>NC_091269.1:62047500-62347500 GCF_042477335.2 Ovis canadensis
TCCTGCCCCCAATCCCTCCCAGCATCAGAGTCTTTTCCAATGAGTCAACTCTTTGCATGAGGTGGCCAAAGTACTGGAGATTCAGCCCTAAGCATCATTCCTTTCAAAGAACACCCAGGACTTTAGAATGAACTGGTTGGATCTCCTTGCAGTCCAAGAGACTCTCAAGAGTCTTCTCCAACACCACAGTTCAAAAGCATCAATTCTTCGGCGCTCAGCCTTCTTCACAGTCCAACTCTCACATCCATGCATGACTACTGGAAAAAGCATAGCCTTGACTAAATGGACCTTTGTTGGCAAAGTAATGTCTCTGCTTTTCAATATGCTATCTATGTTGGTCATAACTTTCCTTCCAAGGAGTAAGCGTCTTTTAATTTCATGGCTGCAGTGATTTTGGAGCCCCAAATACGTATGCTAGCAGGGCCTCATTATGTACGCTCAGCGGCTCAGAATCCTCCTTTCTTTGTACTTATGATGGGTATGAATGTCTCACCCATTGTAAAAGGGAAATATACAGACTTGATTTTTTTTCCAAACCCCGTCCCCACCCCACAATCTATACACATGAGAAGCTGTATATTGAGGTAAGGGATGGGAGAGTATGAAATAAAATAAAACTGGATGGGTTAAAAATGTTCCAGCACATGTTTCAAAGAAATCTAATGGGGTTTAGTTATTTCGCTTTATGGAACGCTTTCATTCCTTTAATTAGTAAAGATTAGCTGAATGTCCTACATGGAAAGTTCTGCACTGTGGGTCCTGGTAGGTTCTAAGAGCATGATCTGGACCCAGGAACCGTGCTCACGGCTGAGTAGCCATAAGATGTGAATGACCCACACATGGACAGCCAGGCTGAAGCCGGGACTGGACACTGGAGAAAAGTATCGAGTGTGGCACATGGTGTGAGACATTCCTGTGGGTGCTGCGTAGAGGGATGGAAATGGAGTGGAAAAGCTCATTCCAGAAGGAACCGCCAGCAGGTACAGGGGCCCAAAGTTGAGGGAGTGTGGAAAGCATGGGGAGCAATAATGAGCTGTCTGGATGCGGCATGACAGTCATGCTGGGAGAAGCAGTGAAGTGCCAGGCGGGGGATGGCAGAGCAGGGGCCGCCTGGTGGCGCACCACTGGGCACCTGGCCACAGACTTAGGCTTCTGCGGAATCTAGAAGTTCAGGCTGGCCACCTTCTTTTGCAGTTGCGTGTATGAGGTTCCAGTTTCAACTGGAATCTGGTAAGAAGGGCTTGAAACAATCTCTTTCAATTCCCCAACAAAGTGCCCACGAAAACAAATCATAAAAATGAAAGAAACTCACTGATTCAAGATGAAAAGACAGTCAACTGACGGCCAGAACCTGGGGAAACTGTTCTCCAAACCAGCCAGTGTGATGAGATCTGGCAGCACATTTTTCAGCCTGTTTTTTTTCTTTTTCTTTTTTTGCATCTAGAAACAAAGCAAAGTCTTTTCCAGAGGAGGAAAGACAGGTGTTCTGGAATCTTCTCTCACTGTCTGTTATCTACTCAGAAACAAGAAAATTATACCCACAAGAAAACAGAACGGCAAAGCTGATATTGAATTTTGAGTCAGTTAGAGATTGTTGCCTGGAGAATCCCAGGGACAGGGGAGCCTGGTGAGCTGCCATCTCTGGGGTTGCAGAGAGGCAGACACGACTGAAGCGACTTAGTAGCAGCAGCAGCAGCAGCAGCAGCAGAGAGCTGCTGCCACCTGTTAGTACATGCCTCGTCTTTACCTAGTCCTCTGTGTACTGTTGGAGCTCTCCAAACTCCCAGGGACTGAGGGATGGGGAGTCAGCGCAAACCACATCCTGAGAAATGCAGCCTCGAACATTCCTTACTCTCCATCGGTGGCTCCCGAGGTTGACCCTCTTTCTTCCTTTGTTAATGACCCAGCTGTGCTGTGTGGAACCTGGCTTTCTTCACCTTTCACTACCCCCTGCCCCTGCAGCCCCCATCTCTGTGTGGGACTTGTGCAAATATTTGTGGGAGAATCAGACTATTCAACCCAAGTTTGACTTTTAGTCAACTTGCATTCCATCCTAAAGCCAGGGAGAGTTATGGTGTTGAGGAGCATGGCTGTAAGAGGTGTTGACTGTTAACCCTTAGGAGGTGGGGAGATGGTCCCTGCACAGCCTTCTGGGGCAGAATGCCTCCCCACCCCCAGACCTTCCTTTCCCTGGTAGCCTTTCAAGACACAGTTGTCTGCCCTTTGGAGCCTGAATGGGAAGATGAAGTCTGAGGCCATTACTTTAACAGAGAGGAGCTAAAAAGCAAGAAATAAACCCAATTTAAAGGCAAGCAGTCTGCACCTATAACTCTTCAGGGCTACCTCTTGGTGGGTTGGCTGAGTGACAGACCATCTGCCTGCCCACAGCCGACATTTCAAATTGGAACACACCGCACTGTCCCATTTTTAAAACGCAATGCAAGCTGTCCCTATCAGCTTCACTGATTGTTTTGGTGGAGATCGATCACTTCTCCTTCCAGAATGGATGTGCCCAGCTGATCTTAGAGCTTACTTTAGCATCTAGTTTTTATGTTTCTCTAATCCCCGTCCCTTCCAGTTTCTAGGAAGACAGTCCCAAACTGGAGCTCCAGCCAGCACGTGGGAATGTGGCAGTGTCCACTCTCTGTGGCTGCCTGGGGCTGGATGTGCCCCGTCTCCACTTCGCCTGCATCTCCTTAACTACAGCTCAGACGGATGTCCTCTTCAGTAGCAGAAACGCTTGCAGGGCTCAGCAGGGGCCCTAAAGGAGCGGATTCCTCCCCCTGGACTCGCACATTGCTGCGCTCAGTTCAGGCCAAGCCTTTGGTAAGTTGTTAAAAACGATCACTACCTCTTACTCGGATGGGCCCTCATCAGCCCTTCGCTGGAGATTTTATTGGCACCACCCTGGGGCGCCGTGTGTTTATAAAATGATATACAGCTTCAGACATTCATTAGCACTGTCAGAGCCTTTGGAGTAATAAATGGCAGGAAGGCTTGGTCAAATGCTTCTGGACCTAATCCCAAATTAGCTTTTCTCTACTCTGCCAAGAAGAAATATGAGAGCAATGAAGGTTTTATGATGGCCCATAATCTCACAATTAAACAAGAGACTGAAAAAAAAAAGGGCCGATGCATTGTGTTTTAATTGAAATGTAGGAACCAAAATAAACAGCAGCATCTCAGAACCCTTCTGGTGACAAGGCCTAATACACCTAACATTCAGCACTAAAGCCCAGCGCCACACACCATGTGCCGAGGGCGGTGTCCGTCCTGCAGTGTGCCTCGCCCCACACGGGCTCTCCTCTGCGTTTGCTCCTTGATCAGTGAAAATGTCCCCAGGACTCTGTGTCCACAGGTTCTCTTTACTCCAACAGTCGCCTGAATTAAGCCTTTGGAATTCTCTGGGCAATTGAGTTAAGGTTTAGCTTCACCTACAAGAAAATAGCTCAATTCCATTAGGAGAACCATCCCACAGTCTGGAGAAAATATGAAAGCGACTGGCCTGCCTTTAGCTGAACGCCAAGGAGGAGAGGAAGAGAACGTAGAAGAGGCTATTGTTTGCACCCTGGGGAGTAATGTAAACTGGAGCTTAACTTTCCCTCCAGACCACCCAGTTTTATCTCTTTAGAAAAACATCAGCACTTTGGAAATGCCTGGAGAAGCTCTGGGAGCCTCTTTGGAGTTAGTGAGAAGAGGCTCTTGTTTCATGGTCCAGGAGCAGAAGATGTACCAGGCAGGATATTAAGGACGAACCAGAGAAACTGCCCCCCAAAAATCACATAAATATTTAAAAATTTCATCCCAATGGCCAATCATTCTTTTTCTTCCTTTTAAATTAAATTCAAATAACTCTTTTTTGTTTCTGACGGTTCAAATCAGTAAGAACTTTGAAACTGATTCTCCTGCCTGTGGAATATCTCTTGCCTCTTGTGTTGTTTTTAATGTTTGAGATTTTAAAAGCATATTCTTTTTTTAAAGAGGCATCTAAGAGGGCTTCCTTTTGACAACCAGGACAGTAGTCAGAAGGCCATGGTTACCAGCCTCTATTTGTCTTGCCAGGGGTACAGGTAACCATCCTGGGCTCTGGCTATGAAAGCACAGGTGTTCTGTAAATGTCACTTCTTGTATCTGGATGGATGGGTCAGCTACACAAGTAATTTCATTTTCCCAAAGATCTGCTTGCTTTCTGTCCGGAAAGAGTATAGTTCAGTAGGACATCTACCTGTGGGCCTGCCTGTGCTGGTGGTCTAAGAGTCTGGATGCTTGTTCATCCCAGAGGATCAGCTTAGCCAGAGAGCCAGCATAGGGGTCCTCCCGTGGGGGACCGAGCTCCCGGGTCGCGTGGCAGCCCCCCTCCCTGTATAGAACCTAGGACGCTTTTTGGTGTCCCTGTATTTAAACCTGGACCACACCCACGGCCCTGGGTGTGTTTTTGTAAGAAGATGATAAACGTTATCATGGTCCTCCTTTATGCTTATTTGTGTACGTGTCTACAGCAGGTGATTTGTTACCTGCTTGTCCCTAGCCGTTGACTGCGACCAGCTGTACTGAGCAGGGGAAGAGCGATGCTCCACAGGAGCGCCAGAAAATGTTCATCCAGGGATTACCAGACATCTCGGAGCAGACGGAGAGGGCTGCCGCTCTGCAGTTACAGCTTCCTAAGGAAACAGCCGTCAGGAGGCGCCTGGACAGTGTCTGCCCCCTCTGGCCCTGATGGCGGCTTGTGAGACCCATCTTTTGTGGGTGACATGGCCTGCTCCGTGCACTGTCTGTGCATCTTAAGGTGCTCCTCACCCCAGAGCCCTGCTGTGGGGAGGCCCTGGGCGCGGTGGCCCTGGTCTGTCAGGAAACACAGAGCAGGGAACAGTTTCAGTCCTCCATACCCAGGCCTTCGAGTGCAGGGCTTGGAAACCACATGAGCTGGGTCTGCAATGGCAAGAATGGATGGACAGAGACGGCAAAGAGGGAGGGGAGGGGAGACACCCGTCGGTGGTCCCTGGTGCCAGTCAATCCCTTCTCCTCGCAGAGAGTTGAGAGGATGAGCCATCACTGTAGACCTGAATCTAGAAGAGCCAGGCAGGAGTGGTGGTGGGGCGCTGCGAGGGGGGGCTCTGTATAAAACTGTCACTCCACTCCCCAGCCTCTCCACACCCACAGGCTTGACTGCGAATCTACAGAGTTGAGGGACATGTCCTCTGGGCAGCCTCAGCCCCCCCCCCCCCCGATCATCCTGAGAGAGAAGCAGCCCATAGTGACCAACACAGTGATGGTCACCACGAGCCCGCACGGTCCCCATCACTGGAAAGGACTCAGCCCTCTAGGTGTTGTTCTGACACTGGTCCAGAGAGCTGACCACGTGCGAGGCTGGGGCACAGCAGAGGAGACAGAGAGAAGAGGTTAAGTTAGATTCACCCAGAAGTCTCCCATCAAAACGCTGCAAGTTATTATTGTAGATTTAGTATATGTAAGGCTGAGAATCACTTGGAGAAATAAAAGTTTCTTTGCAGTTCTGCAGTGGGATGGGGAAAGAGATCAGGGTCTTTGCCATCTTTGCCTAGCTTGGATGTGGGTAAGAGAATGTTGGTGGGGAGGGTGCAGGACTGGGCCATGCGAATTAGGCTGAGGCTGGGGCCTCGAGTACCCGTATGAAATGGGGGCCTGTCAGCCAGAAGTGGGTCCAGCCCTGCCCTTCCTGACTAGCTGTGCCATCCTGGGCAGTTGCTTAATGTCTTGGGACTCCAGCTGGGGGTAACTATGCCCTCCTGGAAATGACACAATGACAGCTGAGGAAACATATGTGAGCAGTTTTTGGTGAATCCCAAACAACGGAACATGTAAGAAAACGAGCAGGTTGGGAAAGGGTATCTGGAGAAAGGAGTGATCACAGGGCTCACAAGGCTGTGTTGCGGGGCTGCCTGGGTTCTGTGAGAGCCATTTCAGTTCAGTTGCTCAGTCATGTCTGACTCTTTGCAACCCCATGGACAGCAGCATGCCAGGCCTCCCCATCCATCCAGCTCCTGGAGTTTACACAAACTCATGTCCATTGAGGTTGGATGGTTGATGCCATCCAACCACCTAATCCTCTGCTGTCCCCTTCTTCTCCCATCTTCAATCTTTCCCAGCATCAGGGTCTTTACAAATGAGTCAGCTCTTTGTGTCAGGTGGCCAAAGTATTCAGTATCAGTCCTGCCAATGAATATTCAGGACTGACTTCCTTTAAGATGGACTGGTTGGATCTCCCTGCAGTCCAAGGGACTCTCAAGAGTCTTCTCCAACACCACAGTTCAAAACCATCAGTTCTTCAGTGCTCAGCTTTCTTTATAGTCCAGCTCTCACATCCATACATGACTACTAGAAAAACCATAGCTATGACTATTACTTTGTTGGCAAAGTAATGTCTCTGCTTTTTAATATGCTGTCTAGGTTGGTCATAACTTTTCTTCCAAGAATCAAGCGTCTTTTAATTTCATGGCTGCAATCACCATCTGCAGTGATTTTGGAGCCCAAAAAGATTGTCACAGTTTCCATTGTTTCCCAGTCTATTTGCCATCAAGTGATGGGACCAGATGCCATGATCTTCATTTCCTGAATGTTGAGCTTTAAGTCAACTTTTTCATTCTCCTCTTTCACTTTCATCAAGAGGCTCTTTAGTTCTTTGCTTTCTGCCATAAGGGTGGTGTCATCTGCATATCTGAGGTTATTGATATTTCTCAATCTTGATTGAGAATTATTACTGGTTATTGGCAATCTTGATTCCAGCTTGTGCTTCATCCAGCCCAGTGTTTCTCATGATGTACTCTGCATAGAACTTAAATAAGCAGGGTGACAATATACAGCCTTGATACACTCCTTTCCTGTTTGGAACCAGTTTGTTGTTCCATGTCCAGTTCTAACTATTGCTTCTTGACCTGCATACAGATTTCTCAGGAGGCAGGTCAGGTGGTCTGGGATTCCCATCTCTTGAAGAATTTTCCACAGTTTGTTGTGATTCACACAAAGGCTTTGGCATAGTCAATAAAGCAGAAGTAGATTTGAAAGCCATGGACAGTGGCTCACAAACTTTAGAGTGCAGTTAAATCCCCTAGAAGGCAATGGCAACCCACTCCAGTACTCTTGCCTGGAGAATCCCATGGACAGAGGGGCCTGGGAGGCTGTAGTCCATGGGGTTGCTAAGAGTCAGACATGACTGAGTGACTTCACTTTCACTTTTCACTTTCATGCATTGGAGAAGGAAATGGCAACCCACTCCCATATTCTTGCCTGGAGAATCCCAGGGACGGAGGAGCCTGGTGGGCTGCCGTCTATGGGGTCGCACAGAGTCGGACCTGACTGCCGCGACTCAGCAGCAGCAGCAGAGGGCTTAAGGGCTGCATGGCCAGATCCTACCCCCAGAGTTCCTGATTCAACAGGTCCAAGTTGCATCAGGGAGTGTGAACCCCCATCAAGTCTCAGGACGAAGAGGTGGTTCTAATAGGGAGCCATAACCAACCTCTGCCCCCAGCAGCATCTTACCCTGGTGTCCTGGGTCTGGCGAGGATGAGCCCGGGGGTGTCTCTGTTCAGCACCCCCACCTGCTTCCCCCGTGCACCTGCGCTCAGGTTTCCACGGGCCCTCCAAACCTTCTTCACTCAACCTCGGCTTCTCTCCCTGTCAACACCCCGTGGCTCCAACCTCCCTCTTGCCTGAGAAAAATGTAGCCTCCAGTTAACTCTCCAGGAAAAAAAACCAAAAACAAACTACACACAGAGATATACACCAAAATATCCTTTACAGAGTGGTTGCAAGTTCAAATGGCTGAAACAATCTATCTCTCTGTGGATGAGAAATGTTTGAATGGCTTTGACACGTGTCTACCGCAGAATATTACGCAGCGCTTAAATAAGGAGATGGCTCTGAAGGTGCTAAGGTGAATTATTCCCAATACATTAAGAAGAGAAATGCAAGCTGAAGAGCAGCATGCATAGTGCGATCTCATTCAAGAAGGAAAATTGAAGAGATGCAGAGCAGAGACTGCATGTTTTTATAGTCGATGCTTATTTATAGGTAAAAACAAGAGACACAGATTAAAAGCAAGATTAAAAGAATTGACCATCTCTGGGCAGGAAACTAGGATGGTGATGTGATCAAGGGGAGCTTGTATTTCATCTATATTGCTAGGCGGTTTCAAGGACACGTTCATGTGTAACTTGAATTATTAAAAAATAAAAGCATAGACAGCTGAAGCTGAGTGATGACAGGGCCTCTGCCGCCTGTGCCCCTAAGCTCTGCATCTGTCTTCATTTCCTTTCCTTCCATCTCAGAAGAAGATGGACCTGGAGATTATCACACCAAGTCAGACAGAAAAAGATAAATATGTGATATTGCTTATATGTGGAATCTTAAATATATGACACAAATTAACTTAGTTACAAAAGAGAAGCAGACTCAGACGTAGAGAACAGGGATGGGATCAGGCAGAGATAGACTGGGATTTGGGATGGACATGCGCACACTGCTGTGTTTGAAACGGAGAGCCAGCAAGGACCTGCTGTACAGCGCAGGGAACGTGGCTCTATGTTCTGCGACGACCTAAATGGGAAAAGAATCTGAAAAAGGACAGATACGCACGTGTGTGTAACCGGACCACTTTGCTGCACACCTGAAAATATTACATCGTTGTAAATCGACTTCACTCCAGTATAAAATAAAAACAAACGAAAAACCTGGGCAAACCACCTCCCTTCTTTCCAAGATTCAGTTTAATGCCAAGAGCCGAGTGGTCCCTGACGCTGACGCCAGCATCTCCTCCACACCTGCCTCCTTCCACTGTGCCGCCACTGGCTTGTTCCTCCACCCCCACCCCCGGCTACCCCGCTGAGCACGGTCAAGTCTCTGTGTCTCTAGAGGTCTGCTAGGCTCTACCAGCATAGACCATCTGAGCTGGATACTCTGCCTTAATGAGACTCTCTCTTCATAACAGAAATGGATGTGTCACAAGCATTGCTTCTTCCAAAGAATTTCCTATCGACACCTTAATGAGAATTACATGGAAATGAGGAGTCAGCTGGAAAGAGATGTCCCACGCTTCTGACACCTGTGAAGATTCTGCATTTACCTAAACCCTCTTTTACATCTCTGGAGAAATGTTTTCATGACTTAGATCCTATACTTATACACTAGAGATTTTGAGTTCTTTGGTGTGCAAATAACATCTCCATTTGCACTATATTTCCTAATTAAGCACTGCTTGTCTGTGGAAAGGCTATCATTGTAAAAAAAAAATTGGGGCCACCTTATTAAACTCTTATTCTCTGAGATTTGATCATCTTGAGTTTATCTACACGCTGTCCTAAAATGATCAACTTTGAGTGCAGTTTTCCAAAAGTATCTTTTTATTTATAATTCATATCCTATTTAATAGACTCCAAGACAAAGCAAATCAAAATTATGATAGGTATCTATCTTGTTCTCTTTTTACTTTTTAAAAATAACTATAATTATATATAATTCATCTGTACAAAGATAATGTTTACTAGAGTGCATGGCTAAAGAAATCTCTTCTTTTTTTCCCCCTAGTTTTTGTTTTTAGAATAAAAAAGTGGATGTTGATTTTCATCAAATTACTTCAGCATCTTTTTGGCTGCATTTTTTTACACCTTAATATTAACGTTTTGTTTTGGGGACATATGGTACTTGATCCTAGTGAGTGATCAATTTCATATAGGATTTGAGGTGTCATTTTTGTTTTTTCATGAAGATTTTTTGCATCTATAGCAGGCACTTGAAAATCATGAGCTATGTCCGAGATTATTGCAAAATACAGCAAAAAGGCATGGATGTGGGTTTATCACCTTTTACTTCTCAGGAATGTTAGTGTGACTTCTTTGCTTTTTTATGAATCGTATATGAATCTTATGGCATTTGTTTCTCAGGAGCACAACTTTATAATACAGAAATGGTCGCTGTTCTTGTTTGAGGTTTCTGAAGGCAGACCCTGAGTTGAGGATTTGGCTGCAAGTTTCCAGTGGTTATGTATGGATGTGACAGTCGGACTGTGAAGAAGGCTGAGCGCCAAAGAATTGATGCTTTTGAACTGTGGTGTTGGAGAAGACTCTCGAGGGTCCCTTGGACTGCAAGGAGATCCAACCAGTCCATTCTGAAGGAGATCAACCCTGGGTGTTCTTTGGAGGGAATGATGCTGAAGTTGAAACTCCAGTACTTTGGCCACCTCATGGGAAGAGTTGACTCATTGGAAAAGACTCTGATGCTGGGAGGGATTTGGGGAAGGAGGAGAAGGGGACGACAGAGGATGAGATGGCTGGATGGCATCATGGACTCGATGGACGTGGGTCTGAGTGAACTCCAGGAGATGGTGATGGACAGGGAGGCCTGGCATGCCGCGATTCATGGGGTCGCAACGAGTCGGACACGACTGAGCGGCTGAACTGAACTGAGCTGAACTGAGGCTTCCCTGGGACTCCCAGCTGTGGCACCAGTGGTGAAGGACCAGCCTGCCAATGCAGGAGCTGTAAGGGGTGCAGATTCGACCCCTGGGTTGGGAAGGGCCCCTGGAGGAGGGCATGGCAGCCCACACCAGTGTTCTTGCCTGGAGAGTCCCCATGGACAGAGGAGCCTGATGGGCTGCCTGGGGTTGCAAAGAGTCGAGCGCAGCTAAAGGGACTAGCACACAAGAGCGCACAGAAGGCGTCTGAGATCTGACCCCAGGAGGCCTGAGCGGGAGTGGGGGAGGGAGATGGGGAGAGCCCAGCCAAGCAGGCCCATTGGGGTGCAAGTGATTCGTGTGAGCAGTCTGGGGTTCACCCGGCTGGGAGCCTCTGAGAGAGACTGAGAACACACCAGACAAACGGGAAAATTGAGGGCTGCCCGGGGGCGCGAGAGCCCTCCTCCTCCGGTCTGTCTGCTCTGCCTGCAGCAGAAGTGAGCACCCAGTCCCTGGGTACCAGAGATGCTGGTGGTGAACGGCAGGCTAAGGAGGGACATCTCCACCCAACCCGCTGAGCACAGGGGACGCTGACGGCATCAGAGCGTCTGCTCCAAACAGCACTCCCACGGTGGCTTTTTCAAGGTTTAATTCCCCATTTTATGAGAGATCTTTGTGCCAGTGAAAGTAGTCATTAAGCTTTCCCCAGCTAGTTTCCCTCCAAACTATCCACATATATGGTGGTGCTGTTTGGGTCAATGATACTGATGAGTAAAAATTTAGGGGAGACTGTGACCGGTTCCTGGAGTGCCTTCATTCCTAACATCCTGCTGTCTTGAGGCACCCACAGGTACACTTAAATAGCTCCCATTTCCAAGAGGGCTAAGTCAGTGTCTTATTTTTGCCCCCATAGCGCCCATCCAGGGCCAGCCAACCTTACATGTTCCCGTCCTGGGGCTGCTCATCCCAGACCCTCAGCCTGACTTAGTGATGTACCCTCCCCTCACCTGAGGGATAGAAGAGCATTAGGCAAGAGAAGGGGGCTTTGGCAACGTGTACTGCTTGATAATGGAGCTGGCTCCCCATGGCATAACTAAGACTTTTGAGTCCTGCTGGAATGTCCTCAGAGCTTCACGGATACCTTCTTCCTGCCCCGGAACTCCTCTGTAACTCTGGAAACTTAGAAAATGCTGTCCGAGAATCATCTCTGAGTGTGGATCGGTCCTGCTTTAAGCACCTGCTGGAGCGCATGTTCATCACGTGATCCCAGCTGCGGCCTTTTATGCACGAGACAGAAGAGGCACCCAGGCTCCAGACTGGTCCTCTCTGGATCCCATTTGCATTGAGCAGTGTCCGGTACAAAGGAACATTATTAACTGAGTCCCTGGAGTGACAATGAATTAGCCCATCTGGATGCCTGCCTGGGCTGCTTTCTCTTATCTAGGCCTTTGTTTAAATATCATCTTCTCAGGAAAGCCTTTACTAACCACCCTTCCCAGCACAGCAAACCCTACTGCAGACACTCCCTTCTCCCTTTCTTTGCAGTATCTCCTCCGTATCACTTCTCACTGTTTGACATCCTGCATACTTTACTCATCCGTGGTCTGTCTGTCCTCTCCAGAATGTGAGCTCCACTTGGCTCAACTGTTTGCTCATTTGGTTCATTGTTGAAGATCCAGTGCCTAAAGCAGGGCCTGGAACACAGAAATAGTCAATAATTTCTGTAGAATAAGAAAAGAGGAGACAAATGAATGAGTGAAGAAGGATGGGGTCCAAGTCCTAGGCGGTGACCGCATTTTTGTCAGCTGATGCTCAGAGACACAGATATTGAAAATGCCAGAAAACGTTCGCAGGGCAAAGTAGCAAGTTATACATAACTTTTAGTTAGTTGAAGACCAAAGATGTATGGAATGCTAGACTGTTTGAGAGATACAGGACAAAGGTAAGAACAAATGAAATTAGAACTTTTCCGCCAAAGAAATGTAGCTCTGATGGACATAGCTTGGGAAACCTGAATGTCTGGTGGGGAATCTGAATGCTCATTACAGGAAACTCTGCCTGAGTATTCACGAGCGATCCTTTTCCTCCAAGACACAGGAAGGGGGTTATGAGCTGGCCCCACACAGCTGAGCCACGCAGGGGTCAGTGTGGTGCCCCAGCTCTGGCAGGTGCTGCGTCAGACCTGTGCTGTTCACTCACTCAGCTGTGTCCAGATCCATGCCAGTCCAACTCTGGCGTGAACTACAGCACGCCAGGCTTCCCTGTTCTTCACCATCGCCCAGAGTTTGTGCAAACTCATGTCGATGGAGTCGGTGACGCCATCCAACCATCTCATCCTCTGTCACCCCCTTCTCCTCCTGCCTTCAATCTTTCCCAGCTTTTGGGTCTTTTCTAATGAGTCGGCTCTTCACATCAGGTAGCCAAACTATTAGAGCTTCAGTTTCAGCATCAGTCCTTCCAATGAATATTAAGGGTTGATTTCCTTTTGGATTCACTGGTTTGATCACCTTGCAGTCCAAGAGACGTTCAAGAGGCTTCTCTCCAGACCTTGGTAAAGATTTTTTTGCAGGATCTGT
The DNA here is from genome assembly GCF_042477335.2 of Ovis canadensis. Taxonomy (NCBI): domain Eukaryota; kingdom Metazoa; phylum Chordata; class Mammalia; order Artiodactyla; family Bovidae; genus Ovis; species Ovis canadensis. Next base: position 62,060,500 of record NC_091269.1, read on the forward strand.
CTATATAAACAAATGTGCTCAGAGACCAGATTTTCTCAACTTTTCCACAATTTCTTTCCTGAAAGTGTCACTCCAGAATCTGCTTGGCAGCTCTGCACTCACTGCGGCCGCCCTCTTAACTACAGCACTGTGGGCTCCTGTGGAGACCACCGCTTCCCGACTTCCCATAAGCTGGCTGAACCCAGAGGTGCTCAGGATGTCTGCACAGGGGAAGGTTCCTCAAGTTTCCCACAAAAGAAAAGCAGGAGAGCCTAAAGTAAATGAGCGAATGGATAATCACCGCGTAAACAAAATCTACCTCAAAATTGAATTAGCTAAACAAAGATAAGTGCAGGAACAACTCAGATTTATATTCAAATCAACAGGATGCCTATAGATTTCCAACAGGCACTCCCAGATAAGCAGGCAGGCATGCTTTCTCCATTTGGGGGGCTATATTCCTTCACTAAAAAAAAAAAAAATTGTGTTTCCATCTGCTTTAAAGTTAAGTTTTAGAAAGAGAGTTCCAGAATTTAATGTTTAGGCCAAACTTCACAGTTTCATAGCAGCCTTGCCATGTCTAACTAAGGATGACTCACATTTGCAGAGCTCTCCCTTGTTTAAGAGAGCATCCTGTTTCACATTGATTTTGCTCTTTCACAATCCTGGGAGGAACTAGGGCAGGGATTCACATGATTATTAGGTGAAATAGGATCCATTTTTACAGGAAAAATAAAAATGTAAATCTCAGAGTGGTTAAGTGACTGGCCTGGGGTCACCCAGCACAAAACCTCATTCCATTACTTTTGTGTCTGGCTCCTTTTGCTTTCCTCAAACTGTCCTGGGAACTCTTGTTTGATCTCCAAGTCCTTGTAACCACGTCATCATGCATTTTTGTCCTTGCTAGTAGGTCTATAACTGATTCTGAAACTAAATCAAGCCCGCATATTTTTGCAGCCCAGAAAAAGTGTGGGGATCATGAGGCTGTGGGGACCACCTCCCTGAACAGCCATCAAGTTAGGGTGTGGACCACAGATGCTGACTGCAGGGCTCCAGGGGAATCAACAATGCTTTCATCCATATTTTTTTCTCAGGAAAAAAAAAGGTATTAAAAACAAATGAAAATTTCTGAACTTCTTTAAGCCGTGAAAGAGAAGCCCAAGGCTCCCTGGCCACCTATCTTTCTGGCCCAGACATGGATGGGCACTCCACAGAGCTGCCACTCTGGGAAGGAGTAACGGGATCCACCCCTACTCCCACCTCCAGCCTCAGTTCTTGCTTCCTTCCTCCAGGACTCACGCCAGTCACTGGTGACCCTGCTGGAAGTTTCTGTAGAGACCATTACCAGCTATTTGGATACCATGTTATCTTGGATACCATGCCCAGAAATCCTTACAAAATTCTTCCGGCCTGCAAAGATTCCCCATGGTGCCTCCGATAAACAAAGAGAGTTTTCATCTTTCTCATTTATTCTTACAATCTCTCACATGTTTATTCACCGGCTGTGGCCTGATTCTGAGCCACACATCAAGCCAAGGCACCAGGAATAAGGAGGAGAGGATGGATCTCACTTGGTATCAGGGAGCTCATAGACTGCTATAACCACCTAACTAACACGGCATGAAGCGCTGTGTCATGAAATGAACACGCAAGTCCTGCGTGCGGCCAGAAAAGGGGGATGTCACTCCGGGGGGGTGCTGCAGAAGAGTTTGTGTGGACGTGACTCTGTTTGGGGTCATTAAGAACGAAGAGGAGGGTTTGACTGAGCAGAGTAAAAAGAGGCGTCTACTTCAGGCAGTGGGACCCCGGAACAAAGACCTGGGGCCTGAAAGAACGCAGCAACTACTGAGCCTGGCAGTGGATCTGGATGTGGAAAGAGAGTGTGACCGAAGTTGGCCCAGGAGGTCAATGGGACCAGGCAGAGGAAAGCCCAGAGTCTGGACTTGAACGTGCAAGCAACATGAGGCCAGAGAGCACTTGGGAGACGAGGTTCAAGACTCCTGGTTTACGGTTGCCAGGGGGAGGGATAGTTACGGGGCTTGGGATGGACCCGTGTACATACGGCTGTATTTAAAATGGGAAACCGACAAAGGCCTGCTGTACAGCACAGGGAACGCAGTGTCGTGTGGCAGCCGAGATGGGAAGGACTTTAGGGGGAATGGATGCCCGCCTATGCATGGCTGCAGCCTTTCGCTATCCCCCTGAAACCATCACAATATTGTTCATCAGCTATAATCCGATACAAAATAAAAAGTTAAAAGAGAAAGGATCCTGGGTCTGGGGAGCAACAGGGCACGTGGGCATCCACGCTGAGGCCAAGGGCCGCCTCTGGATGACGCCACACAGTGTCGGTTCTCTGACCCAAGGGTCCCAGAGCCTGCGTGAGCACCAGCGAGGCCCGCCCCCCGAGGAGGCCTGCCTCGCACAGGAAGTGCGCCGTGGAGGGTCACCTTCCACCCAGGACTTCCTGGAGTCACTCCACGTGGGCCTCTCACTGCATGCCTGCATCAGGGGTCTCTCCACAGCTCTCAGCCACGTTGTGGATGAGCCCAGGCCAGGCTTCTTTCCCCTCAAGGGCCATGAGCAAGGCAGCTGCCAGTCAGCTGGCGTGGGAAGCGCCGCCGCCCAGGGGTCTGGCTCCCCTCTCTTGTCCTAGGCGTAATCAGGCTGTCCTCTGCACTGTGGCCCCAGGGGCTGGGTCTGTGTAGGCTAGCTTCTTCCAGCCAGAGAGCCAGGCACAGGCTCTTGAAGAAGATCCCCAAATCCTACTTGTTGGAGCATTCAAGGCTTAGAGCCTAGCTGGGAAGGCCTGCAGCCCACTAGCATTTGACAAACACCTGTCACATGACTGCCGGGGGCCGACGCTTTCCAAGTACGGAACGTGTAGAAAGCAGCAGTGCAATCTTCTTCTCAGATTCAGTCGCTGAGGGAGACGTTGCGCCCGCCATGGCCAGAGAGCTGCGGAGGCGCAGAGAAGAGGGCTCAGCCCAGGCCTGGCTCCCTGCTGGCTCGCATGGCAAAGAGTCCGCCTGCAGTGCCGGAGGCCCAGGTTCAGCCCCTGGATCAGGGAGATCCCCCGGAGAAGGCACTGGCAACCCGCGCCAGTGTTCTTGCCTGAGGGATTCCATGGGCAGAGGAGCCTGGTGGGCTGCAGTCCATGAGGCTGCAAAGAGTTGGACCAGCTTAGCAACTAAACCACCATCAGTCCAGCCTTGGTGAGGAGGAGAGAGAGTGTAGTCAGCGAAGGGCCTTTGAAGAGGGAAGACAAGCATCTACGTGGCGCCTGTGTGGGAGCCTGTGGAGTTACGGCCGCTGCCCTGGAAGAGGGGCTGAAGCCCAGAGGGCGGGGCCCTCATTGAGCCAGGAGGCAGCGCCATCTCCCCGCTCCTCTCCTCTCCCTGGATACTGGGAGTTAGCTTCCTTCTCCCCTTGGCTTTCCAAGCCTAGACCAATAAAAAGCTGGGATTGGTGGTTCACTTCAGGGCCAGCTCAGACTCAGCTGCAGCTGGGCCCACTGGCTGTCCAGGGGCCTGGGTGTGTCACAGTAAGCCCCCCGTTTTGAGCAAAGCCCTTGTTCTACAATGGAAGGAAGCCTGGTGTTGGAGTCAGCCAGGCAGCCCTGGCTCTGGCTTCACTCCACAGCCTTGGACTAATTACTCCCCTCTCTAGCCTCATTTCCCCTCCTCTGCAGGGAAGGAGCTGAGCATCCATCCAGCCTCCTTATGCTACAATTTTGTGATCAACACATTCAATGCCAGAGGTCTAGGCCCTGTGCCAAATCAGATGTTGCTAATCACCCACGGCCGCAGAATTGGAAAGCAGCAGCGTCAGGGATACAGGCTGCGTGCCCCAACCACACACGAGCCCTTCTCACCAGAAGGCCTGCTCTAGTAAAAGAATCAGTGGCTTTGCCTTGCTCGAACCAGTCCTGGTCATTCTAACCACATGGCAAAACTCAGCCACTCAGTTTGCAGAACAGCCCGCTCACAGTCACAGAATGCGCCAGGTTGATGTCTGTCCTCATGAGCAGCTTTGCCAGTTGTGTCCGGGAATTAAGACACTCCTGGAGCTTGGGCCAAATGATTTTCCCTGGAAGCAGAGTTTCTTTGTAAATTTGTAACCCAGCTTATCACCCCATGTGCTAATGGAAGGAGCCAGCAGGACACCAAGGATATAAATGGTTATTACTCTGTGTCCGGTGCTGTGCTGGGCACGCCGCTCTCATCACTGCATGTGGTCCCTACACTGAGGAGGAAACTGAATGATTAGTCCCAAGGCAGATAGCTGAAAAGCGAGGGAGAGGGGAATCGAACTCAGGGCTGACTTCAAAATCCATTGCTGCCGCAAGGGCGTGTGTTTAGACCGCAGCACCCGCATGCTTGAAAAAGAAAATGTCCCTGCGCTTAAATCTTCGTGGGACTGGCTTTGGTGAGGCTTCGGTGCAGGGTCTGTCCCCACCCTCTCTGATTCTCTTTCCTTTATTAACCCGGAGACCAGGTCCCTCCAGCAAAGAGTGACCAAAGTAGATACCCAACTGCCCAGCTTCTGAAAGCATTCACGCACACGCACCAGGGCTAGGGTGGAGAGGACACACACGCTGAGTACACAAGCTTCACACTTGGTATCGTGCCCATCTTCACTCCACTTATTAAGGGAACACCATCACTGGCATTTTCTTAACTTCTAAAAACTTTTATTTTGACATAATTACGTAGTCACACAGGAAGTTTCAAAGAGCACAGAGAGGTCCCCTGTACCCTTTATCCAGCTTCCCACTATGGGTGCATCTTATGTAACTAGAGGACAATATCAAAACCAGGAAGCTGACGTTAGCAGAATGTGTGCGTGGACAGTTCTATGTGAGTTTATCACATGTATAGAACTGAATAACTGCCACGGCAAAAGAGCCAGTGTCATGAGGTCAGATACCATGCGGTTCCGTCTATATGCTAGCACTCTCAATTTAAAGATGCAAAACCGATGTTCAGAAAGATGATGTGATTTGCTCAGAGTCACACAACTAGTGAGTGGTTTGTGAACCCAGGCCGTGACTCCAATCAAGTGCACCAGATTGCTCTGGTTAACTTTAGGGATAGGAAGTGTTTCAGCACAGATCTCAATGAAACTTCTCCAAAAAGTTTATTCCCTGAAGGAAACAGAACTGCCATTGCAAGACCTTTCTTTCCAGTCTTCAGCCTCCATCTGGGAAGGGTCTCCTCCTGCCTTGACAGCCCCTAAGCGTTGGCGACGGGCTGGCTTTCGATACCAAGTTCTCCCGTAGGGTCTGGGACAACCGTGGCCTCGTAGCACGGCCACTTATCTGCTGTAGTACTAGGGAGGCCCAACCTAGATCTCAGTTCTGGATCCCAGCTCAGCTGTCCCCACAGAGCTCCCAGAGGGGCTTGTCATAAAATGTTAAGGGTTCAGGCATTTCCTGAGCATTTCCCCCAAGTGCTATGTTTTTATACAAGGGAGGAATATGTACTCAGAGTTTCTGATTACCTAAGAATCCTGCAAATGTGATTCGACCCAGCTGGTATTCCCAGCACGTGACGTTTACAGGAAGAAATGTCCTGCCATCATTGGCTTGATTCAGGCATTCATCATTTCTGCCTGGACAATGACAAATTTTCCTCACCGTCTCTCTGTTCTGAATCTTATCCCGCTCCAATCTTTTCCTCCCACGTCTTTCTAGAGTCACCGATCGGGTGGACAATAACCGGCATGTCAGTCACTGCACTGAGGACTTTAGACCCATGGCCCCATTTATTCTCCACAAAGACACTACAAAGTAGATCCTCCCAGTCTCCAGACGCCACAGAGTGGAAACACACTGAGGGAGGCTTCCACAAAGACCCTCAGCTGAGTCAGAAGGAAGGGTGGTACTGAAGGCAGACTCAGTTGACTCCAGACTATTGCCACTTGTTTACACGAACAAATCTAACCTTATCATCCTGCTCAAAAGATGGGGTAGATCCAGGTCTCTCTCTCTGCACGTTCCCTCTTAAACACAACTATAAACCCTGGGAAGAAACACAAGAGACAATCCAAGGAAGACCATACAGATGGGGTAGGACGGTATACTGGTTGGGGACCCCAGGGCAGCAGAGAATCTTATGACTGTCAACCCAACAGAAGAATGCCAGTGCTTCCCAAATTGATCTATAGATTTAATGCAATTAGTATTGAGATCCCATGAAGGTTTTGTTTTTGTGCTGATGGACAATATTATTCTAAAATTTATACGGAAAGGCACAGTACTAAAAAAAGATCAAGCTAAGAAGAGCAAAATGGAAATAGGCCCTCTATGCTAAGGCTTGCTCTAGAACTGCAGTGATCTAGACAGCATGGGCCGGGTCGAGACAAGGCACTAAATCAGTGAGGCTCACACACGTGTCCCTGACTGGTTTACCAAGTTGCCAGAGCAAGTCAAAAGAGGAAGAACAGCCTTTTCAACACGTGATGCTGGAAGAATTGGAATCCATCAACAAAAATAAAGAAATAAACTTTAACACAGTACTCACACTTTACAGAGCAATTAATTCAAAATGGATAACAGACTAATGTTAAATTTGAAAGTGTAGAACATTTAGAAAAGAATGGGAGAAATTATTCTGGAATTCAGTTAATTTCAGTTCAGTCATTCAGTTGTGTCCGGCTCTTTGTGACCCCATGGACTGTAGCATGCCAGGCCTCCCTGTCCATCACCAACTCCTGGAGTTTACTCAAACTCGTGTTCATTGAGTCGGTGATCCCATCCAACCATCTCATCCTCTGTCATCCCCTTCCTCTCCCACCTTCAATCTTTCCCAGCATCAGGGTCTTTTCCAATCAGTCAGCTGTTTGCATCAGGTGGCCAAAGTACTGGAGTTTCAGCTTCAACACCAGTCCTTCCAATGAACACTCAGGACTGATCTGCTTCAGAATGGACTGGTTGGATCTCCTTGCAGTCCAAGGGACTCTCAAGAGTCTTCTCCAACACCACAGTTCAAAAGCATCAATTCTTTGGCACTCAGATTTCTTTATAGTCCAACTCTCACATCCATACATGACCACTGGAAAAACCATAGCTTTGACTGGACGGACCTATGTTGGCAAAGTAATGTCTCTGCTTTTGAATATGCTATCTAGGTTGGTCATAACTTTTCTTCTGAGGTGCAAGCATCTTTTAATTTCCTGGCTGCAGTCACCATCTGCAGTGATTTTGGAGCCCCAAAAGATAGTCTGCCACTGTTTCCACTGTTTCCCCATCTATTTGCCATGAAGTGATGGGACCAGATGCCATGATCTTCATTTTCTGAATGTTGAGCTTTAAGCCAACTTCTTCACTCTCCTCTTTCACTTCCATCAAGAGGCTTTTTAGCTCCTCTTCACTTTCTGCCATAAGGGTGGTGTCATCTGCATATATGAGGTTACTGATATTTCTCCCGGCAATCTTGATTCCAGCTTGTGCTTCTTCCAGCCCAGCATTTCTCATGATGTACTCTGCATATAAGTTAAATAAGCAGGGTGACAGTATACAGCCTTGACGTCCTCCTTTTCCTGTTTGGAACCAGCTCTGGAGCTGTGTTAGGTGAAGAGTTCCTACACTTGACACTAACAGCACAGATCATGATTGGAAAATTTGAGACACTGAACTAAATCAAATTTTGAAATATTTTCTCTGTAAAATACACTGTTGGGAGTATGAAAAGACAACTAAAATAGGGAGAAAATATTTCCAAATCAGATGTCTGACAAAGTACTCATACCTAGAATATAGAAAGAATCTTCAAAACGCAAGAGCAAAAAAAAAAAAAAATCTAGTTATGTGATGGACAAAAGACAAATGTGCATTCACTGAAGAGTGTGTATAGATGGTAAACAAGCACAGGACAAGATGCACAACAGCCGTAGCCACTAGACAAAATCAAGTAAAGACACGATGAGATATGACTGTGTAAACGGCTAAAATAAAAAAAACACCCGAAGTCACCTAATCCTGGAAAGGGCGTAGAGGAGTTCCTTCACTCATGTAGTGCTGCCAGGAAGGGAGAATGCACGGCCACGCTGGAAAGAGCATGAAAACCTCTTACAAAACTAAACGTACGACCACCACATGACCTAGAGATCACACTCGAGGCCATTTATCCCTGAGAGTGAGAAGGCGTGTGCCTGTGGACACCTGTGTCTGCGTGTTCAGAGCACTTTCAGTTATAATAGGCAAAGCCTGGGGACAGCCAAGATGGCGCCCTTCGAGGGGTGAGTGGTTACACACACTTTGCGCACCCCTACCTTGTGTATTATGACCAACCTAGAGAGCATATTAAAAAGCAGAGACATTATTTTGCCAACAAAAGTCTGTCTAGTCAAGGCTATGGTTCTTCCCATGGTCATGTATGGATGTGAGAGTTGGACTGTGAAGAAAGCTGAGTGCTGAAGAACTGATGCTTTTGAACTGTGGTGTTGAAGAAGACTTTTGAGAGTCCCTTGGACTGCAAGGAGATCCAACCAGTCCATCCTAAAGGAGATCAGTCCTGGGTGCTCATTGGAAGGACTGATGCTGAGGCTGAAACTCCAGTACTTTGGCCACCTCATGAGAAGAGTTGACTCATCGGAAAAGACCCTGATGCTGGGAGGGATTGGGGGCAGGAGGAGAAGGGGACGACAGAGGATGAGATGGGTGGATGGAATCACCAAATCAGTGGACATAAGTTTGGGTGAACTCCGGGAATTGGTGATGGACCGGGAGGCCTGGTGTGCTGTGATTCATGGGGTCGCAAAGAGTCGGACATGACTGAGTGACTGAACTGAACTGAACTGAACCTTGTGTATTAGGCAAGGTTTTCCAGAGAAATAGAACCAATATTTGTGTATCCATTTATCAACAGAATAGAACAAGGATTGAAGTTGATCGCTATCTGCCTGGAAATCCTTAGGTCGCAGGGTCTTTGAACCTTGCTGGCTGCATGTGATGACTTACCTGCGGAAGACGGGTGCGGCTCACAGCCCCTGTGGAGGCAGGCAGGCCCCCCTGGAAGCTGCAAGATGCTTCCCTCCTCCCTGACCTTCGGCCTGCATTGCCACACAGAGGGTCCAGAGTGCTAGGCTGGCTTGCGACTCTTTCTCTCATGACCTGAAGCTCTGCAGATCAAGTCACAAAAATGGGTTTGGCAGAGTTAGACTTTTCCTTTCAGGGAAGGAGCCAGGATGCCAGATTTAGTGATTTGCGAATGGAGTCTCCGTCCTACAGATGCTGGTGAGTATGTCTATAGCTCAGTGGCTGCGATGCTGCCTGGTGTGTGTACAAGGCCGCAGAAGCAACGAGGCCTGTGGCTGAAGACAGTCGAGTCACAGATGTCTGGGAGAACATGCACGGGGCTCCGTGCTCAAGCCTGGCTCACTCCAGGCAGATGTTCTTAACGGCCTCAAATCACGAAGTCTTCCAAAGAGGCAGAGAGGAAAGTCAGGTGGTTTCCCACCACAGAAATGAGGTGAAATGTATTTTCTGGTCAGACACAGTTGAGATCATTTGACGTGGAGCCCAGAATAGCAGGTCTGTGGACTCAGAAGCATTCTTTATCCCAGTGACCTCATTCTACATCCACGGGTACTGATGCATGAATACAGAGGAGCTGAATGTTCAAGGTTCAGGATCAAATGCCTTTTTCCTGGCCCAAGCAAGAATAAAGCCCATAATGATTGCAATAGCCTTAAACAAGTAGTTTCAAGCTCTTAGCCTTTTCAGCAAAGTAATAACCACCATCTGTTTATTCATGCATTCAAAAGCATTTATTGAACATCTACTATAAACTGAATATCACACAAGTCACCAGGGATTCAAAGATGCAAAGCAGAATTCTGCCCTTAAGAAGGAACAGAGAAATCGGGAAAATAAAATGGAATAGTAATGGTGGGATAGTGGGAAGTCCCCAGCCCTGGGCAAAACTGGCCGTCAGGTGGCCTCAGGGACCCCAAGGTGAGCAGCACAGCGTGGGATGGCTGGCTTGGCTCAGGGTGAGTCCCTCCCGATGGGCACCGCCAACATCCATGGCAATGAGCTTTGGACATTTGAATCAATAGGAAGCCTGGAGTCTTAAAGGGGGACCTGGGGTATAGTCACTTGGTTATTCCAGTGTAATTTTTTAGATCCAGATTGTAACTAGGAGTTGAACTCATAAAACACAGCAATTAAAGATTTCAGTATGGTTGATGTATCTCTCTCTGGTTTTTCTTTGATAAGACAGCCGAGTTCCAACAGGAATAAATGCTTATACAGGAGCAATGAACTGTGCCCCTTCTGAACTGGTATGCCCTTGATTCGCTGGTGGCTCAGCCAGTAAAGCGTCTGCCTGCAGTGCGGGAGACTGGGGTTCATTCCCCGGGTCGGGAAGATCCCCTGGAGAAGGAAATGGCAACCCACTCCAGTACTCTTGCCTAGAAAATGCCATGGATGGAGGAGCCTGGTGGGCTACAGTCCACGGGGTCGCAAAGAGTCAGACACGACTGAGTGACTTCACTTTCGCTGTCCTGGGCATGAGCTTTGGAGGGGAAGGGTTGCTAGGCTGGGATAGAATCCTGAGATGGCTCCGACAGGATAGGGCTTTCCCCAGAGCCTGTGGCCACTTGATCGAGCCTGCTGGGGAGTTTGCCAGGCAAAGTCTCACACAAGTCCAGGGCTGGTCCAGGAGATGCCATGATTCTGGGCGTCGTCAACTGTCGAAGGAGGCTTGACCAGACTCTTGGTTCTGAGCATTCTACAGCCAGCCTTTCGTAAACTTGGCACACCCATCAATACCCACAGAAGTCTAACAGGGCACGTGGTGGCCAGTCTGAATGCTCTGTTCCAAGGGATCCTAGGCCTGCATGGAGCACCAAGGCCAGATATTTGCGGCTAACCAGACATAGGGTTTGCCCTAGAGGACTCTGGTGCAATTAGTACAGGGGGGCAGTAGGGCCAAGAAAGACACCATCAGGAAAGCAGGCGTGGTGAGCACAGGACACTTCTGAGGAACTTTGCAGAGTGGCACGCATCCGAGCCTCCATCCAGGTGTGCCTCATCAGTCCAGCGGTGCTAAGCCCACACCGGGTGATGTACGTGGGGCTGGAGAGGTGTGTTTCCTTAGAACAAAAGCTGCCTTTGGGGACTTTCTGAATAGTCCACCACAAACCCTGCTGACAGCATTCATCAGGGGGCAAGTTACCTGCAGATCAGAACCCCAGCGTGGTCCAGAGGCCTGAGCTCGGCACGCTGACGTACTTCACGAGTGACGAGACTGAGCAGAGGGTTGTGTAGGCAGGCTAGAACCCAAGTCAGATCCCAGTCTGAGCAGTTGTGTGCCAGTGACCCGCCTGTGCGCACGCACGCACGTACACACACACACACACACACGAGCGATGCCCCTCTTGGGGCAGTCCACACTGAGAGCAAGCTAGAGTTACAGTCCACGGGTGCATATCAAAAGAGCTCCTACAAGCCTCTGCCAAGCTGTGCAGGCATCTGGAAGGAATTTCAGTCTGGGCTAAAAAACCGTGTTCAGAACGACATTTTCCTGTAATATCCCCCTTTCTAAATAGGCACATCATGGCTGTCCTGAGTCTGATTTCAAGGTCTAAAATTTGTTCGAATTCACACTGATTTGGGAAGAAAGGGGAGGCAATCTGTTGCTGGAGGGAACGCAGGGCAGGAGGTACAGCCGGTGCCCAGGACCCGCCGCAGCAGCAGACACAGCGGGCGCACTCCAGCCTTCTCAGAAGGGCGCGGGCTTGGCAAGGATCCTGAAGGGGGCATATGTGTTAGCCCAGCCCCTGCCAAACCTCCTGCTACTTATGTGTAAACATGGCGGCTGAGTTGTCCCTCCGTCCTTCACTGAAGGGAAGATGCCCCATGTTTCCTTTCCCCATTCTATGCAGAAGCAGAGGGAGGGAATCAGAGAACTTACATCCCTATGGGATGGATGCTAGTGAAAGAAGGGTCTGTGGAAGAAGGACCAGAAATTCACGCGAGGTTCAGGAGACAAAGCTGAAACTGTTCTCCTTTTCTCAGTGAGTTGCCTCTCCTTCTGTAGAGCTCATCAGGCCAGGCAACAGGAGCTCACTTCTTTCTTTCTGACTGTTACTTCCCACTGCCCCCTGACCTCGGGAAGAGAGGAGCTGCTCAAAGTCCCCTCTCCTCCTGCGGATCAGCGCCATCAGGTGCTCCTTCTGACGGAGATGCAGGTGAGGACAAGCTCAGCACGAGTCACGTTCTGAGAGAAAACAAGCCATTCTCACCCTCAACCCACTCTTCGTGCTGTGTGGACCTGGTTTAAAGCTCACAGTTCCTCCCAGTGAAAGTCTGCAAATTCATCATTCTTGCTGGTGCCATTCAGTGATGGAAAGCTCCTCAGCTCCATTGGGCTCTAGAGGGTACTGAGAAACTGCAGTTTAGCATCTCAAATGGCAGCTCCCAACTTGTCTCTATTGTGGTTCCTGGAAGGGCATTGGCCGCTGGGAGAAAATATCATGATTGGACTGTCATAAGTACACAGAGCCCCTGCTGCTGCTGCTGCTGCTAAGTCGCTTCAGTCGTGTCCAACTCTGTGCGACCCCACAGACGGCAGCCCACCAGGCTCCCCCGTCCCTGGGATTCTCCAGGCAAGAACACTGGAGTGGGTTGCCATTTCCTTCTCCAATGCATGAAAGTGAAAAGCGAAAGCGAAGTCGCTCAGTCGTGTCTGACTCTTCGTGACTCCATGGACTGCAGCCTACCAGGCTCCTCCGTCCATGGGATTTTCCAGGCAAGAGTACTGGAGTGGGGTGCCATTGCCTTCTCCCACAGAGCCCCTAGAGGATGTTCAACTGGGTTTTCCTTATCTGATCACAGAGAGCTATTCAATGGTGGGCGGGAGATATATCTTCCCTCTACTCTTCTCCCCTAGTGCTGTCCAGGTGGCACAATCTGTCTGCCACTGCAGGAGATGCAAGAGACGTGGATTCGATCCCTGGGTCCGGAAGATCCCCTGGAGAAGGGCATGGCAGTTCACTCCAGTCTTTTTGCTTTGAAAATTTCATGGACAGAGGAGCCTGGCGGGCTACAGTTCATGGGGTCTCAAGAGTCAGACACGACTGAGCGTACACCCACAGCCTGCACCCCCATTTCTTCCATCACCAACTCCAGAATATTTGTGCTTACCTGCCTCCCACTGAGATCATATAATATATTTTTTCCTGGTGTTTTCCTTGGGGAAACTGGTGGGGGGAAGTTTGGACTCCCAGCTCTTTTAGAGTAAATACTCTGTAAAGTAAGGGACCTTGCTTTTGACAACATGGAAAGCTTCTTCCAACTTACCTCAGGGCATTCATTGCTATTTCTGAGTCTCTCTCCCTGCTTTTCTCCCCATGAAGGGCTGAGCAGCAGAGGAAAACCTCACACTGTTCATTAAAATAGACTTGAACCTGAGCTTCACCACCTGCTAGGTCTGTGACTTTGGGAAAACTGATCAAACTCTCTGGTTGTCAGTTTCAGTTCAGTTCAGTTCAGTTCAGTCGCTCAGTCATGTCCGACTCTTTGTGACCCCATGAATCGCAGCACTCCAGGCCTCCCTGTCCATTACCAACTCCTGGAGTTTACTCAGACTCATGTCCATCGAGTCAGTGATGCCATCCAGCCATCTCATCCTCCGTCGTCCCCTTCTCCTCCTGCCCCCAATCCCTCCCAGCATCAGAGTCTTTTCCAATGAGTCAACTCTTCACATGAGGTGGCCACAGTACTGGAGCTTCAGCTTTAGCATCAGTCCTTCCAATGAACACCCAGGACTGCTCTCCTTTAGAATGGACTGGTAGGATTTCCTTGCAGTCCAAGGGACTCTCAAGAGTCTTCTCCAACACCACAGTTCAAAAGCATCAGTTCTTCAGCACTCAGCTTTCTTAACAGTCCAACTCTCACATCCATACATGACCACTGGAAAAACCATAGCCTTGACTAGACGGACCGCAGTTGGCAAAGTAATGTCTCTGCTTTTTAATATGCTGTCTAGGTTGGTCATAACTTTCCTTTCAAGGAGCAAGCATCTTTTAATTTCATGGCTGCAGTCACCATCTGCAGTGATTCTGGAGCCCCCAAAATAAAGTCTGACACTGTTTCCACTGTTTCCCCATCTATTTCCCATGAAGTGATGGGACCAGATGCCATGATCTTCGTTTTCTGAATGTTGAGCTTTCAGCCAACTTTTTCACTCTCCTCTTTCACTTTCATCAAGAGACTCTTTAGTTCCTCTTCACTTTCTGCCATAAGGGTGGTGTCATCTGCATATCTGAGGTTATTGATATTTCTCCCAGCAATCTTGATTCCAGCTTGCATTTCTTCCAGTCCAGCGTTTCTCATGATGTACTCTGCATATAAGTTAAATAAGCAGGGTGACAATATACAGCCTTGATGTACTCCTTTTCCTATTTGGAACCAGTCTGTTGTTCCATGTCCAGTTCTAACTGTTGCTTCCTGACCTGTTGTCTGTTTACTCATCTCTAAAATAGAGTTGTTAATATCCACCCTGTGGGGGTTTCTGAGAATGGGATTCACTAGGTAACGAGAACGTTCCAGGCTTCACCACGTGTGTAAACTGGGTCACGTTCACCTTGACAGATGTGGGCACCCGTGCCCCTGTAGGACTTCAGCTCCCTGAGGCTCCTTCCTTGGTCGTCCCTCCAGTGGACCCAGGACTGAGGGCACCCGTCTCTGCCCAGCAGACCTCGCCTCCAGCCTCTGTAAAGCTGTGCGATTCCTCAGCTCCCTCAGAAGCACCCCCAGCAGGCCCTGGCCTTCTCTACTTCCGTTCCTAATAGTCTCTGCAGCAATTTGACACATGTTTTTCTAGCTCTTGACAAAATCGTGCTCAAGATTTCTGTAATAGAGGGGATCTCCTTTGCAGCGAGTGACTCTGACCCTGTATGTTCCTCCTCTCAGTACCCACCACCCTCCACGGCCCTCCACAGCATTTGCTGGCCACCCACCATCCATCCGCCTGTCTCCCTGTATCATGGATCATAGGCATCCCCAAGTCTTAGATCAGTGCTGCCTGCAAAGCCACCATCAAAGTTCACACAAGCCCTAAGTCCATTCTTGAACATATTGGTTCTTTTAGCGTGACGTGAACTTCAGGCCACTGTCCCTTCCTACAGTCTCCTGAGTCTCAGTCCTTGAAGCAAAAGTGTTAAAAAAACGAAAATCACTATCTGGAAAAAACTGAAAAAGACTTTCAGATTTAAACTGGCTTTTTCTCCCAAATCCTATCAGTTCTACAGCCACTAAAAGAAAACAAAATATACAATAATAACAACAACAAGGTAAACAGAGCAGCTCAGCCAGGGCGCCCCGCCCGCTTCACATGCTCGGGGCGCTGCGCTGAGCTGCTCGGTCACGCCAGACTCTGTGACCCTGTGGACGCAGCCTGCAGGCGCCTCTGTCCATGGGGCTATCCAGGCAAAAATGCTGCAGTGGGTTGCCACGCCCTCCTGCAGGGGATCTTCCCAACCCAGGGATTGATTTGCATTGCAGGTGGATTCTTTACTGTCTGAGCACCAGGGAAGCCCCTTACTTCATATATAAGGGAGTAATCAATATTTGCAAATACAATCAGTCCTTAATTGACTGGGCAAGGGGCTGATTGCCCATTTTTAAAAATGATGATAGGACCTTATAGAAAAAAACATTTTTCTGGAACTTCTGGACTTTTCTGGAACTTCTGGAACTACACAAGGGGCGCCATTTTGTGTGTCTTCTGTCTCATTAGAATGTCATGAGAATGAGGCAGGCATGGGGAAAAGGTGGAAATGTTAAATAATTAGCAAAAAAAAAAAAAGTTTTTATCTTGCTAAGACACCTGGACTTGGTCCAGACCGAGTGGTCCCTTCTGCACGTGGCAAGGCCCACGCAGCGCAGAGAAGGGCAACGGAGCAGCCGCAGGCAGAGGGAAAAGCACCCGCTGGCTCGTGCGGCATCCTCTTCAACAGCAACATAGCCTTCAAGCTTTTTGGCAGAGAAGGAGTGAATGAGGAGGGGAGAACTCGGAAAACCCTGTTCACCAGGCCATCTGCAGGGCTGGTTAGAATGAGGAGAGCAGGCTGCTGAGCGCCAGACTCCTGTGCCTTTCCATTTAACATTTGAAAAATAAAGGGCTTAGCTGAACACCAGAAAACAATAACAGACTGTTTTAATTGAGACTGACCTTTCGCCCATTTTTCATCTGCAGCATGTCATGTTTTGTGGGCTTGAATTGCGGTGCTTGTTATTTTCTTACAGTTGAAAATAGCATCTGGAGAACAATCATTAAGTTATAAACACTTAACGGAGAATTAGTATTAATTTGAGTCATGCTTGGACCAGCTTTATTTTATCTCTAGTAACAGTGATTGTTTCCCCTGGCTAACTGATGGTGGGTAAAGATAGGGACTTGATGCACCATTGCTAAAGAATGAACAAAGACCAGAAAATCCTCCAGAATCCCGCTCCCACTCCTAATTCATATCAGCCTGGAAGACAGCACGGTCACCCCTACCCATGTTCTTTTCCTTTCCCTTGAGCACCCTTGAACTTCACCCAAACTGTTTTGGCTCTTGTAAGCTGACATGGGAAAGTTCTCACATGGGTGTCACACTGCCATGACAAGGCCTCCAGGGAGACAGTGCGTCATTCAGAACACAAGAGCTTTGAAGTGAACGGGCAACGCCCTCGGGGGAAGAGAAAATGTGTAGAGGACCATCCCTGAAAAGAAAGTGATTCATGGAGTCACCAGGAAATAAGTGACTTTAAGCACCTGCACGAGAGATTGCTCTACGGGAAGATAACTCAATGTCACAGTGAGGATAGACACTGGTGTCCACAAAGTGTTCTCACGGAAAGTAAGAGATTCTCATGATGAATGTGCACTTTATCAGTCATGGTGTAAAAATCTTTTCATAGCTAATATCTCATTTGATCCTTGTAACACCCTGAGACACAAGCAGTACTATTTTTTGACACAGAAGGCAAAGACCAGAGGGAAGTCCTGAGTCTCTTCGTCAGGCAAGCTGGAACCACCCAGAGTTGGTCCTTTAGTTTCTTAGCCTTTCTAAATCTTCCTAATCACTGACTATAAAATGAGTTTCAATCTTATACTGTTGTGAAATAAATAAAGCAATTAAATCAGTGCTCAGAACTTAAGAGACACACACACTGGTAGTTATTATTATAATACATTTGAGAAAACTGAAGTCTAGAGGGATAATTTAACTTGGTCTAGAGTACATGAAAATAAATTGCCAGAGCCAATTGGTGTTTCTATTGAGACTAAAATCCAAAACCTCCCCAATATGGCAGTTACAAACCTCAAACATTATATAATATGAAGAGGTAGCGAGCTTCTGTATGTTTTGGTAGTTTATCCCAAGATATAAGTATGAAAAGATGCAAGTGTAGGTACACGGTTTTTCTGTGGAACTGTTTGCCGCAGGAAAAGACTGAAATGGACACGCATGGCTGTCCGTGAGCTGTGGGCTCACCCGCACAGTGGAGCGATCTGAAGAAGTGAGGAGCAGCTCCGCATCCCGCGCTGTGTGTTGTTCAACATCTACCCTGAAGTGATCAGAGCTAGACGGGCAAGAGAGAGCGGATACTATGCTGCTACTTATTCATGAATTAGGGGAATATTTATATATGCAAGTATTAACCATATTTAAAAGGTGTAAGAGACTTCCTCTTGTGGAAAGATAGAGTACTTTAACCATATTGTTCCTGCTAAGTATGACTGGAAATGTCAGGCCTTACACAGAAAACAAATGTTAGGTGGACTGTAAAACAGAGAGAAGGAAGACCGCCCAGGAAACCTGGGAACCAAGGACCACCCTGTGGCTAGTCCTTCAGGGTTTCCGAACGTGGGGCTGAGGGAGCCAGTTACCAGAAGTACCAATGGTCACAGACAACACACACCCCACCAAAAGCCAGCTCTCCTCGGCCAGAGGACCTTGAAAGGGGCAGCCTCATGAGACAGGACGATAACTCGCGTCAGAGCACCAGGGATGCTGCCCGCACGCACGCCCAGTGGTGAAGCCTGCGGCACGTCCAGTGGCCCGGCTCTGCCCTTTCCGCAGCATCTCCGGAGGCCTTGAGCTGAAGATGGCAACATCGTGAGGGGCACTGTTTCTGGCTGCTGAGCCATCGTATAGAGAGGAGCTACCTGAAATCAGGGAGTCAGCCCGGGATATCAGGAAAAGACAAAGGTTCATACTTATTTGTATCTCAAGGCTGGATCTCCCTATTCTCTTATCTCTCTTCGCTTCCTTCTCAGTGGACAAACTCGTCGGTTTTTCCATGATGAGCAACCTCACTTCCCCTCCTCTGTTCATGTCTCACCCTCTGCTCTGCTCTTTCTTGACGAAGAGAGAGACTCAGACTGCCCCACTGCCTCCTGTCAAAGCCCTGCTTGTCTTGGTTATGCTATCTACATTTCCACATTTTTCCAGTGTTAAAGCGCATTACTATTTATTTTTAACACTTATACGACAAATAGTTATAATGGAGACAGCCATAGAGGGGGACAACATAAAACCAGGAGAAAAGGATAGACTGTTATTCAAATATCAGTTTATATTCTTCTTAATAGACTATTGCTTCAGTGACACCAGTGAAACGCACCTTCTGAGGTTCAGACCCTCGTGAAGTTCCCGTGCACGCTGTCACACGATTGGGCCTGTAACTGCTCTGACCAACAGAATGAAACAAGTGATTCTGTCCAGTTCTGGGGATGGCACTTATCTGGCCTGGTAGCTTTGGTTTGCTCCTTCTTAATGTTGGGAGGGATTGGGGGCAGGAGGAGAGGGGACGACCGAGGATGAGATGGCTGGATGGCATCACGGACTCGATGGACGTGAGTCTGAGTGAACTCCGGGAGTTGGTGATGGACAAGGAGGCCTGGCGTGCTGCGATTCATGGGGTCGCAAAGGGTCGGACACGACTGCGACTGAACTGAACTGACTGAACTGAGAATCCAGCCAGTGTCCCATGAACCCAGCCCAGCGGCCGCAGGGAGAACTGAGGAATGAGTCTGTGGAACCCAGGAACTGAGCCGACAGCCCTGGGTGACCCCCCCCCCCCCCGCCCCGGCCACGCTCCCCAGCCTGTCAGTCAAAACCGCCTGAACAGGAAAACTGCCAGGTCAGCTAACGGAATGGTAAGTGATAATCAAATGGGGTTTCAAGCCACTATGGTGATTTTTTACCCAGAAATAGATACGTGAAATATTCTCTATTAAACCTCTGATTTTTACAGAGGTTTAATAAGTGGCAGTAATCTTTCTCCCGTGACAGGCCATTGGACACTGTTGTAACTGTTGGTTTATCACTTACTGCCTTATTGTGGTTATTTGTTTACATACCTTACTTTGCTCACAAAACATGAGCTTCTTGAAGCAGGACTTGTGTCAAATTAGATACACGAGACCCTCTAGTACAGGGGTAAGAACACAGGCTTTGAAGTCAAGACAAACTGGGTCAATTTTGAGTTTTACCTTTTATCTGGAGCAACTTCTCTGAACTTAAATTTCTTTATCATAAAATAGGTTAATGCAAGAATGAAATGGGTCAACATAGGTAAAGCCCTTAGTTCAGTGACTGGCACATAATAAACTATAAATACTAGTGTTATCCTACCCTTTTCCCTATCATGCAGCTCAGAACCTTATACATTGTGAGGACTCAGTAAGTCCTACATGAATAAGGAAATGAGGGATGTGAAGGCAGCTGTGGCCGATTCAGGATGCCTGTGCATTCTTTGATGCGCCTCCTTTCGAGAGGAGGCCCTTTGTACTCTCCCCTAGAATCTGGATAGCCTGTGTCTGTCCTGACTAAGCGAGTATCATGTGGGAGACACATGCCCGTTCTGAGAGCCCTGACTCACGGGCCATGGAAGAAATCCATCCACTGCTGAGGCGCAGGAGGGACCCAGCTGGGCTCACCCTTCCATCTGTACCCTCCTGGCTATCAGGCATGCGAGTAAAGACATTTGGACTTTTTGGACAGCCCAGCCACCAACTGAGGACCACCAAAGGAACTCACTCAACACCATGTGAAATAGAATTAACCAGCTGAGCTCTGACCAAATTCCTGTCTCACAACGTCATGAGATATAATAAAATGGCTGTTATCTTAAGTGCAAGTTTTGGGGACATTTGTTACAGAACAATTGATCTCTACAGTCCATGGGGTCGCAAAGAGTCGGACACGACTAAGCGACTTCACTTTTTCACTTTTATGCATTGGAGAAGGAAATGGCAACCCACCCCAGTGTTCTTGCCTGGAGAGTACCAGGGACGGGGGAGCCTGATGGGCACCCGTCCATGGGGTCGCACAGAGTCGGACACGACTGAAGCAACTTAGCAGCAGCAGCAGCAGCGGATCCCTTGGGCTTACGGCTTCCTTCTTCAGTACCCCTAAGGACTCACCACCATGAGGAATCAGTCTCAAGTCAGGGCAAGGAACCCAGTGAAAGATAGTGGTATGCTCACATCTTCCCCCAGGGGACGCCAGCAAAGTTTGACGATCTTATCTTTTGGCTGCTCAGGGACTGCTGATAAAAACTTAAAAAAGGGAGCCTTCTAGCCCATTCTTGGAGAAGGAAATGGCAACCCACTCCAGTATTCTTGTCTAGAGAATCCTGTGGACAGAGGAGCCTGGTGGGCTGCAGTCCATGGGGTCGCTAAGGGTCAGACACGACTGAGCGACTTCCCTTTCACTTTTCACTTTCATGCATTGGAGAAGGAAATGGTAACCCACTCCAGTGTTCTTGTCTAGAGAATCCTGTGGACAGAGGAGCCTGGTGGGCTGCCGTCTATGGGGTCGCACAGAGTCGGACACGACTGAAGCAACTTTGCAGCAGCAGCAGCTAGCCCATTCTTATTTCACATTTAGTGAGCCCTCTTAGCAGGGAAGAAGATTGTCTTCAGGGCTTTTGCCTCCCGTCCCCCACCCCCGGTGGTTTAGAAACATTTGAAAACTTCTGGCTTCTATCAAGTGACCCTATGGGAGCCTTTCCACCATTCTGTGTGGAACATTCTCTAATCTAGTCTTCTCCAGTTCAGTCCCACCCACCTTTGATGGTTCTCAGACTTCTTACACTTGGTTCTCAGCCTTCTTATGTCAGGGTGTGGAGCTAAGTGGCAGAGCACACGTTTAGCGTGCGTGAGGCGCTGGGCTCATTCTCTGGCATCTCCACTTGGGAAACTCTCTTTATGGGCTTCCCTAATAGCTCAGTTGGTAAAGAATCAGCCTGCAAGGCAGGAAACCCCAGTTCAATTCCTGGGTCCGAAGATCTGCTGGAGAAGGGATAGGCTGTCCACTCCAGTATTCTCGGGCTTCCCTTGTGCCTCAGCTGGTAAAGAATCTGCCTGCAATGTGGGTGACCTGGGTCTGATCCCTGGGTTGGGAAGATCCCCTGGAGAAGGGAAAGGTTATCGACTCCAGTATTTTGGCCTGGAGAGTTCCATGGACTCTATACTCCATTTGGTCTCAAAGAGTTGGACACGACTGAGCAACTTTCACTTCACTTCACCCTTGCTCTCAGGATTACTTTATATGCTTAAAAATTCTTGAGGAGCCAAAGAATTTTCATTTATGTGGGTTCTATTGACCAACATTCATCATAGTAGCAGCTGAAACTGAGAAATTTAAAAATATTTATTCATTTTAAATAAAAACCCTATTACTTTGTTAATATTAATAAATAATAGATATTTATGAAAAACATGTTTTTTTGAAAACATAATTAGAAGACTATTTTAGATATGGTTTTGTATTTATAAACCGGTTAGGAAGATGGCTGGATTCTCATATGCACTGGGTCTCTTGTAGCATCATCTCTTATGGAGACTCTGAGAAACTCTATTGTACACTCCTGAAAGGATGAAAGTGAAAAAGGGAAAAGAAGCGAGCCCTCTAAATGAGACTGTGACCAGCCCATCCTTGGGCCACTTCAAAAATTCCCTGCTGCTGGAGTCCAGAAAGTTTTCTCTCCAAGTAAGCCTGAGGGCATCTCCACCCTTAGCCATCGTGACCTGTAGGACAAGAAGCCACCGGTCCTCAGGGCTCAGGCAGGCCTGCAACCCCTCGTCTGCTCCCTCTGGCCTCACCAGGTCATGCTGAGTGTGCTGTGGCCTTTCAAGAACCCTCTGCCCAGAAGTCAGCTGTGTTCTCACTCAGTCACCCTGCTCCCTGAAGGACCAGACTCAGGGAGGGAAGGACAAAGGGCTTGAGGAACCCCGGTAACAGAGATCACCCAGGAGACTTGAGAACTGATGTGGAGGAAGATGAAATTAGTCACAGCTCCCAATGAGCCGCCTATGATGGCCAGTTCTCCTGCTTTTCTCAGACAGGCTTTTGGATCCTACTTTACAAGATTCTGTGGTCTGAAATATGCCATAAATCTCTGCAAGTCTTTCGGAGTCCTGCTCTGTGTTTCATTCACACGTTCTGACAGTTTCTGTTCAAGTGAAAAGCTCTGTGCTGAGGCTGGCCGCAGCCTAGCTGGTCCCTCCTGAGCTCTGAGGGGTATATGTCTCAGAAGACTGGCAGGATGGTGCCCCTTCCCCGAGCTTTGAGCTATTTGCACAGGGGGAGGGCCTGGGAGGATCGAAAGTCTGGGAATGTTTAATGGCACTGATGCTTTCCAAAAGCATGAGAAGAGAAGCATGTTCCAGGTTTTCCCTCCCATCTTTAAGATAAACACTGGTTGCCACGAGGAAGGTAAAGCTAATCTACATTTCCTTGGCTCTCAAGCAAAGTCTGGTATTAATACAAGCAGGCCTAAGGCAAAACGCCTAACTTGAGACATCACTAGACTGGTCCTTGGAACTGGCATCACCGTGAGTCCCAGGATGCAGTGTGGGGAGCGTGCCATGGTGGGGGGCCCTGGCTGGGGCTTCCACCACGTGCTGCCCTCCTAGGGGACACACTTACCCCCACCCCGCCCCGCCCCAGTTCATCTTATCTTGCTGGTCATCCTTCTGAGATCTCTGAGGCAGAACACGTGGGCACATGGGCAGAAGGTGCACAGATCCTCCCCTGCTCCCCACACCTGAGCGTGCTGGATCTGGGAGATGCGCCCGGTGAAAGAGAACTGGATGGAAGCAGACAGGCTGGAGGGTGGGGGAGCACACACCCCCCGTCTCTAGGACCCCGCAGCATCCGGGAGTCCTCCCGACTGACAGGACGTCTATCTCCTGGCCGCCTCTCCTGATGACCAGTACAGGCCACAGGGCCCCCCTGGTGGGCTTTCAATGAAGCATATTCTGACTTTCTCTTCATGTTTCCTCCCAACCTCCACTCTCAGCTAGAAATCATAAACACAGCGATGCAAAGGGTCATTCCTGCCAGCATAGAAGTGACTGATGCTCCCTCTTAGGGAATCTTCAATAGTATGAAATGACACTCAGAGATTTGGTCTATCTTTGTTGAATAAATCGATTGCAAACAGCGCAACAGCAGACGCCGCGGCAGGTCTATGATGAGATGTTAGAGCTGCAGAGCTCTCTGTTCTGAGGATTCACCTGCCCTGCCCTCCCTTCCCCCCACAGACTCACACGTTCTATGTCTTCATTTTTCGGAAGCCAAAGTCCTCCAGTTAGACTGGACTGTGCCTTCTCCCAGTGGCACCCCACTCCAGTACTCTTGTCTGGAAAATCCCACGGACGGAGGAGCCTGGTAGGTATGCAGTCCATGGGGTCGCTAAGAGTCGGACATGACTGAGCGACTTCACTTTCACTTTTCACTTTCATGCATTGGAGAAGGAAATGGCAACCCACTCCAGTGTTCTTGCCTGGAGAATCCCGTGGACAGAGGAGCCTGGTGGGCTGCCGTCTATGGGGTGGCACAGAGTCGGACACGACTGAGGTGACTTAGCAGCAGCCGCAGCAGCAGCAGCATTTTCCAAGGAAGATATATACTTCACAGCTGCTCCTTTTTTTTTTTTTTTTTTGAATTTTAGTGCCTGATGTAGCCTCTCAGTTAATCGCACACTGTCCAAAGCACTCAGCCTGGATAAGCCCCTAGCTGTGTGACTTGGGGCATCCTGTGAGACCTCTCTGCTCCTTCAAGAGGACAAGTAGAATGAATCTGATCATGGCACCCTCCTCCTCGGCTTGTTCTGAGTGTGAGATGAGAAAATGTTCATGAAGCGCGTCCGCATGCCTGTGACACAGGGGGGCACACATCTGACGTCTGCTGTCCCTGCTCAGCGAGGCCCGCCACTGGGATAGATCGCCTTGTAGACACCGCTCATCTGGAGCCGCAGTTGCAGGCTTAGAAAGACCCAGATGATCATTCATGGATGCCTCCTCGTGCTGGAGTGGTGTTCCCAAACTGAGCGAGAAACCCCGGACCGGAAAGTGTTCAGTCTGTGTTATACTGCGCGGGGGTGGACACCCATGCCTTTAAAAATGCTACATTGTCTAATCAACCTGTGACACAGCTCATTCTTAGCTCCTTCCCGGGAAAGTCTGTAGTAAAGATACAGCTGAACTTGTTTGGAGCTAGTGTTTCTAAACTTGAAATTTCCATAGAACTTTTTATGGGAAGCAACCAGTCCAATAGAACAGTTTCATTGAAATCAGAGACTGAGAAATATCACGTCACGATTTTCTCTCACACGGCTGTCTTTCCACGTGAAGACTTTCAGAGCCAGGGGACTCACCGCTGGGTGAAGCTGGCGGCAGTACCCACCTCCACGCTGAGTGGCCTTGGTGGGGCCCCCACTCAGCGACCTTAAATCCACACAGGTGGTCCTGCGGAAGGGGCTCCCGCTCCCGTCCACCTTCCTGTAGCCATCAAGACCCCTCTCACCTTAACCCAAAGAAAGTAAGCATTATAGACGGGCTCTCGGCGTCTGCATGCGTCTCTGGTGGCGGTGGTGGCGGTGGGGTGTTGTTGCCTAGTTGATACAGTTTGACAGCTCGTCACTCAGAGCTCATTTGACATGAATTTCAGTCCCTTCTGCCATCCTGGTTACTCTTGCTCTATGTTCCAATTTATCTATTTCTTCCTCAAGTGTGAGATTTGAATGATTACTTTCTCTGTTCGGACGCCATCAGTTTGTTAATTCAATTTTAAGGTCACAGATGCTTTTAAAACACCAGCGCCACAGCTGTTATAATACGTAACATACCGAGTTGAGCCCTCTATAGCCGTATAAAACCCCAAGTCATGGAGAAGGCTGCTAGGCTGGCTCTTCTCCAATCCTCCCCTTTGGTGGATGTTAGGGTTAGTCACTCAGTCATGTCCAATTCTTCGTGACTACACGGACTGTAGCCCACCAAGCTCACTGTCCATGGCATTCTCTAGGCAAGAATACTGGAGTGGGTTGCCATTTCCTTCTCCAGGGCATCTTCTAACCCAGAGATCGAACCTGGGTCTCCTGCACTGTAGGCAGACCCTTTACCGTCTGAAACACCAGGGAAGCCTTTGGGGACATCTTAAATCTATGTTCTTGGGTCAAATTCCACTTTCTTCTCTGATGTATAATGGCACTTATTGACGAAAACAGAAAAATAAATACAAATAATTATATAAACTTGCTCCTATCTGCGTAAAAAAATATAGATTTAAATATACACACATATACATACGCCTTTACACCTTTGTATTTGCATAGAAATAACATTTTATGGAAGAGTATACAAGAAGCCACTAATTGCTGTTTCAAGAGAACTATGATTATAGTATCTGGAATGAGATATTGTGTACATTTAAAACTGTTTAAATGTTACCATGAACATAAATTTCTTCTTTGGCAAGAAGACAACTAGACAAAAACATTCCTATATTTTTTTGTTGGAGGCAACTCATTAATATCCTTTATAAACTTTGCTTCTTTCCCCTACACAAATTTGATGAGCTTGCCTGCTCAATCTTCATCCAACATTTTTTTAATGTTAGAAATAAAAGGCAAAAGATAGAGCCAAGGCTGAAGGCCAGAGACCCTCCAACACGGAGAGCATCCCACACCCCTTGCGGCTGCTGCTGTTGCTGCTGAGTCGCTCCAGTCGTGTCCGACTCTGTGCGACCCCATAGATGCCAGCCCACCAGGCTCCCCCGACCCTGGGATTCTCCAGGCAAGAACACTGGAGTGGGTTGCCATTTCCTTCTCCAATGCATGAAAGTGAAAAGTGAAAGTGAAGTTGCTCAGTCATGTCCGACTCTTAGTGACCCCATGGACTGCAGCCTACCAGGCTCCTCTGTCCGTGGGATTTTCCAGGCAAGAGTACTGGAGTGGAGTGCCGTCGCCTTCTCTGCCCACACCCCTTACCTAATAAGAGTAATTATCTAATTTGGTGTTTAATAACCCTTTCATCTAAACTACATTTCTGTTCCTTCATTTAATAAAGACTTTTTCTCTCTTCAAAAGTGAAAAATTGAAGCAAGATTTCAGGATGGGAAAGGGAGGGTGAATGTCACAAAAAAGCAGATGGCCAGCAGAGGCCTGAAGTGCGTGCTGCGTGGTGACAGGCGTCCTCAATATACTCAGCGCAACCACACACCAAATCTCCCAGAGATTG
This sequence comes from Ovis canadensis, assembly GCF_042477335.2. NCBI lineage: Eukaryota > Metazoa > Chordata > Mammalia > Artiodactyla > Bovidae > Ovis > Ovis canadensis. The sequence continues at coordinate 62,087,013 of NC_091269.1, forward strand.
TGATCCACTGCACAGACTACCTCGTTTTCTGACTCTCATTTCACTCAGGAATGTTTCGGTCCAAAATTGTTAAAGAATGACTCCAACCAGAGGTCCCTTTGTCTACCAGATCTCCTCTTTGGCTCATTCAAATAGAGCAGGTGGAAGCTGTAGTCACAAGGGAGGTGCCTAGGGAGGTGCCTGAGGGAGCGGTCCCTGCGGTGTTTTGCATGGAGCCTGTGTCGAGATGCTCGTGTGTACCTTTGCGAAGTAGAGCAGGTGGCAGAGCAGCCTTAGGACTCCGAGCTGGCCCTCCCGGGCTCTGAGCTCCCCTCCTGGGCTCCGAGCTCACCCTCCCGGGCTCCGAGCTCGCCCTCCTGGGCTCCGAGCTCACCCTCCCGGGCTCCAAGCTCACCCTCCCGGGCTCCGAGCTCGCCCTCCTGGGCTCCGAGCTCCCCTCCTGGGCTCCGAGCTCGCCCTCCCAGGCTCCGAGCTCGCCCTCCTGGGCTTAGCGACATGCTCCGGACCCCCACACCTCCCCCAAGCTCTCTAGCGTGCTCGTCTTGCTATTCTCAGCCGAGCCCAGCGGCCACATGGCCACGAGCACTGACAGAGACCGTGTGTGTTCTCTTCTGCGGGTCACTATATTCTTTCCGCCTTGGAAACGGTCCGTAATTGACTCCCAAGTCCAGCCCCATTGGGCTCATCCATTCCACAGCTTCAGTGTAATAATCTCCAAGGGACCCCCCCCCCCCCACCTCCCGAGAGACAGGCTTGCTATGCATTCACTCCTAATTACCCTCAGCATCACAGGACATACAATCCAGGGTAACACGAAATCCTGCCCTGGAAACACTCATCACTTGAACAAAATTTATACCAAAATATTGCTCCAACATAGTGTTATTTGAACATAGAAGGCGACTTGCTAGAATGTACTGAGAGAAAAGCTCATTTGAGTGGAGTTAACCTCTGTATGGACCTCCTCTGGGATCCGCTGCATTCACCACACACCAGGACTATTAATGCCTTGGTGCATTGTTCACACACGTACTGTCATCATCCCAAAATGACAGAAAACCAAGACATTAACTTGGGCTGGTGTGGACCCCTCATCTTGACAGTTCCAGCTCAGTGCCCTTAGAATTTGCAGTGCAAATCCACAGATTATTTCTAGACTTTGATTCACATTTGTAGCTACATGAAGCCAAATATCCATGAGAAAACTGCAAAGCTCCATTACAACTCTTGCTTTTAAAATATCCAGATGTCTGACTTTGTCTAGCAGAAGCATCTGGACTCCGTACTGCTTGGTCTTTCAAAGCATAGCCCATGTTTGGAAGCCTGTAGACCTGTGCAGGACCTCTGGTCATTCAACCTCAGACTGACAGCTTAAACTTGAAAATGACCAGCAAACAACCCCAAGGCATGTAGAGCTGCTTCTCTCTTTCCTAGGCCTCTTGGAGCGGTTGTCATGAACCCACAGACAACTGGATACAGCTGTCTGGAGGGATGGACTGTAGCAGCCTCAGGGACCTGGGGTCAGGCTCACAGAGAGGTCTCAGCAGCATGTGCGTGACTAGTTTTGAACTCTGTGTGGCAAACCCTTGTTCTGAGACGATCTTTAATGCTAACGCTGTGTCCTACAAAGAGAAAGATGTGGGGGAAAACTCCAGGAAGGCATAACTGGCCAGTGGATCAAACACCAGCCTTATTAGGAGGAAGTGCTGCTTTCAACTTCTGTTTCTATGATGCGGCTTCTACAGTGAACAGTCCCCAGGCCATCCCTTTCCGTATCATCCACCTAACATCTCAGACCTATCCGTGCTCAGCGACGAGTCTCCACTCCATGCTTGTGCAGCGCCTTACCACCATCCCCACTAAGCCCTCACCTGCTTGTTGTCTGTGCCCCCTTGACCATTATTTTCTTCGTTCTGAATTTTTGTTTACCCATCTGTAAAGTGGGGAGATTTTCATCAGAGTTTTAAAAGAATTCAATATGATCATGATCACATGGGTATCCTTTATGGATTAGTACAGGACAATGGCTTGGAAGTCAGACTGAACCTCTACCTGGATAACCCTGAGCAAGTTAGGAGCCTACCATACAGGATAGTTAAATTTAATGAGCTAGCCACATAAAGCACCTTGAGCAACGCTTGGCACCTAGAAGATGCTTGATAAATGTTAGCCGTTTGGATTACTGTCCTCTCTGAGGCCCTGCCCTCTCCGTTGGCACAGGCCCCTCACGAGCACTGTCAGGCCTTGACACTGAGTGCCCCTAGGATCTGTCCTCTCTGAGACCCTGCCCTCTCCGTCGGCACAGGCCCCTCACGAGCGCTGTCAGGCCTGGACACTGAGTGCCCCTAGGATGACACCCTTTGCTGTGTCTCTTTTCTAGGGCATCTGTTTTCCACTTGGGAAAAAAATTCATCCCTTACCTTGCCGGTAGGAGCCTAATCTGCAGGACCTGTGTTTGCAGGACCAATTGTTTAGGGCTGGACTGATGCTTGCCGGATGGTATGTATGCTTTCAGAACCCTGCATGACCTTGGGAAGGGTTCCTCATTAAGTGGATCTCTGATTTGAGTGATTAGCCTGGGTGATGAGGATTTCCCAGGGGCGTTAGGGGAGACCAGGCACCCTGAAGCAGCCGCTGAAGTGTGAAGGGAAAGGCGTGCTCAGGGCAGGTTCTGGGTTTGATGCCAGGCTTTTGACTCTTTGACATAGTGCTCAGGACAAACCTGCTTTCCAGTGCGGTTTGTCTTCTGTGGAGGGAGCATCCTCACTGCCCAGAAAATGTTCCTGCAAACTGTGAACCTGCTCGATCTTGCCTCAGTTCTTTTTTCTTTCCATTTCGGTTGAGTGTGTGCATGCGTGTACTGAGTGCCTTTGGTGGTGTCAGATTCTTTGCAACACTATGGACTGTACCCCTGGCTCCTATGTCTATGGGATTCTCCAGGCAAGAACACTGGAGTGGGTTGCCACGCCCTCCTCCAGGGGACCTTCCTGAGGAGTCGAGCCCACACCTCTTACATGCCCTGCCTTGGCAGGCAGGTTCTTTATCACCAGCACCACCTGGGAAGCCCTCCATCTTAGTTATAGGTGATTTACCTGTTGAGATAGAAATCATTTCTAAGTTTTCCAGCAAAAGCAGTCTTCTTATTTTCACGAATGGAGGTATAATTACGTATTCGCTTGCCATCTAGTTCACACTTGTATGTTCAGGGACGTATTGAGACTTGGGGAAGTGGGATCTGTGAGGAGGGGATGAACCAGTCACTCAGAGGAGGGTGTGCCGTCCACGGGAGCAGAAGATGCTGTTGGCTTTGACTTGACGCATCTCTCCGTCTCTGCGTCACTGGTGGATGGGGAGCCCCTCCCTGTCCTGACCATGCCTCCTGCTCCCTCCGTGGGCACCTCTTCTCACCTTGACCAAGGGAGGCCCACCTGGCTCCAGAATGGCTCACCTTCAGGAACCACCTCAGAAGGACCTCGAGCTCCCTAAGTGGATGATAGGCGTTCGTCACTTTTTATCACTGGTTTTCTCCTGATTAATCCTGATCCTATTGTCTTTAAGACTCTGGAAATCAAAAAGAAGGAAAGAAACTCTGGAAGTCTTGAAGCTCTTATTTCAGGGGAGCCGCAGCAGGGCAGAGCCACCAGTAGGCAACTGTGAAACACCATCCCTGAGGAAGTGTCCTGTGACCCTGGGCTGGGTGCTGCCTCAGCCTGGTGATGCCCAGGTGGCTTCATCACCCCCGACGGCGGCCGAGACAGGAGGCCCCAGCCCCGGTGACCGTGCACCCGCCCCTGGTTCTGTCCTCCTCTCTCTCCCCTAACCCTGGCTTCCTGTAAGATTTCAAATCCAGCCCCTGCCCCCACAGAGGCAACAATTTTCTCTCACTTTCGATTCCAGATCCCACGGCCTTCTCTCCATCTGCGATAAGAGACTTTGACTGTGTTTCTGGATTTCCAACCCCCGTTTCTCAAGGGTTCCTCCCTGAGAGAAACAGCTGAAGAGACCAGAGAGCCTCCGGCTCAGCTGGGAGGTAGTATCTCTGCCCAGCCCAGTGTGCAGCCTCAGCCCCCGCTAAGCCAGCCCCCAGCAGCACGCCTCCTCCCTTGCCTTGTGTCCTCACGTCCCCGCCCGCAGAATCCTCTCGCCTCCCCAGGTCTGCCCACGTGCCACCTCCTCCAGGAAGGCTTCCTTGTGTCCCCAGCCAGCACGTCTGCTCCCTCTGGAGCCCCTCCAGCTTATTCTGTGCTCACAGGTCCCTTCTACGCTGTGTGGTGTGGATCTTGAGTCTATATCTCCTCCACCACACACCACACTTTATGAGTTTGGGATTGAGGTTTATGTATGTTGGCATCCCTATGGGTGGAGGTTGAAATGTCAGTCCTCCCTTGGGAATGGGAATACTGGGAAGGAACCACCGCAGCAGAAAGCCACAGCGAGTGCCGCTGCCAGGGGTCAGGCCCAAGACGGAGCACCTGGCCACGCTTGCGGCCTGGGAGGCTCAGTCAGGTGCTGGAGTGGGCACGTGTGCATAGAACCACCGACAAGTGCCAAGTGCACCAAGAGTGCCCGGAGGAGACCTGCTCCTCCCTGGGGGCGTGGCTAGACCTCCCCTAGAGTGGCTAGACCTGCTCCTCCCTAGGGGCGTGGCTGCCCAGGGGCTGTGGGGCAAGATCAGCGGGCTGTGGGCTGGCTTTGGCCAGTAGGCCTGCCTGCTGTCTGCTGGCCCCGGCACGTGGAGGCTCCGCGTGCTGGGTGGCCTAGGCCTGGGCTGCTGTCTCACCACTGTTACATGGCCTTGCTGGGAAATTGCAGCCTATTTATAATAAAGCCCAGGGGTCGTTTGCAAGAAAAGCAAAGAAAAAACAAGAAAACTAGAAAGAACCACATTTCCAGAGCATGCCACATCTCATCAAGTGGCTTATCCCAGAATCCTGCCCAAGTCCTGGCTAATGTGAGGCCCCATGCCCCCAGCTCAACAAGGTCCTGGGGATCCTGACGTTTTCCTTGGCCCCAGGTACCAGCAGTGGGTGGTAATCGTCTTGTTCAGCCACGGTTCCCTTTCACCTGGGCCAAGACTATCACTGCACTTGGTTAAATGCGCCGAGAGCTGGTGACAGTTACCAGACATCTTGTGATGGAGAACTCTGCTGAAGGCAACTGATGAGCCCCCGGGCCCACGTGGCCTCCATGCCGACCTGCCCTTACTTCTGCCAGGTGATCCCCTTCTGCTCCTGTCTTTCTTAATCCAGATCAGACAGTTAACTCTCCAGGCCTGTTTCTCTGCTCAGCACTGACCTCACAGGAAGTTCATGTGGAAGGCTCTGATCCTCCTAGAGAGGAGAGGAAGCAAAGAAGAAGCCAGTGGGCAGGCCTGATGGACGACCCTAGGGGAGAGGACCAGAGTGTGCAAGGGGAGAGGGATGAGCCCTACATGTCTTACGAAAAAAAAACTTCATGGAAGGCCTTTGAGTTGACTCCCATCAGTGTCCCAATCTCAGAGATTAGGATAGAAATGTAGAGAGGGTCAGTGAGTCCCCTGAGGTCACAGTGGGTAAGTGAGGGTCCCAGGCTCCATCTGAGGCTGCTAATTACAGAACCTCACACTCACCACTCTGCTATGGCTGCCCAAGACTCAGGGTTTGGATTCCAGAATCCCAAACAGGGCAAGTGGGTAATCATGCTTTCTTCCCAAGTAATTTGGAGAGTAGGGGACTCAGGAGTATCATTTCTGCTTGATTGCAGCTCGAGATCTGACCTCTAATATCCAGAGGAAGATGGACCTTGGAGTGGAAACTTCACTCCTTCAGCTTTACAGGGGGTCCCCTGGCCCTGGGGTGGTCCACTATCAAAGGGCAGCCTGTCGCACGGAGGGTACAGCTCTGGGCAGTGGTGACCGTGTGGAGCCCATTCAAAGGTAGGTGAGTCTGAGCTCAGTAAATGAAAGTAAAAAGCATGACCTACAATTTTCTCTCTTTCTTGGAATAATGCATCTGAAATGCATTTTGCATTGTCCCTTTCTTTAAAAACCTCTTGACTTTCTCATCTTACTTACCACTCACTGGATTCTCTCCCTATAATTTCTACCTTTTTGTGGCCTTTTACTTTTAGATAAACCTTTTACTGAGATAACTAGAGAGTCACATGCGGTTATAGAAAATAATGGAGAGATCTCATGTACTGTTCATCCCATTTCCGCCAATGGTGACATTTTGCAGAACCACAGTACAGTGTCACAAGCATGATACTGACTTTGAAATCTTATCCAGATTTGCTAGTTTTCCCTTGTACGCATTTGTGTATGTATTTAGTTACATGCAAATCTTGAACAATTCAGATAAGTGAGAAGATCCAGATACAAAGGGTTGCGTATAATATTATTCTACTTGCAGGAATTGTCCAGAATGAGCAAATTCATAGAGAGGAAAAGCAGATCAGTGACTGCCGGGGAGTGAAAGGCGGGAGGAGAAGGGAGTGACTGCTAATGAGTTCAGGGTTTCTTTTAATGGGGTTGAAATCTTCTAGAATCAAATAATGGATGATGGTTGCACAACCCTGTGACCGTGCGAAAATCCACTGAATTGCACACTTTAAAAGGGTGAATTTTGCGGTATGTAAATTATATCTCAAAATAAGCTTGCATTTAAGATGGCATGCTACTTCCTTCTGGCGTCTAGTGTCTCACATGGGAAATCCATGGTCTCTGCAAGTGGACTTCCTCTCCGGATGAGGTGTTGCTTCTCTCGACTGCGCTGAAGGTTTGTTCTTGTTTTCGCTTCTCTAAAGTCTAATCACTGCGCATCGGCCGGGGCTTCTTCGGTTTACTCGTTTCTAATTTGCTCAGCGTCTTCAGTCCCCAGGGCTGTATCTTTCACCAAACTTGGGAAGCTTTATCCTTTATCTCCTTTAATAGTCTCTCAGGCCCGCTCTGTTTGTCCTGTGTCCTGGAACTCTGATAATGCGAATGTTGGATTATCTGTTACTGTTCTGCAGGTCCTTGAGGCTCTGGGTGCTGTGGGTATGTAACTTGACTCTCCCCAGTGCCCAAGAATGTGATCAAGTGTTATTCTGGTGTCTCTCTGAGGTGCTTTTGGATGAGATTTACGTTTAAATTGGTGGACTTTGAGTAAGGCAGACCGCCCCCCATCATGTGGATGGGACTTACCTAATCAGCTGAAGACTTTGACGGAACAGAGGACTGGCCTCCCCTGAGCAGTAGAGAATTCTTCGGCAAATGGCCTTCAGACTTGAACTGCAGGCTTGGCTTCTCCTGTGCCTTCTGGTCTACCCTGTAGCTCGTGGACTCGAGCAGATATACGGCTTTTGTTGATCGTTCATCCCCTGAGGAATATTTAAGCTGCTCAAAGCAGCTTTCTCCTGGTTTCTTATGCGATGCCGTTTTCTCGCAAAGCTCTGCCCATCTACCATCTTTCTCCATGATTCGTTCTTCTGCTCCTCAGACCAGGTGGCCTCTGTGGATCTGTGTTTAAGTTCACTGATTCTTTTTTTAAAATAAGAGCAGCTATTATTTATTGAGTGATTATTTTATGTCAGGTTATGATACATACATCCTCTTTAATTTTTATAGCAATCCTGCAAGAGAGATTTTCTATTTTTTTGTTAGATTCTTTCTTTTTCCAGCTCAAATTTGTTCTTGAATTCCTTTAGTGACTTTTTCACTTCATCTTCAAAGTCTCTGTTTCAATTTTTCTGAAGTGTGTGTGAGTGCTCTCTATTTTGACATTCTCTATGTGGTAAGATGTCATTGTCATACTTTAAAAAAATTCCCTAGGCCTGCATTCCTTTAGTCCTTTGAATATATTTATAGCTTCTAAAAAAATCTTTTCACGGTAAGAAAAAAACCTATGCCCCTCAAAACCATTTTCCATCCTTCGCGGGCCTTCGTTTCCTCCTATGAATGTCGTGTACTTTCTTGCTTCTTTGAATGTCTCACAGCTTTTTACTGTAAACTGGACTGGTGACTTCTCCTCTCCTGGGTCTTATCTGTGCATTTGCTCAGCCTTGAGCATGTGGGCAGCCTTTTAGATCTCCAGCAATACCAGAGGTTTTCAAATTTTCCTGTTATAGTCTAGTTCCCTAGGATTTCCTTTTAAATTCCTAGTCAAGCTCTAGTTTTCCTTAAACGAAATCACAGCCTTAGGCAGCTGAGATGTTGCCAGCAGTTTGGTATTAGTTCAGTAATGCCTCAGTAATGCCTTGAAAGTAGATTTGCTTCTCCTGATCGATCCCCGTTTCTCACCCCCACCTGAGCTTAGATAAATTCCGAGTCAAATCAAACAGCCATTGAATTCTGTGAGTAGACATTTCCCAGGGAGCTGCAAGTCCGGACAAGGTACTGGCCCATCTCTGGAGCTTGCTCCTTCTCTGTCCCCTTCGAGGGCTTTTACTTGGTGGCCCACATGTCAGCAGCAGCTCTGCTTTTGTTCTAGGACGGCTTTTCCTCTCACTAGACCTAGCTCCTGAGAACTCACTCATCCATTTGTGAATCAAGTATATTCTGCTGACTTTGAAATGTAAATCTTCTTCCCAGCACTCTGAGGATTTAAGTTCTCAACTTGAAAGGTTTTCTTGAACATTCCTCTAGCAACAACAACAAAAACAAACAGTATTTCTGAACATGAACTCACTCTCTTCCCTGCCCTGGTTTCCTAAACATCTCATTCTCTGGCTTCTCATATCAGCGACAGGGACCCTCCACCAGGCAGTCCAAGCGAGGCCTCCTGTTCTTTTCCCTCCAACGTTGCTGTCGCTCCAGATCCACACAGCCGAGGACCCAAGCAGTTCCACCCCCTTAACTCTCTCTCATACTTCCTTTTCTCTTTGTCCACTTTTATTTCCCCAACCTTGGCCACTTGCCTCGATTCCCAGGCTGGAATAGAAATCTTGCTGGAACGTTTTCCTGTGGTGCCCTGAAATTAACCCACCCAGAGCTCTTAGCACTCTGAATTCAACCCTTTGCTGATCTATCTTCCACCTCAAAACATAATTTCCAGGGAATTTCCATATCGCATTTGTCCTCATCCCCTTGACTATGGAACTTGGTAGGCACTCAAAAACCAAATGCTGAATACGTGAATATTTGCAGCAGCAATTGGAATTCTAGTGGTGCTTAGATACAGTTGTAAGTTTGGGTTATCCAGGAGAAAAATGGATGACTGTTAATAAAAGGTATGAGTGACACCAAAATGCTTCTGACATGAATCAGATGTGTATTCTTGGGGTGTCACACCGAGCACGTGTGAGGGAAGGAGACATGATAACACCATGAGAGCCCTGGCAACCCACTCTCGACTCCACTGAGTAGCTCTGTGGTTCAGCTGTGATTTAAGGGAAGGTGTGACTAGACAGCTCGAGACCACCTCCTTTTCAAACTCCAAACCTTTTCACTTGGCTAAAAAACCACAGAGATTTGATTTCAGTTCTCTTGAGGGTAGAAGCATATTTCTTTCAGTCACTGGAAAGTCAAAGTATTTCTTTGTAAGATTTGAGCAAACTCTGCCTTAACAGAACCCAGGAAAACAGATAACCTTGACCACTGGAACGGTAAATTTGAATTTGAAATGATGTCTTCAGAAAATAAAAGATTCAAAATATAAACATTTTCAAAAGGCACCTATGTCCAGAAACTAGAATCTTCAGACTGACTTTCCCACAGTTGAGGTCCAAGTCTTGCTTTCTCTCGAGGCATGGGAGTAATGTATGGATTTATCCCACAGCACTGAGCTGGATAGTGCCCTACTAATTCACACGCAGCTTAAGAAATAGAATACAATCCTTCCTTCCCTTAGAAATTCTAGACTGTAGTCTATAATCAAAAGACCAATTTTAAAGGAAAAAATCTCAGGGGGTGTGCTAATTGTGAGCAGGGTGTCTCTGGCCTGCCACTCCCTAAGGAACTCGGAATCCAGCTCTTCCTCCCTGCTCTCCATCATGCAGAGTTCAGATAGGTGACCTAGATTTGGCCAACCTGTAGCTTCCATTTGGAACCTTGAAGCTTAAGAAAAGGACGCAAAAACATTCAGGGACACTTGAGAAAATATTAAGACAGTCAAAGGCTTGGGAGAGTCAACTGAAACGCTGCTCGGGGGCTGATCTTGGCTGTGTATCCTGTTTTCCAGTGTTGCTTGGTTACAGCTAGTTCCCCAAGTCTTGTTCGCCAGTCTTCGCTTGAACTGGGAATGTCTCTATACACAACCAATAAATTCTTTCACCACTGGAGTTAGCCAGAATCTGTATCTTTTGCTTATGTCTAAGCCTCTGCTCCTGCATTTTCTCCTGTGGTGGAAAAACCCACTGTAATATGGCAGCTCCCATCTGATGTATCTCTGAGCTCCAGACCCCAGACCCAGGCCTGGAGCAAGCTCAGAATTGGCGCCAGGAAATTTCTGCTGACCAAATGAAGCCTCAGGGTAAAAAGAAAAAAAAAATCTTGAAATTTAGACCTCAGGGATTTGAGAGAAAACTTCCCGGCTCCAGGAACTGTGTCTGTCACGAGAGACGCCATTGTGTCTATTGACCTGGATTCTCTGGCTTGGAACAAGGAGCATGAGTCCCTCATCTTTTCTCCTCGGTAATACTGAACAGCTGCTCTGAAGTGAACACCAGATGAAGTGCCTATAACCCCTTCTCCAAATAAATGCACTAAAAATGACTTTCCCTTTCATAAAGCATGGTCAGGAAGCATGCCAAGAGCCCTCATCTTCTCCCGCTTCTGGCAACTCTCTGGCTTCCAGGCACGGGAAAGGAGGCACACGTATCCCCTGGGCAGCACCAGCCTCGTGCCGGGCGGCTGCCACCTCACTCCGTCTAGAGCTCCGCGGTCAGGTGCTGTCGGGCCTGAAGCCCTCTGCCTTTCTGCCTCTCCTCCCCTCTGCAGAGGCAGACCAGGCCCATCCTGCCAATCAGTCCTTCCAGAAAAGCGTTCAGAGAGGGCTGAGGCCAGGCTGGGGATTCGCAGTCCGATGAGAGCAGCAGACCCAGGAGCACGCTGCGCCACAGATAGCCGCGGCTTCTGTCTGGCACTTGCATCGGGGTGAGGGGAAAGGGCAGTGAGCGGAGGGGCCAGAGGAGGTCATAGAAGGCCCAATGGGAAGGTCCCTGGGATGGGGTCTGGGGGTCAGGTTGGCCTCTGCCAGTGGGAAATTGGCATTCCAGAGGGAAGCACAATAGGAACAAATGGCGGCGGCCTGAGGGTGCAGGGACGAGCCGGGAGGGGAGGGCACGACTCAGGGTTGCTTTGCAGTTGCAACAAGCCTTCTCGGGGGCGAGTAGATGAGCCTTCCCTTCCTGTGGGATCTGAAGCAGCGAGTCTCCACTCAGAAACACCGGAGTAGGAGGACCCTCTGCCTAGGAAAGAACTCTGAGCGGGGGAGGCATGAGAGCTGGTTCCTGGTGATTTCCCACAAGCCTGGACACAGGCCTTGCTCTGTGGGCCAACAAAGAAGCTAATCCGCTGTAGCAGCTCTCAGTATGGCCACAGTGCTGTATCCATGCATTCATCCAAACTACCGAGCAACTGTCGTGTACTGTACCAAGGGTAGGTGGCCCAAAGGTAACTAACACACGTCCTTGACAGGAATGTGATAGATAATATGCAACCGCTGAAAGGGATGAAGGAAGAACATTTAATGAGTTGGAAATGGAAATATTCTACAGGGTACGGATACGTTACAAATATGTTATACATGGAGTAATTTTATCTTCTATAAAAGAAAAAACCTTCTGCCTATGAAAATATGGAGACTGGAGTGATATATGGATAATGTTGATGCTTATACACACATACATACAAAGATTCTGAGCTGTGAGATTATAGGTGGTTTATAATCTCTTCTCTATTTCTATCTTCTGGCTTTTTTCAATATACATATATCATTTTGCAATCTGGTAAAAAAAAAAGGGAAAAGAAACATTTAAAATACAACAAAAGGGACTCTCTGGTGGGTGAAGACTTTACCTTCTGATATCAGCAGGGGGTGCGGGTTCAATCCCTGGTCGGGAAGCTAAGATCACATATACCTTGTGGCAAAAAAAAAAAAAACAAAAACAAAAAAACCAACAACAACAAAAAACAAAAAACCAGAAACAAATTGCAACAAATTCAATAGCTCAGTTCAGTCCAGTCGCTCAGTCCTGTCCGACTCTTTGCGACCCCATGAACGCCAGGCCTCCTTGTCCATCACCAGCTCCCTGAGTTCACCGAAACTCATGTCCATTGTGTCGGTGATGCCATCCAGCCATCTCATCCTCTGTCATCCCCTTCTCCTCCTGCCCTCAATATTTCCCAGCATCAGGGTCTTTTCAAATGGTTAGCTCTCTGCATTAGGTGGCCAAAGTATTGGAGTTTCAGCTTCAACATCAGTCCCTCCAATCAACACCCAGGACTGATCTCCTTTAGAATAGACTGGTTGGATCTCCTTGCAGTCCAAGGGACTCTCAAGAGTCTTCTCCAACACCACAATTCAAAAGCATCAATTATTCAGTGCTCAGCTTTCTTCACAGTCCAACTCTCACGTCCATACATGACCACAGGAAAAACCATGGCCTTGACTAGATGGACCTTTGTTGGCAAAGTAGTGTCTCTGCTTTCGACTATGCTATCTAGGTTGGTCATAACTTTCCTTTCAAGGAGCAAGCTTCTTTTAATTTCATGGCTGCAATCACCATCTGCAGTGACTTTGGAGCCCAGAAATATAAAGTCTGACACTGTTTCCACTGTTTCTCCATCTATTTGCCGTGAAGTGATGGGACAAATTCAGTAAAAACTTTTCAAATGGTCCACATCAAAAAAATCTAAAAATAAATACATACATAAATAAAATACAATGAAAAGCATACCTTTTGTGCTTCCAGAGCACAAGACTCCCGTGGGGATTGAAGGACTCAGTCTTGCCTGCATAAAGGTAGGCTGATGATTGAGGCTGGAAGACTGAGTCCTGTTTAACTCTTCTATTTTAGCAGACTGTCATCCTGTTCCGTTTTAACACACAGATCCTGGTCTGTTTCGCGGGCTGTAGTTCCAACAACAATTTAGTCATCAGAGCTTTTGCCATCTCATTTCAGTCTGCTGATTTATCTGGTGCCTCTGGGACTCCCAGTGATCCTGCTGGTGGTATGAAAGAAAGCAGGACACATGTGTCCAGGAGAAGCGCCAATGGCGGGCTGCCGTCCATGGGGTCGCACAGGGTCGGACACGACGGAAGCGACTTTGCACGCATGCATTGAGAAGGCAATGGCAACCCACTCCAGCATTCTTGCCTGGAGAATGCCAGGGATGGAGGAGCCTGGTGGGCTGCCATCTATGGGGTCGCACAGAGTCAGACACGACGGAAGCGAATTTGCACGCATGCATTGAGAAGTCAATGGCAACCCACTCCAGCATTCTTGCCTGGGGAATCCCAGGGACGGAGGAGCCTGGCGCGCTGCCGTCCGTGGGGTCGCGCAGGGTCGGATGTGCCAGGAGCGCCTGAGCGGCAGCAGCAGCCCTCATCGGTAGGAAAGGCCAGGCTCCCGCAGAAAGCGGCTTCTCCGGCCAGACAGACACTGTCACGGGATCCCCTCGCCGTGACCCCAGCTGCCCTCGGGTCTCTAGTGGGAGGAAAGGGTCTCAGCTTCTCCAGTTTGGCTGCCTGCTGTGTCGTCCCCAGTCTTCCAGTTTCTTTTGTGCTGCCTGCTGGGTTAGTCCCGGGGCCTTGGTTGCGCCGAGCAGAGAGAAGCAGGAAGAGATGGACCTCACCATCTTCTCTGAGACACCGAAGCTCGACTCAGCCTTCATTTCTTCTTTTTCCTCCATCTACTCCTTTAAATTCTCTGCTGAGAATTTCACTCAGGAGATGCGTCCATTTAAGGTGTGCAGTTCAGTGACTTTTCACACAGTCACTACGCTGTGCAACCAGCACCACTATTGTTAATAATTCCAGAACATCTTTGCCACGCCAGAAGGAGGCTGTATATACTTTGCAGTCCCTGGCCCTCATCTGTCCCCTCCAGCCCCGGGCAGCCACTACTCCACAGCCTGTCCACAGACATTTCGCTCTGAACCTTTCACATAAATGGAATTAAACAATGTGTTCTTCAAGGGTGCCCATGTTGTTGCGTGTATCAATATTTCATGCTTTTCATTTGCAAATAGTATTTTATTAAATAAATTAATTTTATCCATTCATCACTCAAATACTGGCCTTGTTTCCACTTTGGGGGCTCTTATGAATAATGCTGCTGAGAATATTCGTGGACAGGTTTTCGTGTAGACGTGTATTTTCACTTTTCTTGGGTGCATGTCTGGGGGAATTGCTAGCTTATACGGAGTGCTGTATTGACACATTCTACAGCATGGATGAGCCTTGGAAACATGATACCAAGTAAAAGACACAAAGGACCACAAATCATATGGTTCCACTTACATAAAACGTCCACAACAGGAAAGTCCATGGCGATAAGAAGAAAGGGGTTGCTTGATGATGGGCTGAGGCTGGGAGAAGGGGACGCGATCCTTTTTTTGTTGTTTTCATTAAAAAAAATTATTTTTAATTTTTTTAGTTGGAGCTTTGCAGTGTTGGCTTCTGCTGTGTAACAACATGAGTCAGCTATAAGCATACACACATACATCCCCTCCCTCCTGAGCTTCCCTCCTGCCCCAACCCCCATCTCACTCTCTAGGTGATAATAGAGCATCACGTTGAACTCCATGCGCTGTACAGAGCTTCCCACCAGCTGTTTCACACCTGGGACGCGACTGAGCGACTTCACTTTCACTTTTCACTTTCCTGCATTGGAGAAGGAAATGGCACCCCACTCCAGTGTTCTTGCCTGGAGAATCCCAGGGACGGGGGAGCCTGGTGGGCTGCAGTCCATGGGGTCGCTAAGAGTCAGACAGGACTGAGTAAATTCACTTTCACTTTTCACTTGCATACACTGGAGAAGGAAATGGCAACCCACTCCAGTGTTCTTGCCTGGAGAATCCCAGGGACGGGGGAGCCTGGTGGGCTGCCGTCTATGGGGTCACAGAGTCGGACATGACTGAAGCGACTTAGCAGCAGCAGCAGCAGCAGTGTATACATGTCCATACGGCTCTCTCAATCCATCCCACTGTCTCCTTCCTTGGCTGTGCCCACAGTCCGTTCTCTAAGTCTTCCCTGCAAATAGGTTCATTAGTACTATTTTTCTAAACTCCATATATATGCCTTAATATACAATATTTGTTTTTCTCTTTCATGACTTTCTTGGGGATGCGACTTTAATGTGTATGGGATTGGGTGGGGGGGGGGAGTGACAAAAATACTCCATAATTGACCATGGTGATTGTCGCATGCATCTGTGAATAAGAAAAACTATTCAGTTATAGACTTTAAATATGTGAGTTATATAGTGTGTGAATTATATCTTAATAAGACTGTTATTTTAAATGAAAGAAGAAAGAGACAGAAGGAAGAGGGGAGATAGATAGTGTCAGTCTGGGGGAGACAGGGCTTGTCCCCTGCCCCTGTGTCCCCAGGGTGAGCTCTCAGTGTCCCTACAGCCACATCTCTCGGACGTTGTTGCCTCTTCTAAAGGGAGGGCTGCCGTCAGTCACTGGGCAGCTGAGGAATCGCCCTGCAAACAGGTGCCCAGTGGCCACAGGTATGCTGTGCCCTTCCAAGACTACCCGTCATTTCTGCTTATGGCTCCTCAGATGCCTCCTAGTTATGCAGGCATTTGGATCTATCCCACTCGCCTTATAAGTCTCTCCATGCAAGTCGGCCGGCCCCATTTCCCAGCCCAGGATCCCCAACGACCTCAATCTTCCTGCTGTAAATGTCAAAGATGATAAACCGGGACCAGATCTGCCATAGGAAATGGTAGAAACCCTGTCTCTGAAGTGGAGGGAAGCAAGACTGGACAGAGCGCTGGGGAATTTGCCAGAGCCACTCTCCTACAGGGGCCCTGGGGCAGAGGCGACGGACTGGAAGGGGTGCAAGAATGGGGGTCAGATTTGGGAGCTTGCTTTCCCAAAACCCTGTTATTCTGGTGGCTTGCATGATCACCTGATAAAAACGGAAGAGGAAAATGAAATATTTCATTAGAAGTTAGAGGTTCCAGATACATCCAAAGAAAGAGGCTTTCACTTCCTGCATGGAGAGAAGGTTTGTGGTGTTGAGCTGATGGAAGAGTCCACAGAGGGGTTGGGGTGGGGGAAGGGGGTGGTTCTCACCCTGCCCCCTCCCCAGAGCAGCAGGAAGTCATAAAGCCTGCAGGCTTGGGAGCCTTCCCCGACACAGCAACCACTTCAGGTAGAGAGTACCAGCAATGCACTCTCTTTTTATACATTCACGTAAACAAAACAGTTAACATAAAGAAGGAAAATGTGGCAATGCTTCTCAATTCAAGCAGAAATAGCTTGGAACTACTTGGTCTTTTGAATGGCAGGGAATATTTCTGCTTCTCAAGCTCATGAGGTTGGGATAAGAGGCAAAAAGGACAATGTCTTGGAAGCAGTTTGGAAAGTGCCAAGCTCTAGACGAACACTGATGTCTTGCCTTCACTCTTGGGGATTTCCTCCCCACGGACCCACTGAGGACGTAGCAGGGCAGCCGGGAGCCCTTGCCAGCCCTCTGTGTTCCAGAGAGAAGCAGGCCAGCCATGCAGGGCCCCATTCTGCTGCCCCGACTTCCCAGGAGCCCCCGCAGCCAAGTCCATTCCCTGAAAACTGCTCTTGTTTGGTAGAACTTACTACCTAACACATGCCTACTCTCTCACTTGGTGACTGGACAAAATGTGAAGGTTGGCAGAGCCAAAAAAAGCATCTCCAGGTGCAGAGGGAGAAACTAAGACTTGGAGGAATCCTATGCTTTCATTGGAGAAGGCAGTGGCGCCCCACTCCAGCACTCTTGCCTGGAAAATCCCTTGGGTGGAGGAGCCTGGTGGGCTGCAGTCCATGGGGTCACTAAGAGTCGGACATGACTGAGCGACTTCACTTTCGCTTTTCCCTTTCATGCATTGGAGAAGGAAATGGCAACCCACTCCAGCGTTCTTGCCTGGAGAATCCCAGGGACCGGGGAGCCTGGTGGGCTGCCGTCCATGGGGTTGCACAGAGTCGGACACGACTGAAGTGACTTAGCAGCAGCAGCAGCAGCAGCACATTCTTCATCTCACACACATAGTCTGGTGTCAGAGAGAGGGCACCGTGCTGGCTTGTCAGAGAGGTCTGCCTCCCCCAGCTGCAATGCTGAAGCCACTCCCCACATAGCCCTTGGATTTCCAGCCGCCTTTGTTTCCAAAAACCTTGCACAGGGTCTGGGTGTCCTCCTGAGCCAGGCACCCAGTGGTCTGGAGGGATCCTCTTGCTGGAACATAATTGCCCAAAGCCTTGGCGTCTCGGCATATGGGCACAGGAGCTGATGAAACTCGAATGCTCAGTGCTCTGGGGCTGGTAGCGCAGCAAGCGAGGGGATCAGCTGGGCAGAGGAAAACCCACGTAGCCAGGATGCCCACCAAGACGTGGGGGTAGTTCCCCTTCCCACTGGACCCAGTTATTTGGAAATTGTGCCTCTTTTATACTCTTGATAGAAACATGGGCACAGGGAAATATTTCTCTATTGTAAAGGGGGAAAGCAGCACAAATACGATGATGTATGAACACAGGCTTTTCACTCCTTAGCCGGGGGACGCAGCAGGGAGCCAGGGGTGTCAGGGGGACTGAGGAGGGTTACGCTTCTCACCTCCACAGTGCTGTCTCCATTCTGGAAGGCTGCCCAGCTTCGTGAGAGTGTGAACTTTCATGGGAATCTGGAAATGTGTACTTCCATATATTACTTCCCCATTTTCATAAGTAGCACAAATCTTGTTTTCCCCGAGGCTCAGTGAGGGTGACTGCGTGATGCATTGGTGGGCAAATTCGACTCGCATGTTTGGGTATGCCTTAGCTTTTACACCATGTTATCTGTATTATATGTTTCTCACTCAGAAGATCACACTGGTTCTCGTACAGTAAGCTGACTTGCCCTCTATGAGCAAGCTCCAAAGACCTGGGAGGGAGCATGGACAAGTCCCAGATCTCGTCTTTCCTGAGAATGCGCAGGGAACTCCCTTCCCCCCGCCTCACCCGCTCTTAGGTCAAGCACAATACTGATCAGTTCTATTCTTGTGAGATAAAATGGGTTAATTGAACACAGTATTCTACAATTTTGGTTTCACGATAAGAAGGAAATCTAAATTCTTCATTCCAAAAGACTCCAGAATGACTTAATAGATTTTATACCAAAGCCTTGCCTTATTTAATTTAAGGATATAGCTTTCTTAACCAACATCAATACTAGTTAACAGAAAGTTCAGACTTAGCCCCTGAGAATCCCAAGTTCAGGGGCTTAAACGGTAATGTAAACAGGCTGTGAACTTGTGACCAAAACAGGTAAAGTTATGACAAACAAACATGATGAAATGAAAACTGATCAGAGGAGAATCATTTCCTAAATTTTTTTGAGAAACCTTGCTAATCCTGGAGGATATGATCTCACCCTCCAGGCACGTAGCCCCTGTCCTTACAGGAGGCTTGCGGAGGCGCCGGGGCAGCACTTCTGCGCACACGTCCTGCTCGCGGCCCCAGCACGTGGTCCTGAGAGCTTGGCCGCCACGCTGGACTCCCTCCCTCCATGCTGCTCCCCGTAGCCGTGTTTCTCCAGGGTTTCTTCTCTCTCCTGGCCAGTGACTCCATTCTTCTCAACCCCCCTGGTTTGCTTCTGCATGACTATGTTTCCCTCCTTGCATTCACATCATTGTAAATCGGAAAAACTGGCAGAAATGGAGTTGAAGAAATTCATTGCCTCTTTCCTTCAATATATTCCCCAGCCAGCAGCCAGAGCGATCTAGTTAATGTTCAAAGATTCTAGCACGCCTTTGCCTGGACCCTATGGCATCTCCCTATTTCTCTGATGAAAATAAAGGTCCTTCAAATGACCTTCAGGTATTTCTGAGCTGCCTCCCTCCTACCCCTTCAAGTTTCCGGCCTTATCACCCCCCACTGTCTTATGTGTTCAGTATGTTGGGGTGACTCCCCCAACAGACCAGCTCCACCCCACCTTAGGTCTTTGCCCTTGCTTCTCTTTCCACCTGGAAGCTCTTCCCCGGAAAGCCACATGCCTTAGGCCCTCACATCATTCAGGTCTGGATTAAAACGTCACCTCATGTGAGTTTTAATTTGAGTGAGTGCATGCTAAGTCGCTTCAGTCGTGTCCAACTCTTTGTGACCCCATGGACTGTCTCCTGCCAGGCTCCTCTGCCTACGGGATTCTCCAGGCAAGAATGCTGGAGCGGGTGGCCGTGCCCTCCTCCAGGGGACCTTCCTGGCCTGGGGACTGAACCTGTATCTCTTACATCTCCTGCACTGGCAGGCGTGCTCTTTACCACCAGCACCACTTGGGAAGTCCAGTTTTAATTTGCATTTCCTGACAACTAGTGATACTGAGAAACTGTTTTGGGCTTCAAAATCACTGCAGATGGTCACTGCAGCCATGAGATTAAAAGACCCTTGCTCCTTGGAAGAAAAGCTATGGCCAACCTAGACAGCATATTGAAAAGCAGAGACATTACTTTGCCAACAAAGGTCTGTCTAGTCAAGGCTATGGTTTTTCCAGTGGTCATGTATGGATGTGAGAGGTGGACTATATAGAGAGCTGGACTATAAAGAAAGCTGAGTGCCAAAGAATTGATGTGTTTGAATCGTCGTGTTGGACAAGACCCTTGAGAGTTCTTTGGACTGCACGGAGAGCAAACCAGTCCATTCTGAAGGACTGTAGTTAGTAATACTGCGTTGTATACTTGCAGTTTGCTGGCAATAAATCTTGAGTTCTCAATTAAAAGAGTTCTCAGTATTAACTGTTTGACAAGATGGGCGTGTTCATTATCTTGACCTTGATAATCATTCCACAACGTATGTGTACATCGAATCCTCACACGCTTCACTTCAGGAATACACAAGAATGCTGTGAGTGCTTGGTGCTCAGTCATGTCTGACTCTTTGCAATCCCCTGCACTGTGGCCCGTCAGGCTCCTCTGTCCATGGGATTCTCCAGGCAAGAATACTGGAGCGGGTTGCCATGCCCTCCTCCAGGGGATCTTCCCAACTCAGGGATTGAACCCAGGTCTCAACATTGCAGGCAGATTCTTTATCATCTGAGCCACCAGGGAAGCCTGTGAATACTGGAATGGGTAGCCTATCCCTTCTCCAGGGGATCTTCCCGACCCAGGAACCAAACCAGGGTCTCCTGTATTGCAGGTGGACTCTTTACTAGCTGAGCTACCTGGGAAACCCATACACAAGAATATTTATCAATTACTTCTCAACCAAGTCAGGGAAAAAGAGCCTTTGGCTACAGTATTTAAAACTTGAATTCAGTGTCCCCCCACTCCATCACTGCTTCCTTTCCTTTCCCTCTTGTTTTCCTACTGCCTCTCACTCATCTCTGACCTTGCGTATATATTATATATTATCTTGTTTGCTGCTACTGAGAGCAAGGACTTTGATTCCTGTGCTTAGCACATGGTAGGTCCTCCATAAATGTTAAAAATCTGTATTCTTTTTACAGACACTAAGTTAAAAAAGAAATGCTTGTGTCCGGCAAGGTGACGGCACTGGCTCTGCTCCCCAGGTTCTAGGCTCCACTGGGGTCCTGAGCATCTCTGAGTCTTGACCCCCTCTGTGTCTTGCTGCTGCTGCTGCTGCTAAGTCGCTTCAGTCGTGTCTGACTCTGTGCGACCCTATGGGCTGTAGCCCGCCAGGCTCCTCTGTCTGTGGGGATTCTCCAGGCAAGAATACTGGAGCAGGTTGCCATGCCCGCCTCCAGAGGATCTTCCTAACCCAGAGATCAAACTTGCCTCTTTCCATCTCCTGCATTAACAGGTGGGTTCTTTACTGCTAGTACCACCTGAGAAGCCCAGCAAGCACTTGCTGCTGCTGCTGCTGCTGAGTCACTTCAGTTGTGTCTGACTCTGTGCGACCCCATAGACAGCAGCCCACCAGGCTCCCCCGTCCCTGAGATTCCCCAGGCAAGAACACTGGAGTGGGTTGCCATTTCCTTCTCCAATGCACGAAAGTGAAAGTGAAGTCGTTCAGTCGTGTCCAATTCTTAGACCCCGTGGACTGCAGCCCACCAGGCTCCTCCGTCCATGGGACTTTCCAGGCAAGAGTACGGGAGTGGGGTGCCATTGCCTTCTCCGCCTCTGTGTCTTACCTCACGGGATGTTTGTGAGAAACCACTGAGAGAGCAAATATGCTCGATGCTGGGGTTTCGC
The DNA here is from genome assembly GCF_042477335.2 of Ovis canadensis. Classification (NCBI taxonomy): domain Eukaryota; kingdom Metazoa; phylum Chordata; class Mammalia; order Artiodactyla; family Bovidae; genus Ovis; species Ovis canadensis. The sequence continues at coordinate 62,108,295 of NC_091269.1, forward strand.
AACGTGGGCACCACTGCTATTCGGGGTCGGCCCTCTCCAGGCTGTGCCGGGCTGTTCCGTCTACTGTAGGACATTGTGCAGCGTCTCTGGTCACAGAGCCTTGGGTGCCAGAAGCGCCCCTGCCAACCCCTGTGCCCCGAGCCTTTACAGCTACAAATATGGCCAAATGTCCCTGGGACAGGGGCAAAACTGCCCCCATTGGGGACCACTGCTCCTTGAGGCTCCGTTAGTTGTAGTAGAAACTATAGTAGTCACTGTTGAAATTCTTTAACGGGTCTGGTTTTCACTTAAATTAAAAATGTAGACTGACTACCTCTTTGAGTGCTGCAGTCTCATTCACGTGAGAATGAGCTAGCTGCTTCTCCTGCCCCAGGCAGCCCCCCGTGGCTTCAGCTCCAACCCTCATAACAGACATCCTTCCCTCCCTCTGGAGGACAGTGAAACGTCTTCGGCGTTTACATCTCAGTTTCAGAGCCTCTAGTGGGATCCCCAGGGTACTGGGGAGTCTGTGCAAAGCTTCAGAGAAGAATCTATTAGTACATTGTTGGGAAGGACAGGAAAGACTCTCACCCCTTACCAGCCATCACAACCATGTCCTTGCAGGGAAGCTCCAGCATCTGGAGGAGGCCGTTGCACACTCAGGCTAGGGGCTGAATGAACACAGACGACTAAGCATAAACGGCAGCCTTGGGAAAGCACCGCACCGCAGGCTGCCTGGCTCCAGGGCGCCCTGCCAAACGGGGCTCTTCATAAGGATAATAAGCGGCGTGCATGCTCAGTCATATCTGTCTCTTCGCAACCCTGAGGACTGTAGCCCACTAGGCTTCTCTGTCCATGGAGCTCTCCTAACTAGAATACTGGAGTGGGTTGCCATTCCCTTCTCTAGGGTGTCTTCCCAACCCAGGGGTGGAACCCGCGGCTCCTGTGTCTCCGGCGCTGGCAGGTGGATTCTTTACTGAGCCACCTGGGAAGCCCAAGCGTAGTAACTGGGGATAACGGGGTCCTAAATTTAACACACTCCACTCCAATGTGCAAAGAAAGTGTTCCTCATTTGTTTAGATTTTCCTACAACCTTTCACATAAATCCTCACCCACTGGCACATGGCTTTCCAATAAACAGCATCTCAATGTGGCTTCAGTTTCAGTTCAGTTCAGTCGTGTCTGACTCTTTGTGACCCCATGAATCACAGCACGCCAGGCCTCCCTGTCCATCACCAGCTCCTGGAGTTCACTCATACTCATGTCCATTGAGTCGGCGATGCCATCCAAACATCTCATCCTCTGTTGTCCCCTCCTCCTCTTGCCTTCGATCTTTCCCAGCAGCAGGGTCTTTTCAAATGAGTCAGTTCTTGGCATCAGTTGGCCAAAGTATTGGACTTTAAGCTTCAGCATCAGTCCTTCCGATAAATATTCAGGACTGACGATGGACTGGTTGGGTCTCCTTGCACTTTAAATGTTTTCAGTTTAAATGTCCTCTTTCAGTAAATCATCAGTTCCGAGTTCAGCTTTTCACTCAGGTGGGTTCTCTCCCTCCCTCTCCTCCTGATGGTGATTTGGGTGAGAGCAAAAATCTCAGAATAAGAGGGGCAGGAGCTCGCGAATGGTGGATGAGCAGCCCACTTTGCTGGTAGCCACCAGGGATTCTGTTCTTGCAAGACCTTTGCTGATCTTAGGCCAGTGTGCTGAGACGCAGCGGTGCTGTCTGCTCTCCCGGCAGCGGGGCGCACTCTGCTGCTGCTGACCCTGGGACTCTGGCCTTGCTGCCCTCAGCGCCTCTCTCTTTCAGAAACTAGATTGCTGCTCTTCCACGCTGAACTTTACACACTCTTATTTGGCAAAGAGTGGTGGGGTTGGGCTCCAGGACCCCCTTCACACCTGGTCTAGTTTATAGGGAGTCAGGAGAACTGCTCACACCTGACCATCTAGACAACTGTCACTCACTCCCAGTCTGTGTTGAAACTGACACTGAGCCAGGGTGGGCTTCTCCCAAGAGCCTGGAGCCTCATTCACTCATTTATTCATTCAACAAGTGTCTATCAAATATTCTCTTCTATACTTCTATGCCGTGCACTGTTGTGGGCACTGGAGACTGAGCATCAAGCCAAACAAAATCCCCCTTCCAGTGAGAAGGAAAGGACAACAAGCAAACTAATGAATCTATGGCGTCAGAGGGTGATAGATGCTACTGAGATAATTACATCCAGGAAGGGAGTGGGGGCCATCAGGGAAAGAGGACTCTGTCTCAAGTAGGGTGGTCAGGAAAGCTTTCTTTCTAAAGTGATATTCGAAGAGATTTAAATGGAGACTTAGAATCGGTGAAGGAAGTCAGGAGAATATCAGCTGAAAGAGTCTTTCAGTCAAAGGGGAGAAGCGCGAAGGCCCTGAGGCAAGAGCACGCCTGGCGGGCCTGCAAAGCTACGAGGAGGCCTGGGTTAGAGAGGAGTTAGAGAGGGCTTCAGAAACATCCAGGGCTTCAGAAACATCCAGGCTCTATACGGGGGCATCTCAGAACATGCAGTTGCTTCTCACCCATCTTCCTGTTCTGCTCCTGGCTGCTCTCTGTCTCAAGGACCAGCCTCCCAGCCATGGCAGGCTGTGGAGCCTGAGTTCTGCTCCCCTTGTTCCACAGTATGTCCCGTCCCTTCCTCACCAATTCTTGGCCAAGGAAGGGCAGGGTCTCTCATTCTTTTGTGAGTTTCATTAGAGAGCTTTGTTATTGTTCAGTCGCTCAGTCATGTACGACTCTTTGCAGCCCCATAGACTGCAGCACGCCAGGCTTCCCGTCCTTCACCCTCTCCCAGAGCTTGCTCAATCTCATGCCCATCAAGTCAGTGATGCCATCCAACCTTCTCATCCTCTGTTGACACCTTCTCCTCCCGCCCTCAATCTTTCCCAGCATCAGGGTCTTTTCCAATGAGTCAGCTCTTCACATCAGGTGGCCAAAGTATTGGAGTTTCAGCTTCAGCATCAGTCCTTCCAATGAATATTCAAGACTGATTTCCTTTAGGATTGACTGGTTTGATCTCCTTGCACTCCAAGGGACTCTCAAGAGTCTTCTCCAACACCACAGTTCAAAAGCATCAATTCTTCAGTGCTCAGCCTTCTTTATAATCCAATTCTCACATCCATACATGACTACTGGAAAAATCATAGCTTTGACTATACAAACCTTTGTTGGCAAAGTAATGTTCAGTCTCATTAGAGAACTACCTCACTGTATATTCTGGGTGGTCTCTCTTCAGTACCACTTACAATACAATTCTTTAAGCAGAGTCGTGGAAAGTCTCACTCTTTCGTCTTCCTTCTTCCAAATCTGCTGGCTTCACCTCTGCTAATCCATGGGGTGCCTTTGTGAGATTTAGAGAATGTCACCCACTCTCAGAGGAGGCAATCATGCTCCATCGTATACAGCTTGCAAAACCAACACCAGGCCGCACTCTGCACCCCTGCCCCTTCCTTGTACCCCTGAATAAGTAATCCTGTGGCCCGAATCCGGGTAAAGGTCTAACTGGCCATCACAGCTACTAATCCCTACGACTTCAGAAGGTCAGCTTTTTGGTGCAGCATTAATCAATGTCCTATGTCCTAGAAATACCAGTGCTAAACTTTTCTGAGATACTATGCTCTGTGGTGTGATTTCAAAGATAGAAGACATCAGAGAACAAGATTCAAGGAGGCAATGAAAATCCTGTTCCTATTTACCGATGCTTCTCAAAGAGTCTATGGGATCCATTTTGCTACTGAACAGCTTTCTCTCTCCCCTCATCACCAGGACTAGTCGGGTCCTTTGCAGGCTGTTCCCAGAGGTTAGTATTCAATGGAATAAAGGGTGCAGATGGAGAAGAAAGTGTAGGTAGAGACCAGCTGAAGCCAGGCTTAGGCAAAGGGAGGCAGCCTGAGGAAGGGATCGAGACCTAATCAGCTGATGCCCAGTAAGGACCGTGGGGGGCAAGACAATTACAGGTCTGACATTTTACTCCAGTTGCATAGTAACAAGCTAGTCAGCCACAGTTTCATGCACAAAAAGACACCAGAAGCCTGGATCAGAGACAAAGGTCTTATCACTGACAGCGCAGCAAGCAACATGAGCCTCAGCATATTTACACCAGTTCCCCTTGGCCCGCAAGTTCTGGAGAGATGAGACAGAGAGGTCTCCATGTTGCACAGTGGGCGTGCATGGTAACCGAGACACTCCAAGCTTAGGGAACCTGAATCTGTAAAATGCACAGTAAGCCAACCTGCCTGAGCTTTGCCCCAAAAGAGACACTACCTTTACCGCAATGGACAGTAAGCAAGTCTGCTTTTTGCTCTGGAGAGGCACACTGTCTTCCCAGGCTGTTCTCCCAGAAACGTTCTTTTAGGGCATCTGGGACAAAGGCAGTTGGTGCTTCTGCTCATAAGGAATGTGCAAGGCGTGCGGAGAACTGCCTCCCAGCTTGGCAGGCGAAGGTGTGCTCTGCCCCATTCCCAGAGGTTCAGGAATTGGCTGCCACCCCAGGGCTCCTGTTCTTGGTGGGAAAGGATGAAAACCATAAAGTCAAAGATCATATCCCTGGAAGATAGTGTTAGCCTTTCAGTCCCTGGTATCACCTCAGAAGCAAACAAAAATGAGCCCAGACACAAAACACAGGCAAGCCAGGAGTTCAGCAACTCGAACATTCCTCCTCACCGGACACGTTTTCTATCGGAAGTTGTTGGCCTCTGGCTGACTGGGCCAGCAAGTGGCTCAATTCATCACTGACACACAGCTCTGGCAGCTGCCGGCCTGTCCAGCCTCTGGAGCCACATCTCCAGGCAGAGACCAGCAATTACGGGTTTAGATTCAAATCAGCATTTATAATAGCCTTGGGGAAGTTTGCAGTGTTTTGGGAGACCAAGTAAGTTACTATCAGTAATATCACATGAATTAAAATTGCACAGGGAAGGATTTTATAAAATCTGCGCGTGTTTGGACAAGAATTTGTTTGCTTTTCTTACTGCTTCCCCTGCTTGTATAAGGGTATTAATGATTTGCTAATTCTCTTAATGTAATTAAGGGTCTATAATTTATGAGGAAAAAGAAAAGAGTTGAGCTTTTGCCATTAGCTGGTCCTGACTAAAGTGCTGAGAATACACAGACCAGTAAGTGGCTGTGTGTTTCCTCAAGAAGCTCATGGTCCCCTTAGCACTGCAGTCCTCAGAAGGGGCAGCCACGGAGGCCTTCAGAGGCGCCAGCAGGGTGGATGGAGTCGGCCCCTGACACACGGACACGGGGGCACCGACCTCTCGTTATCCGTCAGTGCAGGGACGATTCTCTTTACCCTAGTTCCTCATCACTCGCTGCCTCTTCCTCTGATTCTGCTTTGTCCTGCCCACTTGGGCTATAGAAAGATTTTAAGGCAAGCGGGTAAAACATGTGAACATGCAGGATTGCACTGCCGACTCAGAGCACTAAACACAGATTGGGCAAGAAGCTCAGACCAACTCACTCTGTTTATAATAGGTGAGGAAATGAAGGCATGAATGATATAAAGTGTGGGTTCTTGGAACACACTTGAAGCAAAAGGAAGATGAACTTTCTGGGAAACCCGCAGCAGCCCAGGCAGCGCGAGTGTGAAGACCCCGCCTGCCAGCGCAGGAGCAAAAGGGACGCGGGTGACCCCTGGGTGGGGAAGGTGCCCGGGGGGAGGAAACGGCAACGGACTCCAGCATTCTCGCCTGGAAAACCCCAGGTCAGAGGAGCCTGGCGGGCTGCAGTTCACGGGGTCACAAAAGATTCGGACACATCTGAAGTGACTTAGCACGCACACCACGAGGGTGGCTGTGGAAAAAGAGGAGGAGGAAGAAAAGCAGTGCAGACGCGGCGACGGGGAAAATGGAACCCTCACACATCACTCGTAGGTGATAAACCCGTGCAGTTGCTCCGGAACACAGTAAAGCAGTTTCCCCCCAAAATAAACATAAAATCACCACGTGATCCAAATGAAGTGAAAGCAAAGACTTGAACAGTTGTTTGTACAACGATGTTTGTAGCCACACTCTTCACAATAGCCGAAAAGTGGCGGCAACCCGGACGGTCAGGGACAGATGGACGGATGGACAGAATGTGACACGGTTACTGAAAGATGGATAGACAATGGAGCGCCGTTCAGCCTCCCAAAGGAAGACGATTCTACACAGATCCTACAGCACGGACGAACCGTGAGGACACGGTGCTAAGTGAGATACGCGTAGATAAAAGGACACACGCTCTATGAGCCCGTTTACATGTGGTATCTAGAGCCATCAATCTGATACAGAGCTGGAAGGGTGTTTGCCTAAGGCTGGGGGGATATGGAAACAGGGAGTTCTTGTCTGATGGATAAAGTTGGAAAGAAGTGTTGAGATGGACGGTGGTGATGGCTGCACAGCAGAGTGGCTGTGTTAATGGCAGTAACTCAGACACTCAACACGGTTAAGTGGTAAATGGCACGCATATATATTTCGCCACGATAAAAAATGGAAAGGTAGGACGTCCAGTGAGTCATCAGTTTAAAAATCGATGGCATTTTCACTCTTTAGCCAGATGTTTTGGCGTCATATAGACACGGCCAGAATGGAATGATGAAGGATTTGGGAATTGAAGCCAGGACTCCGGAGTCTCAAGTGACTGCAATAATTACTGCATTTCATTTCCTGTATGTAAGGCGAATTGAGTTCAAGACCAAAAGCAATATTCCAGTGGGCTGTGATTAATGGCCCCTCCTGCGTCTAAGTGGGTCTCCTCCTGGCCTTCGCTTCTGTCGCACACAAATAATTGGTGCAGTTTCCACTGCAGGGGTCAAGCTTGTGCACGTCCTTACGGACGAAAAACAAAGGGCAATTTCTGCTCTGTGCTTAGTGAGATTTCAGACTTGGAATATTTTAATTCACAGTTAGATCATAAACACGTAGGTTTAACTGGGAAAGGGAAGACACAGGCCTAGGGCTGGCTTCAGCATCTCATCAGGCTTCATCCACCTGTACCATTTCACTTAATTTTCTCAATAGTTCTATGATCGATGTGTTCCTTTTTTCTTTCTTGATGAGTGGATCTCAGAGAGGTGGAGTAATTTACCTGGAGTCACACAGATAGTAAGTAAAAGAGATTTGGCTCTGGTACCAAATCCTTTCCTGCTTTCCCGAACTCTGCATATTGACAGGTGGTAGGAACCTCAAATTTCCTTGAATAATTGTTATGCTACTCATTTGGTTATTTTCTCACTCAGCCAGCAAATAATACCATTAATCCAATACCCTTACGCTAGGCTCTGAGGGAGAGACATGGAATAGTCTGTTGCAACTTCTAGGGAAGCTCAGTGTCAGTGACAGGGAGAGGCAGGCGTCCTGCGATTCTGTGCTACTGCAGAGGTGTGCACAGGTGGGAGGCAGCGTAGCCCAGGCCACACACACAGCACCTGTGCAGCACAGGTGAGGATGAGACGGAGTGCAAAGACAGAAAAATGAAAAACAGGGATTATAGTGCAGAAAGAGAGCCGAAATTTCCTGGTAGTATACCTGGAGCAGATGGTGAAATGGGGTATGGGGTCAGGGGTTTGGATTTTATGCTGGACAGGGGGCCACTGCCATTCTTAAATGAGAAAAGGACAAGAGCCAAATGCAATTTAGAAAGATCCCCTTGATAATTATACAGGGGATGGGGAGAGGAGGTGGAGGGCAAACAGAGGCAAGAAGGCCACATTCGTTTCCTAGGGCTGCCGGTAATAAATCACCACAAACCAGGGGAGACGTGAAGGCAGGACTGGGGGAGAGTGCTCAGGAAGCAAACACCCATCCTCTCTCAGCTACAGAGGCCAGGGGCAGCACCAAGGTGTTGGCAGGGCCAAACTCCCGCTGATGGCTCTAGGCGGTAACCTGTTCCATGACTTTCTTTTAGTCCCTTGTGTTATTGGCTTTAGTCCCTTGTGTTATTGGCAATCCTTGGGATTCGCTGAGTTGCAGGCACATGCCCTGTGGCCTTCTTCTGTGTATCTCTCTCTCTTCTATTTCTTTCCTCTTCTTGTGAGGACACCAGCCATATTCGATTAGGGTCCACCTTACTCCAGATGACCTCCTGGTAACTTGAATACATCTGCATAAACTCTATTTCCAAAGAAAATCACGTTCACAGCGATCAAAGGTTGGGATATGAGCATAATTTTTGGAGGAGAGGGACCCAGTTCAACCCAACAACAGAGACCAATTAGAGGACACTTGCCATTGCTCAGCTGAGAGAGGGTGGGAAACAGCCGCAGCACCAGCATGGAGGAAAGGGCTGCTCAGGAAGTGAGACTGCTGAGCTGGGTGCTGGGGTGGGACAGAGCTGGCAGCAGCGTTCCCGCTACCTATCCTAGGGCTGGTGGGGAGATAAAGGAAGAGGACTAGTGTGGGAAAGAGAAAGGATATCTTGGCCACTTTTGAAGAAAACGTGTTGGCAGTGATGGTGCCGAGTCTCCACTCTTATAAAACAGCAGACTTCCCCATTGTCTACAAGGCGAAATGCTGGCGTTTGATTTGGGCGCTCAGAATCGCCTACGTCCGCCTCGCGTCTCGCTCTCCAGCCTTGCCACTCACACCCCTGCCTTTCCCCCACTGTTTGTGCGTGTGCACGTGGGCACACACACACGCACACGATCACACATACACACACGCGCACACACACACGCGCGCGCACACACACACGATCACACATACACACACGCGCACACACACACGATCACACATACACACGCGCGCACACACACACACGCGCGCACACACACACGATCACACATACACACACGCACACACGCACACACGCACACGCGCGCGCACACACACACACACACACACCAGGAAGTGATTCTCTCCGTTTGTTCATCCTCAGAGCACACGGACTTCACTCCTTGAGGACGAGAGATAATCTTGTGCCTGTCGCGTCTACCTGGATCAGAGAAGACCATGAGCTTCCCTGTCAGTGGACTCACAGGGTACCCACCTCCCAGAGCGCACTCCTGACTGCTGAACTCCACTCCTCCGGAGACATGCCACCCTCGGGGAAAAGCAAGTTAATTCCTCGGGTCCTTCAGATCCCACGTGCACTTTGAGTCTAACTTGCACACGTAGGTGTTGTGCCCATTTGTTGACATTATGTGTGTGTGCTCCATTTCTGGAACAACCAAGTAATCATAGGTGGCAAGGCGAATGTTTTAATTGTCTTTATAGCTCCAAGGCCTCACAGGGCCTCTCTCAGAGTAGATGCTCAAGAAATTTAGCTTAAAAAAAGTAAATCATGTTGGCCCTTCAAAAAAAATTGCTGTGGTCTATTGCATAGACTTTGAAGTCAGGTAAACCTACATTTAAATTCTGCCTCTGGCAACCCATTCCAGTACTCTTGCCTGGAGAATCCCATGGACGGAGGAGCCTGGGAGTCTACAGTCCATGGGGTCGCAAAGAGTCAGACATCACTGAGCGACTTCACTTTCACTTTCTGGTGCGAAGGAGGGTAGGGTAGGGCTTCCCTGGTGGCTCAGATGGTTAAGAGTCTGCCTGAAATGTGGGAGACCTGGGTTCAATCCCTGGGTGGGGAAGATCCTCTGGAGAAGAAAATGGCAACCCACTCCAGTATTCTTGCCTGGAGAATCCCAGAAGAGCCTGGCGAGCCCCAGTCCATGAGGTTACAAAGAGTTGGACACAGCTGAGCGACTGGACTAACTGGTGCTCAGCAGTAATGCTCACTTACAGGATTTTAAAGCTCCCTAAGCTTCATTTTCTAATTTAAAAATGGGCTGGGCTGCCGTGAAAATTCAGTGAGCTCACACATGGAAAGCATCTAGCAGGCTGCTTGACACCTAGACTCAGAACCAGGCTGGTTATCACAGTTAGCTTTCTGAGGCCACCTGGCCCTTCTGATAGCCTTTCTCCAGCCTGCGAACAGAGGGATTTATTGAGTCTGTGCAATGCTAGGCGACTTCTACCATTCTCTTGCCCCAGGGTAACCACAAAGTTCTGACATATGGTTTGGGTGTTGAGCAATCAAGAGACATCGGAATGTCATTGGAAACAGCTGTTTTTAGGGGAAAGCTCCAGGAAGAGTATAGAACCAGAAATGTGCCAAGGAAACAGGTGTAGGAGTTGAACAACGCGTTTTACAATTTGCAGATGGGAAGGGAGCTTGATGCAGTGGAATGAGCCTGAGCTGCCGTCTCCTGGTCCAGTCCTGGCTCCATCTCATATAGGGTATGAGTGAGTCTGTTGTGAGGACTGGAAATAAAAGATATAAGTTGGCCAATCCAGTGGGCAACATATAATAACTATTCAATAAACAGTGTACCTATTTTTCTGTCATTATTAAGATGATGGTGGGTGGAGATAGGTAACAGAGACCCTCAGTGATGAATACTCAGTAGTAAATCAGGCCCCTGAGATCCTTAGCCTCCCTCTCCCTGATGCTGGAGAGGAGCTCTATAGTCTAAGAGAAATTGTGTGGACCTGCCCTTATTTGGAAAGCAATGAACCCACAGAGATCAGAGGTGACTCTCTTGGACCCCAACAGAGCCCCTCTCCTTAGTCCTGCCTGATTCACTGGGTGGGTGCCCCAGGCTCAGAAGTATGCAGGCTGGGGCTGCAGACTCCACAGGAAGAGTCATCTTGGAGAGGGATGATGAAGAGACAGTGAGGCTGTAACCAAACTCAGAAAGGACCCAGCCAAGGGGGTGGTTATAACATGAGCCCCAAAGGAGAGCCTGGGGAAGGAGAGAGCAAGTCACCCCCAGCAACTGTGTGCTGACTCTGAAATCTTCACTTGAGCGTCTGTGGAAGTATCTAAGGATGCCTTCAAAGTTCAATAAAATGCCCAGTGTCTTATTAGAGAACTGAAAGTCACTTATTCCAGTTCAAGTGAGAATTAGTACCTGCTCGCAGAGGTCTTTGAGCTCTGACATCATGACCTGGAGCTGGGGGGACTTGACCCGGGCCCTGCCCTGGCGTTCTGTGGTTGAGTGACTGTGATTAGACCCTTCACCGTGGTGCATCCCGCTCACTTCTCTGTGCAGAGACGTTTGTTGGGCTAGATCTCCGAGGTTCCCGCTAATGGACATTTTGTAATACTTGGTTTCAGATTCCCAGCCTCCCTTTCCTCCCCATTCTAATTTCTTTTTAGAGTGTGGGAACCAAAACTTAGAAAAAAGCAAAACAAAACTTTCATTGCACTAACTTTCTGTACAATTTCCTAGACACTAAGATCTACATTATAAAATCGCCCAGGAAGCCTATTAAAAATATTCTCCTTTGGGATGGATCCCAAAAACATCTGTCAGTTTAACAAGCTCCGTAGGTGACTTTTTATGATCATACAACAATTAGCCTACGCTGTCTGAAAATATAACTTCATAAAGCAGCTGCTGAAAGTTGAACATGATTCAATCCTTAAAAGGCATGTCTTTAAGTTGTAATAAAAGCCAGGGTCTGTGCTAGCAGAGTGAAGCCACGAGCTGAGAGAAGCGCGGTGATGAGCACCAGCCTGCACCAGCCTGAGAATGGCTGTGAGCCACTGTGTGTCTGGGCCGTGGGTTCGGAGATGACGCAGGTTGTCAAAACAACCTTCGGATGTGCTTTCTGTTGACCTGACGTGCTCGTCCAGGTCATGGCCTTTGGTTTAGGCTACTGGGTATAAATGTGGAGTTGCTTTACTGGAGCAGGAAAGAATTTGTGCAGTCACGTCCACCCTGTAGCCCTCCGTGAAAGCCAGCTGGCTGGTTTCTGAGTGCCCTCAGCAGTTATGGTTGGAGTACCACCCAGCAGCCCTCCATAGACTAGACCCTTGAATGTGGCTGACCAAGAACAGAGCTCTGCACTGGCTGGTTCCCAGAGAACAGGTTCCTGCTGACCAGGAAGCAGATCAGACCGTGGTGGTCCCCTGTGATGAGACTGGTGGCCCCTGTGACCCAGCAGAGGCAGAGAGTGCATTGGCCATTTGGAATTCTTTCAGAGGCTCCTGGGCCCACTGACGCAGCTTCATCATTGCGTGCCGCTGCAGGCATGCATGTGTGTGTAATTACATTCTGGTGCTATGAGGTGCTTTTCTCATATATATAACGCCTCGGCCCTAGGATCAACCCTATCTCCAAGGAGCCTTCATCCTTTTTATGGAGAACGCTATTAGACACGAAGAGCTATGTGTTGTGAGAGCTTATGTCTACTGGGATGTCATTGCTTCTAGGCCCTCTCAACTGCCAGAGAAAAGGAATATGCATGAGGGTCCTGACCCAAATACTGCGCACAGTGCAGGGACAGAGGGCCCAGCCCTCCACAGTTGCAACTCCACGTATAACTTTACAGCTGGCCCTCCATATTCATGGCATAACGTCTTCAGGTTCAACCAACCATGGATTGTGTGGCTCTGCAGTACAGATTAATAAAAAGTCATGCATAAGTGGACCCACACAGTTTAAACCTGTTAGCTGTACATATACATCTATCCAGACCCACTTCTGTGTGTATCTTCCTGTATTCATATTAGGGTGGCAGGCGTCAATACTTACACCTCCAGCTCTGACCCAGTGCCACGTGGCGCTCTACCCCTGCTTCTCTGTAATCGCCCCCTCCCGTCGTTAGAAACCTGACTCCCGCTAACTTCCACCCATTAGTTTTTGATTCCAATACACACTTGCAGTGGTTTTAAAACTGTTAACCCAAACCGCTGTGGGAAACAGCTTTACAGCTGAAGCACAGTGCTTCTGTACAGATTTTTTTTCTTTGCCTGGAGAATCCCAAGGGTGGAGGAGCCTGGTGGGCTACAGTCCACGGGGTGGCAAAGAGTCGGACACGACTGAGCAACTCCACTTTCACTTTTTTCTTTGATCTTACAGCCCATGTCCTTTTCCAAAGTTCCTCAGGTCAGCGACTTTCCCCGCACCCTGCTTAGTGACGGTATTCCATGCCTCTGTAATCAGGTTCTTTCCCCGCATACATCTGTAATCAGCGACTTTCCCCGCACCCTGCTTAGTGACGGTATTCCATGTCTCTGTAATCAGGTTCTTTCCCCGCATACATCTGTAATCAGCGACTTTCCCCGCACCCTGCTTAGTGACGGTATTCCATGTCTCTGTAATCAGGTTCTTTCCCCGCATACATCTGTAATCAGCGACTTTCCCTGCCCCCTGCTTAGTGACGTTGTCGCATACATCTGTAATCGGCTACGTCAGCGACACTTTTTGTCATGATGTGTAGTCCATCCTGGCATCCACTAACCTTCTAAACTTCTCTTTTAATTTGCATACAATAAATGCCGATGTTTACTCTGTAAAGTCTGATGGTTTTGGCAAATTCGCAGTGCTGTTGCGCTCACCATCACAGCATCGTGAAGAGCAGTTTCACCGCCAGGAAGGTGCCCCTGTGCTTCTCCTGTTCAGCTCTCCTTCATCCCCGACCCTGGCAGTCACTGGTCTGTTTGCCAACCATCATTTCACCCATTGATAAATGTCATAAAAATGTAAATCCCTGGGTTGGGACGATCCCCTGGAGGGGACAGAGGAGCCTGGTGGGCTACAGTCCGGGGTCACGAAGAGTTGGATACTCCTGAAGAACAGCAAGCAAAGCTCATGGATTAAACCTAGAGTTTTACCCGTAGATAATTTAGATGAGGAGATTGGGGAGTTTCAATCTGATAAAATTTAGACGAAATTTTGGATTTGGGTTGAAGCTGTAATAGATTGAGGCTGCTTGGACATTGGCGTGTGGCAAATATATTTTTCTTGTGGGATAGAAATGTTTTGGAGCCAGAGGGTAGACTGTAATAGCAAAATAATATCCCCTAAAGATCTTAGAATCTGTAAAAATGCTATCTTACATTGAATAAGGGACTTCGTGATGTGATTAAGGATTTCAAGATGGAGAGACTGGCATGGACTATCAGAATATCAGTGTGGGCCCAATGTGAACACAGTGGTTCTGATAAGGGAAAGAAGGAGGTAGGGTAGACAGATCAGAATGATATGATATGAGAAAGACTCAACTAACCACTGCCGGCTTTGAAGATAGAAGAGGGCCACGAGCCAAGGAATCTGGGCAGCCTATACATCTGGAAAAAAAAAATAAAGAGAAGTTCTCTCCTAGAGCCTGCAGAAAGGAAGGGATACTAGCCAACACCTTGATTTTATCCTAGTGAGACTCCTCTTGGGTTTCTAACCTCCAGAACTGTAAAATAATAAATGTGTGTGTATTAAACCCCAAATTTGTAATAACTTGCCACCATAGCAGCAGGAAACGCGTATGAAAGCTATGACCCATCTGAGTCAATTTTTGTGTAATGTGTGACGTGTGTGTTCATATTCGTTATTTAAACACAGACACTTGATTGTTCCAAGGCCAATTTTTGAAAAAAACTGTTCCTTTTCCATTGAATTGCCTTTGTCAGAAATCAGTTGATTCTAGTTGTAGGGTCTGTTCCCGGGCTCTGTGTTAGAGTCCACTGGTCTACGTGTCTGTTGCTGATATTTTGCCACCACTCGATTGCCCTGATGGCTGTAGCTTTTTAGTGCGCCTGGAAATATGGTAGGGTGAGTCCTCCAACTTGTTCTTCTTTGATATTGTGTCTTTCTAAATAATTTTAGAATTAGTTTGTTGGTATCTGAAAAATAGACAGTTAAAATTTTCATTGGGTTTACATTGAATCTAAAGATCAGGCTGTGATGGAATGAACATGTCAGCAACATTAAGTCTCCTAATACATAAACACGGACTACTTATTCCCCATTTACTTACATCTTCTTTTATTCCTTTCCTAAAATTTTTAAAGTTTTTCACATACAGATGCTGTACATATTTGCTAGATTTATAGTCAAAGACTTCATTTTTTGGTGCTATTGTAAAGAGTATTTTTGTTTTATTTCAAATTCTAACTGTTCGTTGCTGGTAGTAGAGAAGTGGGGGGCTTTTGTAAGTTGACCTTGTTTCTTGCCGCCTTCTTACACTTCCTTATTCATTCCGGATCCTGGGCTTTGTGTTTCGTACATTCTTTGGTGCTTTCTGCCTAGAAGAGCATGCATACGTGGATAAGCATGGTTTCACCACGACTCGCTAACCCTCTGTATGATCTGTGTACTTTCCTCGTTTCGTTGCACGAATTGGAGCCTTTAGCATCACACTGCACGGGAGTGTTGAGAGAGGGCATCTGTGCCTTGTTTCCAGCCTTCAGGGGAAAACATCAACCCTTACTATTAGTTACAGTATTAAGAGTACTTTTTACAAATATATTCTTTATTAAGTTAAGGAAGTTACTTTCTATTCCTACTTTTCTGGGAGTTTCCAAGCATGAATGAAAATTGAATTTTGACACATATTTTTCTGTATCAATTGATATGATTAGGCATTTTCCTTATTCAATCTGTTAATATGATTAATTCCACTGATCGATTTATAAATATTGAGCTATCCTCACATTATAGAATTGAATGTCACTTGGTTATGATACATTACCCTTCTTCAATTCAGTTCAGTTCAGTAGCTCAGTCGTGTCTGACTCTTTGCCACCCCATGAATTGCAGCACGCCAGGCCTCCCTGTCCATCACCAACTCCCGGAGTTCACCCAGACTCATGCCCATTGAGTCGGTGATGCCATCCAGCCATCTCATCCGCTGTCGTCCCCTTCTCCTCCTGCCCCCAATCCCTCCCAGCATCACAGTCTTTTCCAATGAGTCAACTCTTCACATGAGGTGGCCAAAGTACTGGAGCTTCAGCTTTAGCATCATTCCTTCCAAAGAAATCCCCAGGGCTGATCTCCTTCAGAATGGACTGGTTGGATCTCCTTGCAGTCCAAGGGACTCTCAAGAGTCTTCTCCAACACCACAGTTCAAAAGCATCAATTCTTCGGCACTCAGCTTTCTTCACAGTCCAACTCTCACATCCATACATGACCACTGGAAAAACCATAGCCTTGACTAGATGGACCTTAGTCGGCAAAGTAATGTCTCTGCTTTTTAATACACTATTTAGGTTGGTCATAACTTTTCTTCCGAGGAGTGAGCGTCTTTTAATTTCATGGCTGCAGTCACCATCTGCAGTGATTTTGGAGCCCCAGAAAATAAACTCTGACACTGTTTCCATGGTTTCCCCATCTATTTCCCATGGAGTGATGGGACCAGATGCCATGATCTTCGTTTTCTGAATGGTGAGCTTTAAGCCAACTTTTTCACTCTCCTCTTTCACTTTCATCAAGAGGCTTTTTAGCTCCCTCCTCTTCACTTTCTGCCATAAGGGTGGTGTCATCTGCATATCTGAGGTTATTGATATTTCTCCTGGCAATCTTGATTCCAGCTTGTGTTTCTTCCAGCCCAGCGTTTCTCATGATGTACTCTGCATATAAGTTAAATAAGCAGGGTGACAATATACAGCCTTGACGTACTCTTTTTCCTATTTGGAACCAGACTGTTGTTCTATGTCCAGTTCTAACTGTTGCTTCCTGGCCTGCATACAGATTTCTCAGGAGGCAGGTCAGGTGGTCTGGTATTCCCATCTCTTTCAGAATTTTCCACAGTTTATTGTGATCCACACAGTCAAAGGCTTTGGTATAGTCAATAAAGCAGAAATAGATGTTTTTCTGGAACTCTCTTGCTTTTTCCATGATCCAGCGGATGTTGGCAATTTGATCTCTGGTTCCTCTGCCTTTTCTAAAACCAGCTTAAACATCTGGAAGTTCATGGTTCATGTATTGCTGAAGCCTGGCTTGGAGAATTTGGAGCATTACTTTGCTAGTGTGTGAGATGAGTGCAATTGTGCAGTAGTTTGAGCATTCTTTGGCATTGCCTTTCTTTAGGATTGGAATGAACACTGACCTTTTCCAGTCCTGTGGCCACTGCTGAGTTTTCCAAATTTGCTGGCGTATTGAGTGCAGCACTTTAACAGCATCATCTTTCAGGATTTGAAATAGCTTTATTGGAATTCCATCACCTCCACTAGCTTTGTTCGTAGTGATGCTTTCTAAGGCCTACTTGACTTCACATTCCAAGATGTCTGGTTCTAGATGAGTGATCACACCATCGTGATTATCCGGGTTGTGAAGATCATTTTTGTACAGTTCTTCTGTGTATTCTTGCCACCTCTTCTTAATGTTGCTTAATCAGTTTTCCAATATTTTGTTAAGAACTCTTGCAGCTATATCCCTTGGAAATATTAGTCTAGTTTCCTTCATAATATTATATCTTGTTTCAGTATTAAGGTAATGCAGTCTCAAAAAAATGGGTTAGGAATTTTTCCTTCTCTTAGAGAACCGATATTTCTTTCTTTAATGTTTGATGGAATTCACTAGTGAAAATGTCTAAGTCTGATACTTTCTTTTTAAAAATTTTTTCTGGAAGGTTTCTAATTATTAACCATTTAACAAATTAGACTGGTTTAGATTATCTTTTGGTAGCAGGTTGTATCTCAGGAAATCATTCATTTCCTTGTGGACAGAGTGTTTGTCATATTCTCTCATTATTCACTTACTACCCATGGGATCCATGGTTATAATCTCTCATTTTTAACTTTTAATATTGGCAGCTTGCATCTTTTCTTTATTTCTTAGTTAACTTGGCTTAATGTTTATCACTTTATTGCTGTTTTAAACAAAACAGCTCTTGGTATTTCACTTCTGTTTCCCTCTTTTCCGTCTCCTTGGCATCCACTCTAATTTTTCAACGCTTTCCTTCTCACGCTGTAGGTACAACTTGCTCTTTTTATCTGGTGTCCCAAGGTAGAAGCTTAGGTTATTAATTTAAGTCATAGCGAAGATTCCATAAGTAAAAGAGTCTACACCTCCAGGGTGGTAAATGCCTCAGTGAGGAATCTGAGACATGACGGCTTGCAGAGGAAGGGTGTGGGCTGGCTGGGGCTTGGTAAGCAGAACAGGGACAGGATTTATTTATTAATTTTTTTGATTGTTAAATTCAAATTAACAAATGAGTCTGTTCTATTTTCTGTGCCTTTGATAACCATCATGTTAGCTAATTTCCAGAGGATAAATTTTGGTCTGACATTGTAAGAGTGGGCCCTCAGGCCCTCCCAATGACTCTATGTTCTATCCCCATGACACAGGTGGAAACTGAGGCTCAGAGACGTAGAGGCCTTGCCAAGGTCACAAACCTGTTGAAAAGTTGCGCCCTGAACCCAACCCACCTGCCTCCAAGGTCTGTTCTCAGGGCTCCCCTTGTGCAACAGGCCTGAAACAATTGCTACCATAGCCCTTCCTTTCAGAGGATGAGCAGAAAACTCCAGCTGCAGCTTCTTGCCAGGCCTGGAGATTTCCAGGCTCCCTGCATCCTGGCCACCTGGATACTGGTCCCAAGGCCTCAGCAACAAGCTCATGAATCAGGCTGTATATTGTCTCCCTGCTTATTTAACTTATATGCAGAGTACATCATGAGAAATGCTGGACTGGAAGAAACACAAGCTGGAATCAAGATTGTCGGGAGAAATATCAATAACCTCAGATATGCAGATGACACCACCCTTATGGCAGAAAGTGAAGAGGAACTAAAGAGCCTCTTGGTGAAAGTGAAAGAGGAGAGTGAAAATGTTGGCTTAAAGCTCAACATTCAGAAAACTAAGATCATGGTATCTGGTCCTTTCACTTCATGGGAAATAGATGGGGAAACAATGGAAACAGTGAGAGAATTTATTTTGGGGGGCTCCAAAATCATTGCAGATGATGACTGCAGCCATGAAATTAAAAGACACTTGCTCCTTGGAAGAAAAGCTGTGATCAACCTAGATAGCATATTAAAAAGCAGAGACATTACTTTGCTGACAAAGGTCTGTCTAGTCAAAGCTATGATTTTTTTCAATAGTCATGTATGGATGTGAGTTGGACTATAAAGAAAGCTGAGTGGTGAAGAATTGATGCTTTTGAACTGTGGTGTTGGAAAAGACTCTTGAGAGTCCCTTGGACAGCAAGGAGATCCAACCAGTCCATCCTAATGGAAATTAGTCCTGAATATTCATTGGAAGGACTGATGCTGAAGCTGAAACTCCAATACTTTGGCAATCTGATATGAAGAACTGCCTCACTAGAAAAGACCCTGATGCTGGGAAGGATTGAAGGCAGGAGGATAAGGGGACGACAGGGGATGAGATGGTCGGATGGCATCACTGACTCGATGGATGTGAGTTTGAGTAAGCTCCGGGAGTTGGTGATGGACAGGGAAGCCTGGCGTGCTGCAGTCCATGGGGTTTCAAAGAGCTGGACATGACTGAGGGACTGAACTGACGGAGCTGATGGGGTGAGAGTCGAAGCGCTGAATGTGAGGCCCTCCCCAGGGCCACACCCAGCACTGTGGGCTGGCCCAGGCTCTCCAGGACTGCCTGAGAGGCATCGGGCGGTCTTCACCTGCCTGCTTCCTGATGCTGGGGAATGTGTTGGGGACTTGGGGAGGAGGGACAGAGGAGGGAACTGGGTTCACTAATCCACAGGCCAGACACAGATGCCAGGTGGGCTGGTCACTGCCCAGCAGTTCACAGACCCCAGTGTACCCTGTGTGCGCACCGTCAGCACGGGGATGTGTGTGGCAGCCAAGGGCTACGTGGGGGTCTGCGGCCCACTCCCCAGTTCTCGACTCCCTCCCACTCTTTGAGCCTTCTACCCCGCCCAGCACTGGCCTATCTCCATGAACGTTCATGACCGTATATCTGCACTCTAATGGCAACAGGAAAGCTAGCCAGTTTGGACACCTGGGTACATGGTCCCCAGGGGTCCCTCCTGCCCACCAGGATCTGGACGCGCGGCTTCCCACATGAGGCTGGGAAGGAGCGTGAGCAGGGATGGGGCGGGTGCACACAGGGCAGGCGGGATATGAGAAGCAGGGCCCCAGGCACCCTGGCAGCCTGTCAACCAGCAGCCTCCCGGCATCCACGCCCCTGAGCGCCCTGGACATGGGGCTCCACGGGTCTCATGGAAGACACCCACCGCCGTCATCCCTTTGGTAAATCTAGTGTTCTGCCCAAGGCCTGGAGGCTTTCACGCAATGAGAGCAGACCATTCGAGTCCACCTCCTTTTGCTGTGGGAAAGCCAGGCTCTGGGAGTGAGGTCCAGCCTCACCAGGAGTCCTGTGAGATGTAGACAGGATCTCCAACCTAACCAAGCAGCCACGTCACGCCTCTCCGCTACCCACTCTCCCAGAGTGGAAGGAGAGTCCCCACTTTCTTCCCCACCTTAGACCCTAAATCAGGCAGCACGATGGAGCTAATTGCCCGTCTCTGAGCATCCCGGAAGGCCCTGGAGAAAGGCAGGCATATAGAAACCTGCATAAGCAGAAGCATGGCAGCTTTGAGCTCTCCCAGGGATCCTCCCACCCTTACTCTAGAAACATGGAAATGAGGGGCAGGGCCTGATCCTGGCATCAAACCCCCCAATTCTGCTTTGTCCACGCAAATCAGGGCAGGATGGTATCCAACTCATCATTGTCTTGAGCAGACCAGCCACACCCAAGAGACAACCCCCATGTCGAGGTGCCATCCAAGGGTCCTCTGACTGCTCTGGAAAGCCCCTGTGCCTCTCTGTGATGGCAGACAAGCCCAGTCCGGGGACACAGGCTCTCAGAGGAGTTTGACATGGTCTAAATAGATTCAACAGATTAGATCTGATAGAGTGCCTGAAGAACTGTGGACGGAGGTTCGTGAGATTGTACAGGAGGCAGTGATTAAGACCATCCCCAAGAAAAAGAAATGCAAAAAGGCAAAATGGTTGTCTGAGGAGGCCTTACAAATAAATAGCTGTGAAAAGAAGAGAAGTAAAAGAAAAAGGAGAAAAGGAAAGATATGCCCATTTGAATGCAGAGTTCCAAAGAATAGCAAGGAGAGATAAGAAAGCCTTCCTCAAATCAATGCAAAGAAATAGAGGAAAACAATGGAATGGGAAGGATTAGAGATCTCTTCAAGAAAATTAGAGACACCAAGGGAACATTTCATGCAAAGATGAGCACAATGAAGGACAGAAGTGGTGTGGACCCAACAAAAGCAGAAGATATTAAGAAGAGGTGGCAAGAATACACAGAAGAACTGTACAAAAAAGCTCTTCAGGACCCAGATAATCACGATGGTGTGATCACTCACCTAGAGCCAGACATCCTGGAATGTGAAGTCAAGTGGGCCTTAGGAAGCATAACTACGAACAAAGCAAGTGGAGGTGATGGAATTCCAGCTGAGCTATTTCAGATCCTAAAAGATGATGCTGTGAAAGTGCTACACTCAATATGCCAGCAAATTTGAAAAACTCAGCAGTGGCCACAAGACTGGAAAAGGTCAGTTTTCATTCCAATCCTAAAGAAAGGCAATGCCAAAGAATGCTCAAACTACTGCACAATTGCACTCATCTCACACACTAGCAAAGTAATGCTCCAAATTCTCCAAGCCAGGCTTCAGCAATACATGAACCATGAACTTCCAGATGTTCAAGCTGGTTTTAGAAAAGGCAGAAGAACCAGAGATCAAATTGTCAACATCCATTGGATCATGTAAAAAGCAAGAGAGTTCCAGAAAAACATCTATTTCTGCTTTATTGACTATACCAAAGCCTTTGACTGTGTGGATCACAATAAACTGTGGAAAATTCTGAGAGAGATGGGAATACCAGACCACCTGACCTGCCTCCTGAGAAACCTATATGCAGGTCAGGAAGCAACAGTTAGAACTGGACATGGAACAACAGACTGGTTCCAAATAGGAAAAGGAGTACGTCAAGGCTGTATATTGTCACCCTGCTTAGTTAACTTACATGCAGAGTACATCATGAGAAACGCTGGGCTGGATAAACACAGGCTGGAATCAAGATTGCCAGGAGAAACATCAATAACCTCAGATATGTAGATGGCACCACCCTTATGGCAGAAAGTGAAGAGGAGCTAAAAAGCCTCTTGATGAAAGTGAAAGAGGAGAGTGAAAAAGTTGGCTTAAAGCTCACCATTCAGAAAACTAAGATCATGGCATCTGGTCCCATCACTTCATGGCAATAGATAGGGAAACAATGGAAACAGTGACAGACTTTATTTTTGGGGCCCCAAAATCACTGCAGGTGGTGACTGCAGCCATGAAATTAAGACACTTGCTCCTTGGAAGAAACCTTTTTACCAACCTAGACAGCATATTAAAAAGCAGAGACATTACTTTGCTGACAAAGGTCTGTGTAGTCAAAACTATGGTTTTTTCAGTAGTCATGTATGGATGTGAGAGTTAGACTATAAAGAAAGCTGAGCAGTGAAGAATTGATGCTTTTGAACTGTGGTGTCAGAGAAGACTCCTGAGAGTCCCTTGGACTGCAAGGAGATCCAACCCAAGGAGATCAGTCCTGAATATTCATTGGAAGGACTGATGCTGAAGCTGAAACTCCAATACTTTGGCAATCTGATGTGAAGAACTGCCTCACTAGAAAAGACCTTTATGCTGGGGAAGATTGAAGGCAGGAGGAGAAGGGGACGACAGAGGATGAGATGGTTGGCTGGCATCACCGACTCCACGGACATGAGTTTGAGTAAGCTCTGGGAGTTGGTGATGGACAGCAAAGCCTGATGTGCTGCAGTCCATGGAGTCTCAAAGAGTCGGACATGCCTGAGCATCTGAACTGAACTGAATAACACCCACAAGTCAGGCAGCACCTAAGAGGATGGATAATGTGAGGTACAGACAAGTGGCTGGAGAGAAATAAATGTCAGCGGAGGTCTGTGTTTGCCTGCATTTCCTGTGTGCCAGACACAGCTCTGGATCTTCCACAGGGGTCCTCTCACTAGCCCCCATGTTAGCAGCAGGGTGGGCATCACCCCCACACTGTGCATATGAGAGCTTGAACACCTTTCCCAAGAGTCTGCATCTGATGAGAAGATGAACCTCACGTCACTCCCGGGAACCATGGCCAGAGAGCCGCCCTCTTCCCGCGCCCACTGCACTCCCTGTCGAGAGCCTGCGGCGACCCCGCGGAGGCCTCAGCAGGCAGAGCTGTCCCTGTTATGGCTTCCCCGGGAGACCCAGTCTGACCGCGGAGGCCACTCCTTGGCCACGGCCTCGGGAGAGCCCATGGAAGCCCGAGAGCCTGGGCAGCGCCTCTCGGGCATCATCTGTGTCCCTGTGAAAGGAGAGCCTGGACCTGAAGTCAGAGTATGTTGGGTCCACAATGTCCTTTTATCAAGTTACAGCATCTGGGGTGAAGAAGAAATAACAGGCTTCGGCCTGTGGGCTGTTGTTGGACAAAAGCCACGTTTGTCACTGGGCTTTCAGCCAAAGTAATAATCATTTTAAAAAAAAAAATTGACCCTAATGGAGGGGAGCAGCCATGGGCCACCAAGGCAGTGGTGGGCGTGCTGAGGAATTCCTCCCAGGCCTATCCGTCAGCACCAACGCCTGCCGGAGCCTCCTTTCAGACATGGACACCCAGGGGCCATGCAGAGTGGAGGCCCAGCCCTGTTTTCTTAATAAGCAGAGAGGCTTCGATAATGGGTCCTGGGTAAACATTAGGGTCAGATGTCTTCAGGGTCTTTACCATCAAAATACGAAAAGAAAACTGTCCGGGAGGCTCAACCAGTATACAGACCTCTTGATTAGCCCCCCTGGAGACTGCACGTCATTTAATCTCGTTTTTGATGGCTTTCAAGAGAAGAGAACTTTGAGGACTAAATGAGCTCCCAAAGCAGAAACTCTTCCTCTTGCTCCTATTTGCAACACGCATGTTGGGGGTTGCCTCTGTCCTGGTCCTGAGAGGGCATGCGCAGGGCTTGTCAACAGCCAGAGAGGCAGTAGGGCAATTAGAGACTTGGAGCAGGCCACCGTCCGCGTTGGGGCTTCCCTAGTAGCCCGGATGGTAAGAACTTTTCTTCCAAGGAGCAAAGTGCAGAGAAGCAAGAAGGTGTGCTCTCAGCAAGGCAGTCATGGTGAAGGACGGGCTGTAGGGGACTAAGGCTGCAGAGCACCCCCCACCCCGGCAGATGGGCTTCCCAGGGAGGTCGGGGTGGGAGCTGGAGGAGCAGGGGCAGGCTGCTGATTCCACTGGTAAACCCAAGCGAGGAGAGAGACACTATCTCCCCCCACCCCACGGAAACACCAGCTGTGATTCTCTCTCTTGTCTCTGATCAAGTCGCCCCCCAGCTCAGGATGCCCCGCCCCCTCCCTCCTTGTTAGGCAAAGCTGAAGCACCTCGCCCTCTGGAAGCTTCCCAGGAAGTTCTCTGGCCCCTCCCCGTGCGCCCTGAGCCT
This sequence comes from Ovis canadensis, assembly GCF_042477335.2. Taxonomy (NCBI): domain Eukaryota; kingdom Metazoa; phylum Chordata; class Mammalia; order Artiodactyla; family Bovidae; genus Ovis; species Ovis canadensis. Next base: position 62,132,482 of record NC_091269.1, read on the forward strand.
CGAGCTCCCCTTGGTGTGTGCTCACTACTTTGTTGCTGCTGTCTGCCTACGCGCTTCGGTCCATTGCAGCGGGAGAGGCTTCTGGGCAGGCGTCAGCTTCTATCAGCTCTTGTACGCCTAGTCCATCGGTAAGCCCTGGGTTTCGCTCGTGGAGCGAATGCTTGGATGAATGCGTGGATGAGAAAGGAGCGGTGGCTGGAGGGCTGGCCCCACAGCTCGGAGGGAAAGAGACTGTGGGTTTTGTCTTCGGTAACGTAAGCTCTTCTGAGTGCCCCCACTCCATCTCCAGCTGTTAACCTCCAAGTAAAAAGAAAGTCCAGCTGTTAACCTCCAGGTAAAAAGAAAACCAAGACTTCCAGGTCTTGGTGTAAACGCTGTCTTTAACTCATTTAGCAAATGCCTCTAATGAGAAATTGGGCTGGGGGTTTCCCACAGAAAGTGTAAAGAAATCCAGTGGGGAAATGCCACAGTCAGCAGGAGCGTGCCCTTGGATTTCATTTACAAACGGGCCATGGCTCTGGCGGGGCCTCTCTTCATCCCTCCCACACATCACGTTGTTTCTAAAATAAACCTTTCTACATTAGCTCTTACGGCCCCTCTAGAGTACTGAGGGCACCAGAGCGGTTGGGAATCACTCATTAGGAAGGAAAGTGCCTCTGTATTCAAAATTGATAACGACTTAGATTTTAAAACTCTAACAAGAATGGCTTAACTGGGGAATGTGAAAATCAACGAGTGTTTGGAGACCCAAGGATGGGGTTTGCAGTGGGTGTGAACGAGAGGGATGGATTGACTGAAGCGTTGAGTTCAGCCTCCTGCCTCTGTGAGCCCCTCTTCCCCTCTCTCACACACAGAGTCCTTTTCAGAATCAAAGAGGGCAGCAAGGCCAGAAAAGGCCAGACTCTGGAAGCTAAGTGTGATTTACTCTTCACAAGCTAGGGTGGCATCCTATCATTGTTCCTCAGCTGTAAAAACCTCTTTCTGCATGTACCTGTTGTGTGTCCCAGCCAGGAGTAGTGATGGGGCAGAATCGACCTCAAAAGGGCTGGAAGAAGGCCAAAGGGAGACGGATAAGCACATTTTGCTGCTACTCCATCCAGGAATTCTCAGTAAATAAGATTAAGGGACTCAGGTGTCTGGGGTTTGGCTGATTTGTGTCTAGGGCAGAAGGGCCCATTCAAACATGAGTGCCTTGATCTAGATGGCACCTCTTAAAGCAAAAAATATGAGGGAGCTGTCAAGATTACTGTCAGGGATGGTAGTCATGTATGGATGTAAGAGTTGGACCATAAAGGAGGCTGAGAGCTGAAGAATTGATGCTTTTAAATTGTGGTGCTGGAGAATGTTCTTGAGAGTCCCTTGGACAACAAGGAGATCAAACTAGTCAATCCTAAAGGAGATCAACCCTGAATATTCATTGCAAGGACTAATGCTGAAGCTGAAGCTCCAATGTTTTGGCCACCTGATGCAAAGAACTGACTCACTGGAAAAGACCCTGATGCTGGGAAAGACTGAGGCAGGAGAAGGGGACGACAGAAGATGAGATGGTTGGATGGTGTCACCGGCTCAATGGACATGAGTTTGAATAAGTTCCTAGAGATGTTTAAGGACAGGGAAACCTGGTGTTCTGTAGTCCATGGAGTCGCAAAGAATCAGACATGATGAAGCAACCGAGCAATAATGTTTCAGGGGAAAACCTATATAATTTGTCCACAAGGAAAATGTTCAGAAAGGCTCAGACAAATAAAACAAACAAACAAACAAACAAACAAAAAAATACAAAGAGAGAAAGCCAGGCCAGAACACAGACACAGCTTTGTTCAAAGAGTCAAAGTCAGGCTCTGCTCTGGAAAGGTGTCCTGAAATGTGGGCTCTGAGGTCAGTCTACCCCTGCCCTCTTGAGCCCCAGGCTGGCCCTTGTTTTGGTCTGGTGGGGCACTGACAACTGAGACTCAGGTCCTGCTCACATGTCCAAAACTGCCTGACTTTTTTTCTAGCTAAACCCTGATTGGCCAAGACAGAGACAGAAGCCTTCCTTTTCCTGACAAACCTTCATGATGAGCTGTCCCAAAATCTCATCACTGCTTCTCTCCAAAATCAAAGGACAGCTTCTTGACCATAACAGCACGTCTATTTATCTTTTCTATCAAACCAAATCTAAGAGCAGAGACAAGATGTGTGTACCTAAAACAGAAATAATTTTTTAGGTGGCTTTTCCATAGACAACAGTGGTCTTACCAGGGTGACCAGCCTGATAAATCCATCCAGGGAGAGTTAATGTGACGTTCACGTACCTCCCACTTTGGGATGACTAATCACCATTGCTCACAAAACACATCCGTGTCTCCTGAAGGACAGAGGTGCTCTGAGGGCGGTCATTTTTACCAAGGGGCAGGAGGAGGGTGGAGATTCCTTCTCAGTTCCCCGGTATTTGGCGGTCCCTAGTCTTCTGCCACCAGGACCAACGACCTTCTCATTAGCTGTAAGGAAACCTCAACAGTCCACACACCAGCTAAGACAGCCCAGGAAAACTAACTTTGACAGTAGCCTTGACTGCCCCACATCACTTTCAGTTTTCTGACTACACAGTTATTGGCTCAAATTCACTTTTATATATAAAAGCAATAATCATGTTTTGCTTAGTGTTTTCCACCTAGTAACTTAAGCCTGAAGAGGGAATTGGAGCCCGGGGGGTGGCTGGGTGACCCACCATATGATTCTAAGAAGGTGCTGATGTATCTGTAAATGAAAGTAAGTGGTAGGCAGATTTGCACGGCTGTAGAGCCTCCACGGACCAGAATGAGAAAAAGAGAAATGCAACATCAAAAGCACAGAGCTTCAGAGACTCCTGTGGCCTCTCAGAGTGCGTCCCCACTGCGTGTAGACGCACAGACTGGACACTTAATTGCACACTTAGGTGATTAGGTTTCTGGCGGAATCCCTTCCTCCCGGCTCTGCAGAAGGCCCAGGGCAACTGCCATCTGGTTTTGCAATATGGTAACGCTTTGCACTCTCAGGCGCCTCTCTTGGAGCCCATGATTAATAACCGCTTCCTTTAAAGCTAAGCTGGCAGGGTGTTTGTCAGCAGGCACTCCCACCAGCCTTGTCAGCAGCTCTGAGCTGTTTGGCCATGGTTTTTCTAGGCAGGTGTCAGAGCAGGTCAGGCCTGGATGCAAGCCTCGTTTCTGCCATTTACTCAGTAGCTGTGTGATCTCAGGCAACTTGCTTAGCATCTGTGAGCCTCAGTTTACTCATCTACAAAATGGGGATGATAATAGCACCTATACTCAAAGTTACCTGAGAATTCAGAGGATACACGTAAATGCCTTAGCATAGTATCCACCCCATGGTTGCTGTTTAGTTGCTAAATTGTGTCTTATTCTTTTGCAACGCCATGGACTGTGGCCCACCAGGCTCTCTGTTCATGAGATTTTCCAGGCAAGAATACCAGAGTAGGTTGCCATTTCCTTCTGCAGAGGAACTTCCCTACCCAGGGTCTGAACCCACGTCTCCTGCGTTGGCAGGAGGATTCTTAGCCACTGAGCCACTGGAGAGGCCCTCTCCTATGGCAGCTCTCATTAGACGGTGGTGATATGTATTCTGCTGTTGTTGTTCCAAGTGCCTCATGGTGCACATGTTGAAAGAGAATAACTGACTTGATAAATCTAAGAGGACTTTCTGGAGAAAATGGGTTGCCAGAAAAGTTTCAGGGCTTAGAGGGCAAATGGGAGCTGATCACGCTGAAATGAAATACTGTGTGTCTTAGACAGGACCCATTTTTCAGATACAGGAAGACACTGTGGAACACAACAATGAACGCAATTTGTATTAAATCCCCCTGTGATAACTCTTTTAATAATATTGCGAGATGTAATATGACTGCCACCGCTACTCTTCCAGCGCTTTCTTCTGAAAGGGTAGGTGTGCTGTTGTCTAGGCAGGAAGATACCACACTCCGCACCCTGCCCGCCTCACCCACCCTTCACCCTCTGTAGCTGCTCTCTGAGAGGTGCTGCGCCTGTAACTTGCTAGTATCTGCGACAAGACCACGGGATTTCAAGACCACGGGATTTAAATAGCAGTGCTTTCCCTTCCTTTCTCCTCATTTATTTCCTCCTTCCCCCCCCCTTTTTCCCTCTGTTCCTCAAACACGGATCCATCCCCTACTATGTGAAGGAATCCAAGCAAGATCCTGTGCCCTGCAGAGCCAAGCCATAAAGATGCCTCCCTCTGGGGAAGATGAACCACGCACATAACCCCACCACATGGCAGGATGTAAAAGTGCCCCGAAGGAGAACCCACCAAGGTCTCGGGGAATCATAGAGAAAGGACTCAGCCTTCAGCTTGTAAACCAGAGCTGGCCCAATAACAAAAGCGCCATTGAGGCTGAGACTGAAGGATACCTAAAGCATGGGTAATATTTTGAGAGACGTGGGAACAGAAGGAGCCTAATGCCCACACCTTGACCTGCAAGGGGAGATATGATGAAACATGGGATCTAAGTGCTAGAAGGGAGCTTATGGGTCACTGTGTCTGTGCATGCCCCTTAACCATCAGAATGGTCTTTAGAAGCAAATGATATCAAGTAACCACCACGCTCAAATCCCTCCACTGGCTCCCTGGGCACTTAGCGTATCACCCATGTTCCTGCCCTTGGCCCCTGTGACTCTGTGTGACCTGGATTCTGGTGACCTCTCCAACCTCACCTCTGTCCATCTTATCTGCTACGGCAAGGCTGCCCTTCTTTCTTTCTCTCAAGCACATCAAGCATGTTCCCACCTTTGGACCTTTGCGTGAGATGTTTCCACTCTCAGCAACACCTCTCTGCCACACCATTTTGTGGCTCTCTCCTCACCATGATTCAGATCTCAGCTAAAACTCACTCCTCACCAGGGTCTCCATAGCCACTCCTCCCTCAAGGGGCTCTTCCCCGAAACACACCCATCAGGTAATCTCTAGATATAGGGCAGCACCCTCAATATTTCTAAAATACCCTCCCTCCCTGGAGTTGCCTTTGGGTTCTTTGTGTGTGTTTCTTTTTAAAGTTCATTTGTCCGGGGTTTTGTTTGTTTGTTTTATTTGTTTATTTTGTGGATGGGGAGATTGTCTCCATCTTCTCACTACAATGTGAAGTCCACAGAATAGGCATCAAGGTAGATCTTCCCGTGGTGCAGCCCCAGACAACGCCATACAGCTGACAATCTGTTGTTGAATGCCTCTCTCCCACGTCACTCCACATTCTTAGTCTCAGCAGCCTGTCTCTAAAATGAAGAGTGTTATGGATTAAACTGTGCCTTCCCCAAATCCGTCTGTTGAAGTCCTAATCCCTAGTACTCCAGTATGTGGCCTTATTTGGAAATTGGGTCTTTGCGGATGGAATTCATTAAATCAACAGGAGGTCACACTGGAGCAGGATGGGCCCTAATCCAATGCGACCGGTGCTCACGCTCAGTCGCTCAGTCGTGTCTGAGTCTTTGAGACCCCATGGACTGTAGCCCACCAGGATCCTCTGTCCATGGGGTTCTCCGGCAAGAATACCGGAGTGGGCTGCCATTGCCTTCTCCTGGGGATCTTCTCCACCGAGGGTTTGAACCCACATCTCTTGCATCTCCTGCATTGGCAGGCAGATTCTTTACCACTGAGCCACCTGGGAAGCCTAATCCAATATGACTGGTGTCCTTATAAAAAGGGGAAGTTTGGACACAGAAAGACAGATATAGAGGGAAGACAGCATGGGGACACAGAGAGAAAGAAGGTGGCCATCTTCAGGCCAAAGGGAAAGCCCTGGATAGAGGCTTCCCTCACAGGCCGCAGAAGGAAAAACCCTGCCTGCACTTCAGTCTCACCTTCTAGCCTCCAGAACTGCGAGACAGTTGCTCTGGCCACCAAATCTGTGACTCTCTCTCACTGTGGCTTTTCCAGAGCCATCGAAAGGGTGAACGCCATGATATGCAGATTGCTGCTCTCCCCTGGTCCTGCAGGACGGGCACTTTCCATCCCTCCCCAGCGGAGTTGCTGTTCCATCGCTCAGTTGTGTCTGACTCTTTGCAGCCCCATGGACTGCAGCACGCCAGGCTTCCCTGTTCCTCACTATCTCACAGAGTTTGCTCAAACTCAGGTCCATCGAGTCAGTGTCGCCATCCAACCATCTCATCCTCTATCTCCCTTGGGAAGAGTATGTGGCAAACTGCTCAGGTCACTTTGTAAGCTGGCTTACTTAACATTCTCTAGCAACTGTACATATTCACATCGCCCTCAGGTGAGCGTAAATTCTGTGGCTGGACAGCGTCCTAATCTCTCCACGTTGTTCCTTAAATAATATTGTTCTACCACTTTGCACAAACAACTTGGTGGAAGGAGTTTATGACATGGCTTATGAGAGGAAGCTTTCACTTCCTCTCTCAAACCACTATTACAGAGACTCCCCCAGGGAGCTGAGAGCCCTTCCAGCCCCAGGGCACTGGGGAGGCCCTCCAGGGCTTACCTTGACAATCCCCATAGTCCAGCTTGCTTTCTTCTTTGGCCCCATTCCATCCATAAAGATTCCCAAAGTTGGCACCCCTCCTGCTGGAATAAATAAGTCCCGGTTAAAGCACAGCTTAATCTTCATTCCCATTTTCCAAAGCTTTTTCCAAAATGGAAAAACTATAGTGCTCTGGAGACTGACTGAATGACTTGAGGTTTTTGGCAAATACAAAAATGTGCAGATGTGTTTTTCAAAACAAGAGCAGGGCCTCACAAGCCAGTTCACACGGGCCCTTTCTCCAGGAAAAGAAGCAAGCTGTAGTTCTGGCTCACATATCTGAGAAAGTGTTACTCTTTGTGGGTTTAGATCTGGGAAGGGGCTTCCAGGTTCAGCTCGAGAGATGCAGAGTCGAGAAAAGCAACGACCTTACAACAAGGGCAACACTAGACAATTTGCAAATCAATGGCATTTCTTGAGCCCATCAGAGAGCTTAGGTCACAGGTCCAACCAACCCCAAATCTGGGGAGAGACAGATGCATTCGGGGAGAAACAGGAATTCAGTGTTTACTTACCCTGTGCAGACACCACCTGGTGTCAAATAAAGTGGTAAGGAGCTTCACCCAAAACATGCTGATAAGTTGGTAAGTGCCACCAGTGGGCTAGCGTGAGGAAATGAACCTCCTGGAGAGGGACTGGTAAATGAAGATATGGGGCATTGGCAGCCACCAGGCACTCAAAGGGAAGATCCGGAAAACCCTGAAATAGTCTCACTCAACTGTGATGAATGGGGAAAGGTAGCAACAGAGTTAATCTTCAGAGTAAGAGCAGCAAATATGGCCACCTTAGGGAACTGGGAGGAGCCCAGTGTGTGCGGGAGGAGGGAGCGGCTAAAGTAAGCCTTCATGCTTGGGGAAGGCCAAGGAAACGTCCTGGGCCCCGTGTCACAGCCGAAGGAGGGGAAGGAGGGTCACTCCCCGACACCCAGCACTGTGCCTGCCTGAGACTCAGGCTTAGCCAGAGCAGCAGAGTGTGCCCTTTCCCCGACACCATGATAGTAAACATCAGTAAATATAACAGTGGACATAGCTCGGAGAGTGACAACGAACAGACTTTCTAGGGAGCAACAGAGCAAGGACTGGACTCCAACCAGCTGGATCCCAAACCAAGCAGGGTGCAGGCAGTGTGAACACCCCTTTGGAAAATAAGCCTACACCCTGAACACAAGGTATTACCGGAGGAGTCTGACAGCTCTGGTCTCTGGAACTCTGAGGGTAACCAGCCCAACAACTAACTTCAAATACAACCCAACTCCTGAGTATATTGACACAAACTCCCAAACAGAAAGCCTAGCAGAAGGAGAATAAAATCATAAAAGTGAGTGTTAGTTGCTCAGTCGAGTCCAATCTTAGCAACCCCATGGACTATAGCCTGCCAGACCCCTCTGACCATGGGACTCTCTGGGCAAGAAACCTGGTTTGGGTAGCCACTCCCTTCTCCAGGGAATCTTTCCAACCCAGGGACCAAACCCGATCTCCCACGCTGCAGGCAAATTCTTTACTATCTGAGCCACCTCAGTAAGTACTGTCATACAGAAGGTGTCCAACTTTCAACAGCAACAAAAATAGGAGGCACACGAAAAGACAAAATAATATCCTGCAGGAGACAAAGCAAGCGTCAGAACCAGGCTTATACATGACACAGAAGTTGGAACTGTCGGACAAGAAATTCAAAGCTGGGGGGGAGGACAAGATGGCTGAGGAGTGTGTGGACGTGGAGCACCTCTCTCCCCACGGATGCATCAGGAGCACACCTTCAGACACAGAAGTGCATGCAGAACACCAGCTGGGAGTGGACAGGCGTCCCTGACCAGAGGACAAGAGTATATAGACCCACGGAAAACTCCGTAAGACAGAGGAGCTGGGGGGGAAACGGGAGTGTTAGCAGGACCGGCCCTGCCCTCGGCGGGTGGGGAAACTGAAGCAGGGGGCCGATCCCCGCATTGGGGTGACTGTCTGAGTCAGAGGAGAAACGTTTAAGGCTGAGAGAGAAACAGCTGATCTGTGGCAGCCTAAATGGGATGAGAATCAGACAGTCCTTGCCGCAGTCGTACAGACCCCGGACAGGGACGCGGGTGCCCCGGAAGGCGAAGCGCCTGGGACCTGGAGTTTGGGAACTGTGGAGCAATCCCAGCGTGAGGGCTGCTGTGGACTGAGGAGAGACAGATTGAGAGGAGGGAGGAGATTGTGGAGGGAAATGCCTGTGGAGGAAAGCCGGGCAGCTATGGAAGCAAGACGATTCTGCTGAGTCACGTGTGGGGGTGGAGCCATCACCATAGCCTCCCTCTCCCCACATGCCAGCACTGGCAGCTGAACAATAGAGAGGCTGGCCCATCAGATGCCTCATGCCCTGAACTGCAGAGCAGGACTCCACCCAAGAAGCCCCTTTAAGTGCCTGACCTGCGATCTACAGAGTAGGATCCCAGCCGGGGGGGGGGGGGGGGGGGGGGGGGGGGTGGGTCGGGGGTGGTGGGCCCCTCTATGCGCCTGACGTGCAGAACAACAGAGAAGGACCTTGGGCAAGGGAACCTTCTAAGGGCCTGAACTGGCAGAGCTACAGAGAAAGACTGGCCAAAGAGGCCTTCCGATAGCCAGCCTCAAGGGGGCTTGAGAAAAGACTCTGATAGGGCCACAGCTCCTGCAGCGGAGGCAGTCTGCATCCCTGCACACGGCGCGGCCAGGGTCCCTGCAAAGCCAAGCAGCTGCGCCACCTTCACGCTCAACACTCACCAAGGCAGAGGGGCCACAGGCCAAAAAAATTCTTGCGTCTATGTGCGTAGGGTCACTTTGGTGGTCTCCGACTCCTTGTGACCCTGTAGACTGTGGCCTGCCAGGCTTCTCTGTCAGGGAGGGGGTTCTCCAGGCAAGAATACTGGAGCGTGTTGGTCATACTGGTGGCCATGCCCTTCTGGAGCGCTATATTTCCTGCTGCCCCAGCCGCCAATCCCCCTGAGTGCCTGGTGCTGCTGCAACACCTGCGACCCAAGCAGCGGCACCACCTCCACACCGGGCCCTCGCAGGGGCAAACCCGAGTCCTCCAGGGCAGCTTCAGGAGCAAACCCCAGTGGATGACCCACATGCAGAGGTGGAAATAACACCACAACTGAAACTCAGGGGCAGTTAGGCTAAGGATGAAGACCTTAGCCACCCCTGGCTGGGGTCCTACTCTGTAGATCGCAGGTCAGGCACTTAAAGGGGCATCTTGGGTGGAGTCCTGCTCTGTAGTTCAGTCTGTACAAGCTGCAGATTAAATCCACACGGTCAACTAGGCAGACTCTGTGTCTATGGATATATAAAAGGTCATTCAGAGCTCCCACAAAAGAAAACGCACTAGTTCTGATAGCTGTGGACACTGGAGGCAAGAACACAGAGGAGTAGGACCAGATTAGAGTCTGACTGGCCCCACAGCAGGTCCAGAGATCAGCAGAGTGTTGGAGGGCATCCTAGGGAGGTGAGGGGACTATGACTCCCAGCGAGGGAAAGGACTCTGACAGCTGTGACTAAAGGAAAACATTTATTATTCTTATGTTTTGACTTGTTCTGTAGATTTTTTAGGAGAAGGCAATGGCAACCCACTCCAGTACTCTTGCCTGGCAAATCCCTTGGTGGGCTGCTTTTTGGATCCCCACCCCCTTTTCCCCCTCTGATGTAGTTGTCAGTTTTATTGGCACTGTGAAATCTAATTAAGCTTTTGAGCGTCTTTGTTTTTTCTCCGGTCGCATGTCTTACTGTTGTTATAAGCATCTGCCTCCACGTTGGGCTTTTGCAGTTCTGTGGAGTTACGCTTATCTTTTTCCTGTTTTCTTTCTTCCTCCATTTGTTTCTTTTCTCTTTTATAATTTTAATTTTTAAAAGCCTATTACTTTCTCTGCACGTATTCCTTTATTTCCCTTTCCTACGTGCTCGTTTCCCTTTGCAGTTAGTCTTCAATAGATGCAAATCCTCCTCATCTACCTCTATTTAACTCTGCAAATCTGCTCTATCTTTTCTTTCTTTTCTTTCCTCCCAATATTTTGTTAGTCTTGTTTTCATGGCTCTGTTCCCCACTTGGCACCTTGCTTTAGTTTTGGTCTCCAGTTGGCGCTTTAGTTAGTTTTGTTCTTACCTGGCAAATATAATTTTTTGATTTCCTTTGTTCGCCAGGTCAGTCTATTGTACTTTATTTTTGTTGGACTGTTTTGATTTTGCTCATGGGTGTATATGTATATATGTACATTCCATTATTTTAATTATTATTTGCCTTATTTGATGACTTCCATTTTTCTGGGGTTCATCTTTAGTTTCTTATTTTTGTATATTTGTTTTAATCTGACTTAATGCTTATTTTTGGGGGCTCCAAAATCACTGCAGATGGTGATAGCAGCCATAAAATTAAAAGACACTTACTCCTTGGAAGAAAAGTTATGGCCAACCTAGATAGCATATTCAAAAGCAGAGACATTACTTTGCTGACTAAGGTCTGTCTAGTCAAGGCTATGGTTTTTTCCTGTGGTCATGTATGAATGTGAGAGTTGGACTGTGAAGAAGGCTGAGCGCCAAAGAATTGATGCTTTTGAACTGTGGTGTTGGAGAAGACTCTTGAGAGTCTCTTGGACTGCAAGGAGATCCAACCAGTCCATTCTGAAGGAGATCAGCCCTGGGTGTTCTTTGGAGGGAATGATACTAAAGCTGAAACTCCAGTACTTTGGCCACCTCATGTGAAGAGTTGACTCATTGGAAAAGACTCTGATGCTGGGAGGGATTGGGGGCAGGAGGAGAAGAGGATGACAGAGGATGAGAAGGCTGGATGGCATCACTGACTCAATGGACGTGAGTCTGAGTGAATTCCAGGAGTTGTGATGGACAGGGAGGCCTGGCGTGCTGCAATATATGGGGTCACAAAGAGTCGGACACGACTGAGCACCTGAACTGAACCTAACGCCATAACAAACCACTTGTGAAATCTTTGATCTGAGCAGACATCAAGCCCTGAGCCTTTGGAGTGGGAGCACTGACTCCAAGACCCTACACTACCAGAGAACTAACCCTAGGGAGTAACAAGTAGTGGGAACTCACACAGAAGAAATGACTTGAATACAAGACCAGGCATCATCAAAGGAACAGTAGCACCCTGTGCAAGATGCCTTATCTAAACAACAAACAAAATGAAAATACAAACCCAACCATCAGCAGACAGGATCACCCCCTCACTCAGCCCTGCCCATCGGAGGAAAAACAAGCAAACAAACAAACAAACAAAAACTCAGCACCAACCTCACCCTATACAAAGCCACACAAACCACTGGACCACTTTAGGAGGGCAGAAACAAAGGAAGAATTCAACCTTGAAGCCTGGGAAAAGGGGGCCTCAAACACAATAATTAAAAAAAAATAATGAAAAGGCAGAGAAATACTACACAAATGAAGGAACAAACTAGAAACCCAAAAATCCAAATGAAGAGGGAATCGGCAAACTATCTGAAAAAGAACTCAGAATAATGAGAGGAAAGATGATCACAAACCTTGAAAACAAAATGGATAAAATGCAAGAATCAGTTAACAAAGACCTAGAAGAATTAAAGAAAAAACATACAGAGACAAACAACACAATTACTGAAATGAAAAATACTTGAGGAGGAATCAATAGCAGAATATCTGAAGCAGAAAAACGAACCAGTGAGCTGGAAGATAAAATGGTGGAAATGACTTCTGAAAAGCAGAATAAGGTTAAAAGAATGTAAAGAGCTGAGGACAGTCTCAGAGACCTCTGGGACAACATCAAATGCCCCACCCAACATGTGAATTATAAGGGTCCCAGAAGAAGAAGAGAAAAAGAAAGGGTATGAGAAAGTTTTTGAAGAGATTATAGTTGAAAATTTCCCCAACATGGAAAAGGAAATAGTCAGTCAAATCCAAGAGGTGCAAAGAGTCCTATACAGGATAAACCCAAGGAGAAACACACCAGGACACATACTAATCAGACGAACCAAGACTGAACGCAAGGTAAGAAGATTACGGCAGCAAGGGAGAGGCAGCAGTAACATGCAAGGGAAGCCCCATATGCTTAACAGCGGCTCTTTCAGCAGAAACTCTGACTGCCAGAAGGGAATGGCAAGATATATCTAAAGCATTGAAAGGGAAAAATCTACAGCCAAGATTACAGTGCCCAGCAAGGATCTCATTCAGAACTGATGGATGGAGAAATAAAAAGGTTTTTGGAGAAGCAAACGTTAAGAGAACTCAGTATCAACAAACTAGCTTTATAACAAATGTTAAAGGGACTTATGTAGTCAAGAAATACAACAGAAGAAACAAGATCCACAAAATCAACCCCAAAGGATTAAGAAAAGGGCAACAGGAACGTATATGCCAATAATTACTTTAAATGTAAATGGGTCAAATGCTCCAACCAAAACAGACACTGCGTGAATGGATACAGTGGATACAAGGATAAGACATATATATACATATATATGCTGTCCACAAGAAACCCACTATAGACCTAAAGACAAACATAGGCTGAAAGTGAGAGGATGGGAAAATATATTCCTTGCAAATGGGAAGCAAAAGAAAGCTGGAGTAGCAATTCTCATATCAGACAAAATAAACCTTAAAATAAAGAAGATGACAAGAGATAAGGAAGGACACTACATAATGATCAAGGGATCAACCCAAGAGGAAGACATAACAAATGTAAATATCTATGTGAAGAAAGCTGAGCAATGAAGAATGGATGCGTTTGAACCGTGGTGTTGGAGAAGACTCTTGAGAGTCCCTTGGACTGCAAGGAGATCCAACCAGTCCATTCTGAAGGAAATCAGCCCTGGGATTTCTTTGGAAGGAATGATGCTAAAGCTGAAACTCCAGTACTCTGGCCACCTCATGAGAAGAGTTGACTCATTGGAAAAGACTCTGATGCTGGGAGGGACTGGGGGCAGGAGGAGAAGGGGATGACAGAGGATGAGATGGCTGATGGCATCACCGACTTGATGCAGATGAGTTTGGGAGAACTCCGGGAGTTGGTGATGGACAGGGAGGCCTTGTGTGCTGCGATTCATGGAGTCGCAGAGTCGGACACGACTGAGCGACTGAACTGAACCGATGCACCCAACATAGGAGCGCCTCAGTACATAAGACAAACACTAAGAGACATGAAAGGAGAAACTGACGGTAACGCAATAACAGTAGGAGACTTTAACGCCCCACTCACACCAACAGACAGATCATCAAAACGGAAAATCAATAAGGAAACACAAGTCTTAAAATGGTACATTAGATGAGATGGATCTCATTGATATGTTCAGGACGTGCCATCCAAATGCAGAAGAATACACCTTCTTCTCAAGTGCACATGTAACATTCTCCAGGATAGACCACATCTTAGGTTACAAATCAAACCTCAGTAAATTTAAGAAAATTGAAATTGTATCAAGCATCTTCTCTGACCACAACGCTGTGAGACTAGATGTCAATCGCAAGAAAAAAACCTGTAAGAAACACAAACACAAGGAGGTTAAACAACATGTTCCTAAATAACCAACAGGTCACTGAGGAAATCAGAAGGGAAGTCAAGAAGTTTCCAGAAACAAATGACAATGAAAACACAACAACTCAAGACCTACGGGATGCAGCGGAAGCAGTCCTAAGAGGGAGGTTTATAGCAGCACGATCCTGCCTCAGAAACAGAAACATCGAACAGACAACCTACCTTTACACCTAAAACAACTGGAAAAAGAACAGGGAGATCCCAAAATTATTAGAAGGAAAGAAATCATGAAGATCTCAGCAGAAGTAAATGAAGAAGAAATGAAAGAAACAATAGAAAAGATTAATAAAAGTAAAAGTTGGTTCTTTGAGAAGATAAACAAAATTGACAAGCCTTTAGCCAGACTCATCAAGAAAAAAATGAAGAATTAAATTAACAAAATTAGAATGAAAAAGGAGAGGTCACAGCAGACAATGCAGAAATGCAAAAGGATTGTAAGAGACTCTTATGAACAACTATGTGGCAATGAAATGGATAACCTGGAAGAAATGGACAGATTCTTAGAAAAGTTCAATCTTCCAAGACTAAACCAGGAAGAAATAGAAATTATGAACAACCCAGTTATAAGCACTGAAATTGAAGCTGTGATCAAAAATCTCCCCAAAAACAAAAGCCCAGGACCAGATGACTTCACAGGAGAATTCTATCAAACATTTAGAGAAGAGCTAATGCCTATCCTTCTGAAATCTTTCAAAAAATTGCAGAGGAAGGAACACTCCCCAACTCATTCTATGAGGCCACCATCACTCTGATACCAAAACCAGACGAAGACAACACACACACACACAAACTATAGGCCAACATCACTGATGAACATAGATGCAAAAATCCTCAACAAAATTTTAGCAAACAGGATTCAGCAACACATCAAAAAGCTCATACACCATGATCAAGTTGGGTTTATTTCAGGAATGCAAGGATTTTTAACTACATTAACAAATTTTAACTATATTAACAAATTGAAAGATAAAAACCATATGATAATTTCAATAGATGCAGAAAAAGCCTTTGACAAAATTCAGCACCCATTTATGATTAAAACTCTTCAAAAAATGGGCATAGGAGGAACCTACCTCAACATAGTAAAGGCCATATATGATAAGCCTACAGCAAACATTATTATCTGAGGTGAAAAACTGAAAGGATTCCCCCTAAGATCAGGAACAAAACGAGGGTGTCCACTTTCACCACTATAATTCAACATAGTTCTGGAAGTCCTAGCTATAGTAATCAGAGAAGAAAAAGAAATAAAAGGAATCTGGATCAGAAAAGAAGCAAAGCTCTTACTGTTTGCAGGTGACATGATACTGTGCATAGAAAACCCTAAAGACAGTATCAGAGAATTAGTAGAGCTAATCAGCGAATCTAGCAAAGTTGCAGGATACAACATCAATACACAGAAAGCACTTGCATTTCTATATACTAACAATGAAAATTCAGAAAAAGAAATTAAAGAGTCAATCCCACTCACCATTGCAACAAAAAGGATTAAATATCTAGGAATAAACTTGTGTAAAGAGGCAAAAGAACTGTACACAGAAAATTATAAGACACTGATGCAAGAGATCAAAGATGACCTACGCAGATCGAGAGATATTCCATGTTCCTAGGTAGGAAGAATCAATATTGTGAAAATGACTATACTACCAAATGCAATCTACAGGTTCAATGTGATCCCTATCAAATTACCAATGGCATTTTACACAGAACTAGACAAAAAAAAAAATTCAAAATTCGAATGGAAACATAAAAGACTCTGAATAGCCAAAGTAGTCTTGAGAAAGAAGAGTGGAGCTGGAGGAATCAACCTTCCTGATTTCAGGTTATACTACAAAGCTACAGTCATCAAGACAGTATGGTGTTGGCACAAAAACAGAAATATAGACCAATGGAACAAGATAGAAAGCCCATAAATAAACCCATGCACCTATGGGTACCTTATTTTTGACGAAGGAGGCAAGAATATACAATGGGGGAAAGACAGCCTCTTCAATAAATGATGCTGGGAAAACTGGACAGCTACATGTAAAAGAATGAAATTAGAATGCTTCTTAACACCATACACCAAGGTAAACTCAAAATGGATTAAAGACCTAAATGTAAGACCAGAAACCATAAAACTCTTTAGAGAAAACAGGCAGAACACTCGATGACATAAATCAAAGCAAGATCCTCTATGACCCACATCCTGCTGCTGCTGCTGCTAAGTCGCTTCAGTCGTGTCCGACTCTTTGTGACCCTATAGGCAGCAGCCCACCAGGCTCCTCTGTCCCTGGGATTCTCCAGGCAAGAACACTGGAGCAGGTTGCCATTTCCTTCTCCAATGTATGAAAGTGAAAAGTGAAAGTGAAGTCGCTCAGTCGTGTCCGACTCTTTGCGACCCCATGGACTGCAGCCCACCAGGCTCCTCCATCCATGGGATTTTCCAGGCAAGAGTACTGGAGTGGGGTGCCATTGCTTTCTCCAATGACCTACATCCTAGAGTAATGGAAATAAAGACCAAAGTAAACAAGTGGGACCTGATAAAATTGAAAAGCTTTTGCACAGCAAAGGAAACTATAAGCAAGGTGAAAAGACAGCCCTCAGAATGGGAGAAAATGATAGCAAAGGAAACAACTGACAAAGGATTAATTTCCAAAATATACAAACAGCTTATACAACTCAATGCCAGAAAAACAAGCGACCCAGTCAAAAAGTAGGAAAAAGACCTGAACAGACATTTCTCCAAAGAAGACATACAGATGGCTAACAAACACATGAAAAGATGCTCAACATCATTCATTATTAGAGAAATGCAAATCAAAACTACGATGATATATCACCTCACACCAGTCAGGATGGCCATCATCAAAAAGTCTACAAACAATAAATGCTGGAGAGGGTATGGAGGAAAGGGAACGCTCTTGCACTTTTGGTGGGAATGCAAATTGATACAGCCACTATGGAAGACGGTATGGAGATTCCTTAAAAAACTAGGAATAAAACTACCATATCACCCAGCAATCCCACTCCTAGGCATATACCCTGAGGAAACCAACATTGAAAAAGACACATGTATCCCACTGTTCGTTGCAGCACCATGTACAACAGCCAGAACATGGAAGCACCCGGGTGCCCATCGGCAGGTGAATGGATGAAGATGTGGTGTGCATACACAAGGGGACGTTTTCAGCCACAAAAAGAGATGAGTCTGAATCCGCTCTGATGAGGAGGATGAACCTCGAGTCTACTCTACGGAGTGACATGAGTCAGAAACTGAAAGATAATACCGTATTCTAACACATATACACACGGAAAAGTGGCACTGAGGAACTTATTCACGGGCAGCAGTGGAGAAACAGACATAGAGAACAGACTTAGAGGCCTGGGGAGAGCGGAGAGGGTGGGATGCGAGGAAGAGTCGCATGGAGACTCACATCTCCGTGTGTAAAGTGGAGGACCAGCGGGATGTGCTCTATGGCTCAGCAATCTCAAACGGGGGCTCTGCGTCAATCTGGAGGGTTGGGAAGGGGCGGGAGATGGGAGGGAGGCTCAGGAGGGAGGGGATATATGTATACGCATGGCTGACTCTTGTTGAGGTTTGACATAAAATAGCACAATTCTGTAAAGCAATTATCCTTCAACAAAAAAATAAAAAATCAAAGCTATGACTAATATGTAAAAGGTTCTAGTGGAACAACACACAAAAACAGACAGGCAATATCAGAAAGGAGATAGACATTTTAAGAAACAATTCAATAGAGATGCTAGCAATGCAAAATACAGGAAACGATGAAGAATGCCTTCAGTGGGAGTGTGATACCAATGGATATAAGAGAGCTGAGGAATTAATCAGTGAATGTGAAGATAAGCTGATAAAAGTCAGCTAACCTTAAATACAAAGAGAAAGAAAGAATAATAATAATAATAATAAACAGTACATTAGAGTGCTGTGGGACAATATAAAATATTTTAAGACACACATAGGTGCATTGCCAGGAGAAGAGAGGCAATGGAGTAGAAAATATTTGAGGAAATAGTATCAAGAGCAAGAATTTTCCCAAGTTAATGACAGATACCAAACCACAGATCCAAGAAGCTCACAGAACACCAAACACGATAAACACCAAAACAACACACAAGAAACAAACAAGCAAAAAACACATGAACTTCTGTGCAGATCACTAAAAACCAAATGCAGAGAGTGAATCTTGAAGGTGGTCAGAATAAAAGTCATTTTACTTACAGAAGAGCAAGAATGAAAATTAAAACAAACTTCTCATTAGAAACTGTTACCATGAAGTGATATTTGTAAAACCCTCATAGAAAATGAAAGCTCTTCACTAAGGAGGAATATGACATTGGTTAGAAAACAGAGTCTACACAAGAAATAAAGAGCATTAGAAACAGAATAAATGAAAGATAAAATTCATTAGCTTTAATTGTGCTAAAGGATAATGGAATATCTTTAAAGTGATATGCATAGTGTATTTACAGCTGATGAAAAAGTAAATTATATGACAGTAATAACTGTACAAAAAAGATCTTCATGACCCAGATAATCACGATGGTGTGATCACTCACCTAGAGCCAGACATCCTGGAATGTGAAGTCAAGTGGGCCTTAGGAAGCATAACTATGAACAAAGCTAGTGGAGGTGATAGAATTCCAATTGAGCTGTTTCAAATCCTGAAAGATGATGCTGTGAAAGTGCTGCACTCAATATGCCAGCAAATTTGGAAAACTCAGCAGTGGCCACAGGACTGGAAAAGGTCAGTTTTCATTCCAATCCCAAAGAAAGGCAATGCCAAAGAATGCTTCAACTACCGCACAGTTGCACTCATCTCACATGCTAGTAAAGTAATGCTCAAAATTCTCCAGGCCAGGCTTCAGCAATACGTGAACCATGAGCTTCCAGATGTTCAAGCTGGTTTTAGAAAAGGCAAAGGAACCATAGATCAAATTGCCAACATCTGCTGGATCATGGAAAAAGCAAGAGAGTTCCAGAAAAACATCTACTTCTGCTTTATTGACTATGCCAAAGCCTTTGACTGTATGGATCACAATAAACTGTGGAAAATTCTGAAAGAGATGGGAATACCAGACTACCTGACCTGCCTCTTGAGAAACCTATATGCAGGTCAGGAAGCAACAGTTCGAACTGGACATGGAACAACAGTCTGGTTCCAAATAGGAAAAGGAGTATGTCAAGGCTGTGTATTGTCACCCTGCTTATTTAACTTGTACGCAGAGTACATCATGAGAAATGCTGGGCTGGAAGAAGCACAAGCTGAAATTAAGATTGCCGGGAGAAATATCAATCACCTCAGATGTGCAGATGACACCACCCTTATGGCAGAAAGTGAAGAGGAACTAAAAAACCTCTTGATGAAAGTGAAAGAGGGGAGTGAAAAAGTTGGCTGAAAGCTCAACATTCAGAAAATGAAGGTCATGGCATCTGGTCCCATCACTTCATGGGAAATAGATGGGGAAACAGTGGAAACAGTGTCAGACTTTATCTTTTTGAGCTCCAAAATCACTGCAGATAGTGATTGCAGCCATGAAATTAAAAGATGCTTACTACTTGGAGGGAAAGTTATGACCAACCTAGATAACATATTAAAAAGCAGAGACATTACTTTGCCAACAAAAGTCCATTTAGTCAAGGCCATGGTTTTTCCTGTGGTCATGTATGGATGTGAGAGTTGGACTGTGAAGAAAGCTGAGTGCTGAAGAATTGATGCTTTTAAACTGTGGTGTTGGAGAAGACTCTTGAGAGTCCCTTGGACTGCAAGGGGATCCAACCAGTCCGTTCTAAAGGAGATCAGTCCTGGGTGTTCTTTGGAAGGACTGATGCTGAAGCTGAAACTCCAGTACTTTGGCCACCTCACGCGAAGACCTGACTCATTGGAAAAGACCCTGATGCTGGGAGGGATTTGGGGCAGGGGGAGAAGGGGATGACAGAGGATGAGATGGCTGGATGGCATCAGCAACTTGATGGACGCGAGTCTGGGTGAACTCCGGGAGTTGGTGATGGACAGGGAGGCCTGGCGAGCTGCGGTTCATGGGGTCGCACAGAGTCGGACACGACTGAGCGACTGAACTGAACTGAACGGAATAGCTCTAACGGTGGGAGGAGCACTGGGGATGAAGATCCTTATGCGACATGTGGGTGGAATATTGTTGGAAAGTGAACTCCGATTATTTTAAATGAGCGCTCATGCAGCTGCTGGGACCCCACGTGGCACTAGTGGTAGAGAACGTGCCTGCCCATGCAGGAGACATGTGAGACAAGGGCTTGATCTCTGGGCAGGGAAGCCCCTGGAGAAGGACTGGCAGCCCACTGCAGTATTCGGGGCTGGAGAATCCCGCGGACAGAGGGGCCTGCCCATGGACCATAGTCCAAAGGGTTACACGCAGTCGCACACACCTGGAGCGGCAGCTCTGCAGTGCAAGGGCCAGTGGAGTGTCAAAGGGTGTGGCTATAGATGCACTTAGATCGAAACGTGAGCTCGAAACAGACTAGCTGAGGATTCCCTTCAGCTGGGTGACGCATGGAGGGAAGCAGAGTTGGAAGGAGGTGGAGTCATGGGTAGAGGGATATCCCTTGGGTAAAAACGAGCATATTGCTTGAAACCTAGTCTCCATGACTGCCACTTCCCCCTTAGTTTATGCAAAAATGAGTACGTCCCTTTGTTACTAGACAAGTTTTCCATTCACAGAACGATTTTACTGAATGATTTTCTTTATCTTTCAGTTTTGTGTCTAGTCCTTTATGTTAAAAATGGCCAAGGGATTACAACAAAATGAGACATGTTTGACAAAACTTTATTGATAAAAACAAAACCTATATAATGTGGCATACTGGTTAATAGGAAGATACATTGTTTCTAATATTCTATGTTAGATTGGTAGTTTTTATATTTTTGTCTATCTTTCACTTCTAAACAATGCTGCTGCTGCTGCTGCTAAGTCGCTTCAGTTGTGTCCGACTCTGTGCGACCCCATAGATGGCAGCTCACCAGGCTCCCCCGTCCCTGGGATTCTCCAGGCAAGAACACTGGAGTGGGTTGCCATTGCCTTCTCCAGTGCATGAAAGTGAAAAGTGAAAGTGAAGTCGCTCAGTCGTGTCTGACTCTTAGCGACCCCATGGACTGCAGCCTACCAGGCTCCTCCGTCCATGGGATTACAATGAAAAATTACCAAATAGGGACATAGGCATGTACCCAATTATCTTCTTACTCATACAACATCAAATCCTTAAAATTACTAATCCTTGGATCACTCATGACCACAAAAACAGAGGGAAGAGAGGAAAGGAGAGGGGAAGAGGGGAAAGAGGAGGAAAGTGATCTCTACATCAGCATTTGTCAGTGTGCTATTGAAATAGAATCTGGAAACAGTCAGTTTAATTTGACTATTTTAGAACAGCAATTTATTTTAGAAAAACTAGACGTCCATTTTCAGGTTGAATTCCATCAAAAGGAGGGAACATCTACATATAGACAAGGCATTGACTCTCTTACAGTGAGAACCTAAACTGTGGTCATCACGCAAGCCATATCGGAATTCAAGTGACATCACCAGAAGGAGACTTCTCAAGAGAACCCACACGAAAAGCACTAAAATGCGGTCAAGCAAGTGCAAATTTTCACATGGAGACCACTTCTCCAGACGGGTGAGACTCCTGAGGACAGCAGTCCTGCTCCCGAGGCTAATCTACTGCTTATGTGAACTTGAAAATGGCTCTTCAATGAAGTTAAACTTTCCATCTGGAACTTTGGCCATTAATTATTTTTCCTGAGGAATTCTGGACTTATTTTTTATAACAAATCAAGATCACAAGAAAACGCACCCTTAAATTTTTTTAAACACTTGTTTAAACAGTGGATCTTTCCTTTTCAAAAAAGAAAGCTTTCTTCTTTTCTGGTGAGGTATTTGGAATTTTCTAGTTATTTTAAAATTTAAAAAATGTATATATTTAATATATGATATTTTGATACACCTATACATAGTGAAATGATACAGTCAAGCTGATTAACATGTCCAACTTCCTCATCTAGTTATCATTTTTTATGTATGTGGTAAGAACACCTGAGGTCCACTGTCTTAACCAGCTTCAAGCATCCAGCAGTATATCACTAACCACAGTCGCCACGGTATGAACTACACCTCCAGAGTCTCTGCACCCTACACAACTGGAGCTTCGTACCCTTAGACCAACATCTGCCTCTTCTCCCCACTTCCCCAGCGCACGGCAACTTCCATTCTCCCTTCTACTTTCATGAATTTGACTTAAAAAAAAAAATTCCACATATGGTGTTTGTCCTTTTGTCTGGCTTATTTCACTTAATACAATGCACTTGGGTTCTTATCTCAAAAGAGTACAATCAGCTACAATAAAGATAAGAGTGAGACAAAGGGTCACATTGTCCACATTGGGTTTTTATAACAAAGGGAGGGCATATGGCCTGCTGGTAGCAACTGTGGTGGGTCTCAACCTGACCATCAGCTGTCTGTGCAGCAGACTAGAAGCTTCTGTTAGCCAGCCCGACCTGCACACCGTCAAGGTTAATATTGTTAATATTTATAATGATTTTTATTAAATAGCATAGCAGGAATAAACACAGCAAAAGCCAGAGTAAACAGAAATATAAATTTGGCAAAACACAAAACCTTCAGAAGATTTTAATATAGTTCTCTCATTCAAACCACTGAGTCAAGAAATTAAGGATGAGTAAAATACTAAGAATCTAAATAATATAACTAATTAGATTGATAATACACATAACACAGACATAGATTTATGTAAACATATGTTTATTTCCCTGGAGGAGGGCATGGCCACCCAATCCAGTGTTCTTGCCTGGAAAATTCCATGGACAGAGTGGGCCTGGCAGACTACAGGCCATGGAGTCGCAGAGTCAGACTCGACTGTGTTTATTTATATGAATAGGTCTCCATGCATTGCAGAAAGAAAGTTTACATTCTTTTCTATAGTCCATTTTTTAATATTATTTCATGAAGATCTCAGTTTAAAAAATAAAATGAAAAAAGTAGCAGAAATTATTCTGTATAACATCAAAGTAGAAATACATGACAAAGGTTAGTCATTGCCAATAATAACAAGGGACAATTCTTCAGTTTCAAACCCTTTCCCAAACAATACTTTGGTCAAGAAAACTTAAGATAGCTCACAGAACTTTCTCAAAACAAAACTCCTTATAAAATTTTTGGGATTTTGTTTATAACTATAATCTTGAGAAAATGGACAGCCATTAATATCTTAGTAATAAATATGGCAAAACAAAAGCAAGTGAATTGAGCATTCTATTCAATAAATTAAAAAAGTTAAATTGGCTAAAAACGATATTAAAGTATAAGGAGCAAATTAAGAAGCTAACACAGAAAAGCAGCATACAGTTAGTCAATCACAATATAAAATGCGTTTCTTTGATGGAGGAAGGAGTATAGAACAGACTAGAATAGAGTATTTATTAGTCTAGTCAAGAAAAACAAAAATAAACTAATAAAAGAGAAAAAAAAGAAGAAAGGAAAATGGGAAAAAAAATAGAGTAAGAGAAAGTACAAATATCCAAATGAGTATTAAAAAGAAGAAAGAGAATTATGCAAACATATTAATGACTCTGAAAGCCTGACGAAAATGTCCTTTTTTCTAGGAAAATACAAATGATCAAAATAGACTCAAGAGATAGGGAAGCCTAAAGAGAAAACACAGTTTTCAAAGAACTACACCCTGTCAAACATCTGATCCAAACTTTTTCTAGATGAGCAGTTTTCAAACACTGAATTTAAGCTGATCCAGAGTTCAGAAATGGCAGACGGGGAAGTCTCTCAGTTATTCTTGGGAAAGCTAACACGGTTCTGATGCATAAACTAAAAAAGCTCAGAAAAAAAAAAAAGAAAAGTACAGGAAACTCTCCCAGCTACTGATGCGCAAATCCTGTTAAATATTAGCATAAGTAAGGAGGCATAAATGAGGAGTGGGGCAGCGTGGCAAGGACAGTCAATCTGGGAGTGCTTTGCTTGCACTGGGATCCAAATACGTTTCTGGGGCTGAAAGCTGCGTCTTATCTAAAGGGAATGGAAGGGCCTACTCAGAGGCATGAAGCAGGGATGAACACGGGACAGAGCGCTTGGACCCAGGTCCTTTGGTGTGTGGACAAGCTAGGGATGTTTGTAGAGGGCCAGGCTGGAGCAAGATGCAGGTGCCAGGCGGAGACTCTGGGTGGGTCTGAGTCCGAGAGGTTGCAGCTTCTCTGTGAATTGGTCCAGGACTCTGCTGGACAGCAGCGGGGAGTACTGACCCCTGGTCTCGGAGTTCGGTGGGGAATGAGTGCTGGGCTCCCACTCCAGAGGTGCAGGAGTGCGGCATGTCCACGGCGGATCCTGGGAGACAGAACTCGCCTCCAAGTGGAAACAGGGTCTTCTGCAAGAGAGGAACCTGGAGCCCAGAGCCAGGGGACTCAGTTCCTAATCTCAGAAGGCAGGGAGGAACTTGGAGAAAAATAAAACTGTAAAAAGTGAAAACATCAAAGTAGCATCAAAAGACAAAGAGAACTCAGCCATGTTTCGTAATGTACCAAGCCTCTTTGCAGCTTTTAGCCTGTTGCTTAT
The DNA here is from genome assembly GCF_042477335.2 of Ovis canadensis. Lineage (NCBI taxonomy): Eukaryota > Metazoa > Chordata > Mammalia > Artiodactyla > Bovidae > Ovis > Ovis canadensis. The sequence goes on from NC_091269.1 coordinate 62,157,146, forward strand.
CCAGGTTTGGGCAATGATCATTCCCAGGCAGGCTGAGAAGTTAGGAAGGATATCTCTCCCCTACTGTACCCTCCCTCCCAACTATGACAAGTCACAAAATAAGCCACAAGTCAGCCCCAGCCACCCATCCAGGCCAAGCCCTCCCCACTGTTGGGGCTTTCCAGTCTGAAGTCCAGCCCAGCTTGGAACGCTCCAGGGTCTTCTGAACCCGTGAAGCTTATCCCTCTGCCCTTTGCCACATTTAATTCCACGAATTCCACGTCCTCCTCGAAGCCCTGGAGAAAGTGCTGTGTGTGAATGATGAGGAAAAGCGAGAAGGTTACCCGGCAGAGCATGATTGATTCCCTGGGGCCTTATTATAATAACTTTAATCTTCTGGAACTCATCTGGTACGAATTTAGGACCTGTGCGGCATTTCGCTGAAATTCCCCCTTTAATGCAGCCCTGGCTCTGCTGGCCTTGGTGGTTACGGAGTTTGCCATGTTTATGATCTGGCCCCAGGCTCCTTATTAATAGGCCTTGAAAAGAGGGTGTGGACTGCATTGGCGCCTTTCATTGTGCTTTTCTTGGGGGAAGAAACAAATAGAAATATCTACCTTGAAGCACGCCTGGGCTCCCTTCCTTGAAGGAGAAGAGCTCCCCAGGCCTCACCGAGGAGGAGGCACTTCAGGCACCTATGACGTCTCTGAGCTCTTGGTGTTTGCAAATCAGTGGGAAGAAGGAGCGGGCTTGCTGAGATCTTTGTAACGGGGAACTCAGGTCCTTCCATTGCTGGGCCCACCAGGATTAATTAAAAAAAAAAAAGATAATTGTTTGGGGGCTCAGTTCCCTCTATTTTGACAGCTCTCCTGGTCAAATCTGCCCACACAAGCCATCAGGAGACTTGGGGTCAGATCCCCAGGCTTACTGATTTAGGACAGGTCACCTAATCTCTATTCTCACCAATCTCTCAGTTCATTTACCAAGCGCTTCCTGGAACAGCCTCACAGAAGGGTCCTCGGTGCTTTGCATCCACTGGGTATCAGGGTCCCAAGACTGGGAAAGCGAGACTGATGACCCCAGTGATTCTGGGGTCCCGCGCACCTTCTGAGCTTCACATTCAGCCCCTGCCTGCAGAAAACAACAGGCCGAGGCTGCGTTAATGGGATGAGGAGCTGATGTTCCTGTTACCCTCTGAGGCTTTTGTGAATCAACAGAAAGCAAGTAAACAGACGTGCCCTTGTACACTCGAGGGAGTGGTGTTGTGACGAGATGAGAGGGTAAGAATTGTGACATCTTGAGGGGCAACGTGCACACCACGTCACAATTGACAAAGCACTTTCACTTGAACTTACTCTTTGCAGCTGAAGGCTTTGGTCAGCCCTATTTGCAGGCGTGGGCGCTAGCGTAGGGACTCAGCACTGTGAGCCTGCTGAAAGTGCTCGGCACCCTGAAAGGGACTTTCCCGAGAGCGCAGGAGAGTGCTGCCTGAGCCAGACAGGCAGTGTGCCCCTCCCGGGCTCCAGTCAGACAGCCCAGAGTGTAGTCCTGGCCCCTCTCCACTTCTAGGGTTGGGCAAGTTATTTATGTCTGCTATGCCTGTATTTTTCGTAGGTTGACAAATGGCAATGAGATGGCCTGTTTGTAGAATTCCTGTGTCAACTGAAAATCCGACATAGGTCTATCTGCCAGGAGCAGGACCGCATTTGGTAGATGCTCACTAGACCTAAGTTCACCGCCTCGCTTCTCTCACTGCCGGGCTCCCTGAACTGGAGGTACCGCACAGACATGAATAGCGACCAGAAGGGAGCGGTCAGTCCGTGCATGCGCTGGCGCATCTGCTTGAAGGCTGGTGATGCCCAGGCCCAGCTCCCGGGCCACCTGGTGGCTGGCGTCCTTCACGCTCTCCTTGTCTGGCGCTGTCTACTGTGAGCTCAGGATTAAGGGTCCTGTGCGGACCAAACCCCTCAAAGCGCCCCTGTGAGCCCCTGCAATGTCGCTCCTCACCCACTCGGGGTCTTGCCAGGCCATAGGACTCAGAGGAAGGGCTATTATTGCCTCAGACCGCATGTCCTGAGTATCCTAATAGACTTTGGAAAAAAAAAAAAATCCAGCAGTAAGAAATATGGAAGGAGAAAGCCAGCTGTAGGAGTCTAGTGGAATTCCGAGCCCTGCCAACGCCCTGCTTCTAGCTCCCGCTAGCTCCCCATTCTGGGCCTGGCCTCGTCTGTACCCCAGCAGCTGGGGAGGAAAGCGAGTGGAGGGGAGTTAAGATGCAAAGACCCTCCACCAGGATCGGACAGCAGCCACACGAGCCCCAGATCCACGGCACTCCTGGCTGAACCGCTGGGGCTGGGCCGCCTGGGCTCTCTGGGGAGCACTCCTAGGCCTCCTCCGCCCTGCTCCTGCCTCTCCGTGCTCAGGGGCCCGCAGCGCCCCCCCATCCCCACCCCCGCCACAAGCCTCAGGACCAAGCCCAGGCGTGAAATACTGGAGAGGGCCTGCATCCACTTCTCTGGAGCAAATGCTCATTCTCCACTTTAAATGTGCAAAGCGGGAGAGAACCTGAGATCTAATCTTCCCAGAAGCAGGTCCACCCTTCCTTTCCTCTGCCTATTTATGAGAAATAGTAAATTTCCCCTCCCCAGACCGAATTTACTCAGTTGGGTTTTAGTCACTTGTGACTGTAAAAATTGGCTGATACAAGAACCCTTGCAGAAGGTTTGTAGACATTCTGTTCTTACAAGCTGGTGGAATTTTTATGTTCCTGCTGTTTCCATTATAAAAGTTTCTTAAAATTACACTTCATCTGAAACCAAGCCAAACCGCTACTCTGAAAGGTGACCCATGAAACTCCAATCAGGCACCCTGAGATTTCAGAGGACTTGTCCACCTGGCTTGTCCAAACAGACCACCCACATCCAAGAGCCTGCACGTGTGGGTTCTCATCACTGTCTACGTCCAGCACCTGAACTGGCCCCGTCCCCTTCTAACAGAAAATTCTCCCTGAAAGACAGGGCTTGGCAAGGCAAGGGGTGGACTGTAGTAGATGCTGTGGCGTGTGATGGGCCACCACACCCCCTTTCTGACCGGAAGCACTTGTTTCTTCAAGTGCTGGGAGTGCCATTGGCTGAAGGCCACCCTGCGGCCACCCTGCAGCCACCCCATCAGAAACTGTCCTCTACTGAGGGGAGTAGCTTCACCCACAGGCATACCTTCCAGAGTGGGAGTGCAAGGGACACTTTTTTTCAGAGTCAGGGCTCTTTACTGGAACCTGTTTAAGGCCATGTTGTTGGATGCATGCTCAGATGTGTCTGACTCTTTGTGACACCACAGACTGTAGCCCACCAGGCTCCTCTGTCCATGGGATTCTCCAGGCAAGAGTACTGGAGTGGGCAGTCATTTCCCCCTCCAGGGGATCTTCCTGACCCAGGGACTGAACCCACGTCTCCTGCGTCTTCTGCACTGGCAGGTGGATTCTTTACCATCAAGCCACCCGGGAATCCTTTTAAAGCCACACCACAGCTTAGTGTCTTCCTCTGCTCAGCCCTGCCTCCTTCCCTTCCCTTCCACAGGTATCAACTCTGGGGGCACTCCAGAATAAATTCACTGTGTATTAACATAGTACACAGATAAAGACATTGACTCTGATCCCAATAGTTCTGGGCTTAAATGTTTTTGGGGACTCCCTTTATCCTCTAGATCTCTGCAGTAATCCTGGCCATGGTTCGATGAGGCCACTCATGAGGTTCAGGTCATGCCAGGGATGGATGGGCTGTACTCAGATGCCTGAGAAGGTGTCTGGAGAGAAAAACAGCGATGTGAAACTGTAGGGGGCTGGACAGGAGAGCTTTCTGGCTGCTGGTCAAGCCCCCTGAGGAGGTCTGAGACGGTTGAGGAGGGGCTGTGGGCAGCGGGGAGCTCTGTGGGGTGGAATGTGGTGCAGTGGGCAGGCAGGGGCTGCTGCAGCTGGCACAGAAGGAGCACTGCCTTCGCCTCAGCAGCTGGAGCTGGCGGGCTCACTCAGGCTCACCCAGGGGGCCCCCCGTGGCTGCGGGTCAGTCCCAGCAGTAAGGCTAATGTCAGCACGCTCTCAAATAGCTTTGTGGGCTGGACAAGGGATGACTGGCTGCAGTCACATGCCCTGGGAGCAGGGGCTTTGTGAGGGCAGGGGCTCCAGTGAAAGGGGAGAGTGACTTTTCCTGCAGATGAAGCCCATTTGTGCCCACGGGCTGGAAAAGGTGGGAAAACTTTAGGCACTCAAGGTCTTTGGAACCTGATCACAACCAGCCCTCCCTGTTTAGCCTGTGATGTCCTCTCACACACCTGATACTGCTCCCCCCTCATCTCGCCCCCTGGTGCCCTCTGCATGCCCCCCAGCATCCTCACCCTCCTTTTGCTTCCCTAACCCTCTCCTTCCACCTGCCTCTTTAGTTTTTAGACCTTTTCAGTCTTCAGCACTTAGCTCAAAACCCCCCTCCTTCATCCACCTTTTCAACTTTCCCCCGCAATGTGCTTCTCCTCTGCTCTCTCCCCTCCTTGTTGTAGCTCAAGACCCCAGGCACATCCTGATGAGCTACCCCCTTCCTCCTACCCCGAGAGGGTGTGTGCAGCAAACAGGAAGGGAGAATCTGGGGGTTGTGGTTGAGTGTGAGTTCAGATCCCTTCCTTCCCATTTACTTGAGACCAGCTCCCTGAGCCTCAGTTTCCTCATCTGCAGTGAGGGAAGAGCAACGACCTGTAGGTGCCTGGTGAGCCCCAAGGACTCCTCCTCAGGCAGCAGAGGGCTTACGGCTGGTTTGGGTTGCTCACTCAGCTTCTGCCTGAAAGCCACACCCTTGGGAATCAGCCTCCACCAGGCCGTCCAGTCTCCCCATACGGAGGGGAGGGAGGAAGGAGAGTTCAGGGGACACCAGGGGAGGAGTCACCCTCACCACTGCAAGGCAGGCTGGAAGCCAGGAGTATCCGCGGGCAGTGCTGGTGCCCAGGAGGTGAGTCTCGCCCCAGCTGTGGCTGGGGCTCAGAGGTGAGGCATTGCTGAGACTACTCGGTCTGTTGGTCACTTGGGAAAGCACCCCAGGGTCATGCAGAGAGTGGGGAGATGGGCCAGGAGGCTGTTGAGTGCCCAGGGACAGGAGTAGAGAGAGGTGCCTTTCCAGATTCTTTCCCCAAATGGATCCCAGGAGGCAGGGGGCTTATTGGGCAGGAACACAGAGTCTTCGTGGCTGCTGGCTAGCATTCTCACCATTAACTCACCCTGCCTGAGCCGACCTGCCAGAGGCAGAAAGTGTGGGGCTCACACCCATGCTAAGCTGCAAAGCATCCCAATCTGCAGCTACCTGAGCCAAATGGGTTCTGTCCAAGGTGCCGGGGTGTTGGGTGGAGACTGTGGCTCCCTGCAGCACTGAGTGCCTCTCTCCCCTCCTCCGCTGTGATCTGAGTTGAACCTTAGCCTTGGCTGAGCGGTTCACAGGGTCCTACAGTGGACATTGCAGGTGGGGCTGGGAAGGCGGACAGGGCCAGGTTAGGAGGTTAAGGATCTTTCCTGGGACGCCCTGGGTCATGCCCCCTACTGGTGCCCCTCCTCACTGGCCACAGACGAAGGGGAGCCTGCAGTGGGCAACGGGCCACAGAGAAGCCTGACAGGTAATTCTCCATCCAGCCCAATTTCTGCCTTTATCTTATCTGCAAACTAAACACATCTACCACCTGGCAGCCTGGGGAGGGGAGATGGAGGTCAAATTTTGCACACACAAAGCATTTCTGCCTAAATGAAAAAGGTCCCCCCTCCGTAATCCAGGCTCATTTTCAGAATCGATCCAGCTGTTCTCGGCCGGGACCACCTCCTGGCCCCAGAAGTACTCTGGGGGTAAAGACACATCTGGGCTGGACACACCTGAATGAGAGGAGGGAAAACGCGGGTCTTAACTCTGTGGCCTGGGTGGAAAATGGCTGCTCTTGTTCACGGTGGAGGGTGGACAGGTGGGTGGCAGCCCACCCCAGCCTGGCCCTGCGCTCACTGCACTTCCTGGGCTCCTGGAACTGGAGGCTTGCTCCAGAGAGGATGACTGACAGGTCCACATGGGCACCCTCTTCCTCCCACTAAGATGCACTCCTGGGAAGCGCCCTCTCTCCCAGGACCACCTTCCTTCTGTCTCCTTCCACCTCCCCCTCCCCTTCCCCAGTGCTGATGGGGAGCTGGCCTTGGGTAAAGAGATCAATTTATCTTCACTCCCATCTCCTATCAGTTCCTAGGCTGCAGCTGGCTGGTTCTCCCAGAAACCATGATTGCCCAAATTCCAGGGGCTGGAGCTGGCAGAAAATAAGCTCCCACTTAAGAGCATGTTTAGGGACCAGGATGAAAGCAGCAAGGGGGCAGGGATGAGGGGTGGGAGCTTAAAACCTGTTTTTCTTGCTATCAGGTCTGACCCAGGGAGCAGTCCTGTGCAGACACCTGCCTGAGAAGCCTCCTGTTAGAACTGCGGGGCCGGTAGTGACTATGGACAGTGAATTGTTTTCCCGGCATCTTGCTGAGGTCAGATCTGCTGAAGCAGGAGCACCTTCACCCCTGCATGAGTTGCTTCTGTCTGACAGCACTTCCCAATCATCCTTAAAGGTGCTGTAGCTGAGGGCAGGGCTCCTGCCGGGACCCTGCGTCTCCACCCATCACCTGCACAGCCTCCCTCAAGTCTTTAAATCCTGGATTCATTCTTTGTTAGCAAAAGGGGGATGAGAACCCCTAGTTTGATGGGAGAGATAAATGCATGTGAGAACTGCCTCATAAAACAAGAGATGGAAACTGGGAAGATGCAGATAAAATTGCGTGCTGGCGCTCCCTGCACACACAGAACGGAGGAGCACCACTCCCCAGCTCCCAGCCCCACCAGACTGGCAGAGCAGGTCCCGCCCCCTCGTCCAGCCCCAGTACCGACTGCCCTGTCCTAGGAAGCTGGTTCCTGGGCATGACCTTAGCCATGAGGATTTCAGATTGCTAGGGCAGGGCTGAGGGGCTGCCTCTTCAGGACCCCTTGAGTCCCCTGGGAAGGAGTCAGCGGGGTATGAAACAGGGGAGCCCACGGCCCACAGTGGGGCTCCCAGCCAGCCTGGGCCTCTGAGGCTCTGGAGACCCCACAGCAGGCGTCAGACACAGACCAAAGACTTTATTCCGGTCTTCGAGGTCAGCTATTGTTAGACTTATTAAGCTACATCCTTTTGGCTGTAGGGCAGAGCCTAACTGTGAGGCTTCAGACCCTACTGCACACGAGTCAGTGCTCCCTGAAAGGGGCTTTCGGTCAGGGTGAAGCAGATCTTCTAAGTCCAAAGCGACCAAAGGTCGAGCACCTCCACACCCAGGCTAGAGTGTGATGGGAACACGGGGGCCATCACAGGAGCTCTGGGCGGAGTCTGGTCTGCACTGTGAGCTCGGCAGGTGCCGGGAAGTCGCTTTGCTCTCTGGGCATTAGTGGTTGCACCAGAGGTTGGGGGCATGCGTGCTTACCCTGCCATGACGCTGTCAGATGGCAGTGGAATTGGAAAAACCATCTCTGGAGTTGTCAGCATCTGTCTGACTCTCAGTTACACCCCAGCTGCCGCCACAAGACCTGCAGGCTAGGTGCAGCCTCATGAGGCAGCTTGGTGCTCAGACCCTACAGCCAGACTCCTGTTCTCGTAAGTTTAAGTTTTGCTTTGACTTTAGACTTTAAGATCTGTGCGAAGTCTAGTGGGCTTTTTATACCAAACCATGAAGTTGTTATACAGCGAAGACTGCCATCTCTGCACGATGGAACATCAGAAAAGCACAGGCCTTCTGAGCATGCTGGGACAAAGCCCAGCTTTCGGTGTGACAGACAAGTGGTGCTATGGGGCCAGGCACACACTAAAGCCATCCGGCTCTGCACTTCCATCCAGGGTGTGCAGAGACCCCCACCCCACCTGGCCAGGACAGTACAATGGGCTTTTCTTGGCGTGTTCTGGGGGTGTGTGACTGAATCCTACTGAGTTATGAATGCTCAGGGTTGGAGCTTCCTGCTCAAAACCTCAACTGCAGTCAACTGGTAGACAGAATTATACCCACACTGACCTGCGGAAGAAGCCGCAGAAGTAAATATTGCCTCGGGTCAGAGCCCCTCCTGGAATCTCAGAACTTTGTTGAAAGCTGCCGAAGCAGGGGTAATACATCACCACCACCCGCCTCTGTTTACAACCGGGTAATGCCTTTTATGACTGCCTCTCTCTATCCTGAATATTTGTTTTATTGCCCCTGAAGGGAGACTTTTCCATTTGGCAAAAATCGTCAGATGGTTTCAGTCATGTTAACAACTGCTCATTAAATGCAAAGGAGTAAACAGAGAAATAAAGGTTTGTTTCTTTGCTTTTTGTTTTTTTTCGTGATTTATGGAAGAAAATCATGAGATGGGCAATAAGGGTGAAGAATACTCAGATGCTGTCCCTCCTTAGCTCCTGCCTGGGTGGGAAGCCAGGAAGCCCTCCCTGCCTTTCAGAGGTTACCCTTTTGATGAGGAGAGAGCAAAGGTTTTGATCTGTTTCGAGGTGAGGGCTTACTGGGTGACCTCTGGGTTTCCGGCCTTTGATGCTTGATTCTTCTTCCCTCATGGCCCAGAAAGCAGGAGGTGCATCTTTCTTTTCTTGGTGCAATAGGCATCTCAGGGCTAGAGTAGTACCTGGAGAGAACTGGTGGGGAGTGGTTGAAGGGAAGAGCCAGAAGGATGGGTTGATGCGTGGATGGCTGCTTGAGCAGATGAATGGATGGATGGATAGATGGATGAGGGGCAAAATGGGTGGATGCATTGGCGGGTGGATGATGAACAGATGAGTGGATGAGTGGGTGTGTGGAGGGATGGATGGATGGATCGATGGATGGAAGGCTGGATTGCAGATTTATGAAGGAAGACTGGCACCTCTTGGTGGCAAGCCTAGGGCTATGAGGCAAAACTTGGGTACTCCACAGAGACAAAGGGTGCACCAGGGATCAGTCAACTTGGCTGCACATGTAGGAACTTCATCCCTGGAACCTAAGGAGAGAAAGGCTGCTGGAAGCTGGAAGCCAGTGAGTGTCATGGATGAGACCCAATTCCCAGTCAAGATCTTGGGTCTGGCTTGTCTAAAGACAACACCGCCATCCCTAATTTACAAAGTTTAATTGATAAATTATTCCCAAACAATAGCAAAAATCTCTTAATGATCCATTTGTTTAATCTCAGTCTGTTTCTGAGCAGTGGGGCGGGTGTCGCATACCTTGCAGGTGCCGGCAAGTCTCCCCACCCAAGCCCATCTCCCGCTTATATCCCCCGGCCCTGGCTTGCAGTGCAGCCTGCCTTCACACTCAGCCTTGAAAGGCTCTCTGGGAAGCCTCCATGTGCGGTCTTGTCCAGCACATCTGTGAAGAAGGACTTCAGACTCTGGCCACGGGGATGTAAGGTGGAGAAAGATGTTCAAGCCCCTCCTCTGAACGGGGAGGGCCGGTGGGTCTGGGATCCTGGCTTCTCTGACTAGGGGCCCAGCTGTGCGGGCAGTAGGCCCAGCTCCTCCTCCATGAACCGCAGCAGCTCTTGACCTCTTTCTTCATCTGCAAACCCCTCTGGCTAGGACGCCGCCCGTGTGAGGCTCATTCCTGGGATAGTGGCTCCTCCTCCTCCCCCATGCACAGCTCAGGGCATCTGAAACACACAAAGGGTGTCAGTGACTCTGCTTCCCGTACTTCTTCCCAGACCAGAGGAAGAGGAGGACTGGGGACGCTGGAGAGAAGAGGCCTGAGGCACGACCAGGACAACTTCTGGAAGGTCAGGCTTGGGGTTAGCATGTCATTAAACTATTCACAGCAGAAGGGAAAACAGAAAAGATCATTCCCATATTGCTTTAATGCACCACTTTCCAGCATAATAAAACTCTGTTGTAATAAAATTCAAGAAATCCCTTCACTGAGAAAGTGGATGATTTCAGAACTTGCCTTCCCAATACTTGTCCCACCCTCTGCCCACATGTCCTCAATTCCCAGGCAGGGAGCCCACCAAGAGGGGCTTCATGGTGCTGAGAAGAGTATAGACTCTGGAGCCAGGTTACCAGACTCAACAAATAAAACTCTTGCGCACCTAGTTAAACTTGAATTTCAGATGAACAAGGAATAATTCTTTTTAGTGTAAGCATGTCCCATGCAATATTTGGAACATATTTATATTAAAAAAAAGAGACATTTATCTGAAATGCAAATTTAATGGGGTGTCCTATATTTTATGTGACAAACCCACCCTTCAATCCTTCACCAAGAACAGCCCCTCTAGAGCCAGGCAGAGTTGATTTGAATCCTGGCTTTGCCAAAGAGTAGCTATGTGATCTTAGTTCCCAAATCTTGGGAATAGAGGTTAACACTGAACCTGCCTTATAGGGAGATGTGAGGTTGAGGAACTCCTGTGTAAGCGTTGTTTATCCCCCAGGGCTCACACTTCCTATCATCCAGGGGTTTATGGTAGAGGTTGGGGGATACTCCAGTCCCAGAAACTTCATGGAGCTCCGGATGCTGGGCCCTGTCTGCCCAGAGGCTACCCCTGGACACAGGAAGAAGAGTGGAAACATTAGGATCAGCAGAGCAAATCTGGGCTTGACCCCACTGATCTGGGCAATGGGTGCAGGCAGAGTTGTGTTGGCGTGTGTGGGCATGAAGATGTCCCAGAAAATACCACCCCTGCCTTAGGAGTGTTCATCGAGGGAGAGTCTTTGGGTCCAGGGCCTCCCACAGGAGATCTGACTTGCAGGAGACGCACCTTCACCTAGGGTGAGCCCCGCTTGCATGTGGGTCCCAAAGCGTGCCAGGACCCAGCACTGAGCGAGACCCCATGCAGGAGCCCTGCCTTAGCCTCCCTGGCTCCTTCCCTCTGGGATGGACTGGGGCTCCTGCAACTGGCTCCTGAGGCCAATTTAGGGTCCAATCAAGGAAGACAGAGTCAGCCTGACAGGTTCTGAGTGTGGGCTTTGGGTATAGGGCTACAAGAGGCTTCCCTAGACACCTGTCATGACAGTGACTTCCATCCCCACACACGCTGATGTTTCAGAATCCAGAGATCATGGGTCCAGAGAGTCGTGCCTTTTCTTTGTCCAGCTCTGCCAGGTTGGCCAAGGCCTTGAACTGCTCGGAACTTCAGCCTCCTGTCTACAGAACTGAGGTATTAGGGTTTCTTCTGCAGGCGTCATCTTTGTAAGAACCAAATGTAACAGATTCAGAGAAAGCAAACTGAAGTTCTGTGTAAATACCTCCCAAGGCCTTCTCTGTGCCGAGTGCTCTCTTTCACACCTAGCAAATCCCAAAGCCAACGGGAGGGTGCATTTACCCATTCCACAGATGACCGCAGGCTCTGAAGCTTTGTCTTTCTTCCTTGGGCTGCTGGTTCGCAGAGTGGGACACATCCTGGTGAACCCTAGATGTCAATGATGGGAGGGGGGGTTGTGCAGCACACGCAGCCGTCCCCTGGCTGAGCCCCTCAGGCCCACACTCAGAGGTGTGGAGGGAGACTCATGGCTGAAGCGGGAGGGCTATGAGTCTCCAGGGCCAGAGTTTGGAATCTCATAGATTGCCAACCTGAGTGAGCACTCCTGGGTGGGCACCTTCTGGCCTCGTCTGGATGGCAAGAGTGAAGACGCCATATCTCCCTTGCATGATTTGGTTTTACCACTTTAAGACCAAACAGTTTGTTTTTAGAAAGGGTGGGAGTATCAAGTAATTTTAAAATGTTCTTTATTTATTTTCAAACTTCAGATCTTTTTGTATCACTGATGTTTTGCTCGTTCCCTAACCACCTATACCACTGACTGCTTTGCTGGTTTAAATCTATTTTTTTAAACTTAAATCATATATTTTAAAATGAAATGTCTTGAGCAATATCTGAAATGCCTGCTTTAAGGTGCTAGTTATACTTTTTTCTTATCACTTTAAAAATAAATATATAAATCCATGGTTTTTAAAATAATGTTTTCAGAGTACTACCTAAAGTCACCTTGATGGTTTCACACTGGGAAACAATGATTGGGTGCCAACCTTCAACCCTGTGCTAAGGTCGTCCTCCAAAAACCCTGCCACTGAATTCTGAAGGTATGAACAGCCCAGGCTGGGCAGAGAGCCACAGGGAGGCTCTAGACCCACCAGGGGTCCAGAGCCCATAGCCTTGGAGATATATCTGTCTGTTAACTCAGCAGCCAGACCCCTGGCTCCTTCTAACCTTGAACTCCTCTTGACTGGGGTGTCCTTGAGGAGCTGAGTTCTGAGTGCTGAGTGTGCGTGAGGTCTCACAGGGAAGGCGGCATTGCTTTGGGCCTTGATAGGAAACCGAGTTTCCCGGCAGAGAAAGAAGGTGGAGCCTTTTATGCAGAGATGGTGTCATAAGCAAAGGACAGAGAAAGGGTGGTGTGCCCTGCTGCCTTGACTTTGGGAGGCTTCCCTGGGACAAAGCACAGAGCCCAGGTTAAAAGGGCAGACAGTCTGACGTCCCTGGTCCCCAGAGTGTTGACTTGCACAGAGGTTTAAATTTAAATAGCTTGCCAGCTTATAAACTGGACGTTTTACAGACCCTTGGCTTCCCTACTTAAAAGTCCAATCACTCCCCTTCCTTCTGGTTCACTCTTTCCCTTGATGATTTTCTATAGATGATGCGCGCAGTTACTTACCTGAAGCGCCCATTTTCTTCCCCCCACCTCCCAGGACGTAAGCTCCAGGAGGGCAGGGGTTTGGGTTGTTTCGTTTGTTTGTACTTGCTTTACTAACATATTTCAAACACTTATTCATGTCTGGAACATAACAGGTGCTCAGGAAGAACTGTAATGAATCAATAGAGGAAGTGAAGGGTCAGTGATGTCTGTCCACACTGATGCCTGTTCTGGGATAGCGGGAAGCGGCCAAGCAGAAGGCCCTAGTTTCCCACCAGTCCACGCGGATCCCTCCCAGTGACTCCCTTAAACTCTGGGAGCAGCTATCGATTTTGTGACAAAAAGGAAACAAGCAAGAGGTTTTTACATTGGCTTTGGCCGGTCTTGCAGGTAAAACTCTACCCGCGCATCTCTCGCCGGGCTCTAGGTTCCAAGATGGGCCCCTAGGCCCCCGCCGCCCGATTAAGACTGAGCCTTGCAGCTTCAGCAGTCTGCTCAGGGATCTGGGGTCGGGTCCACTCGGACACCAGGGGCGTGGGGCAGGGGTAGAGGGGAAACGAGAGTCATCGTCACCAGAGGGCGCCCGAGCCCGGCCGCTGCGCTCTGGCTTGTCCGCAGTCGGCTGGGCTCGGGAACTTGGAGATGATCCGCTCCAGCTTTCCCGAGAGGAGGCGATGGCCGGCCGGGGGTTGCCCGAGGACGGTATTATCCGTTGGACTGGTAATTCTTTAAGGGCAGAGACCAAAATCAGTGAGAGTCCTGGCTCAACGCCCAGTACCCAGAAGTGAGCTCGTCCGGGAGCGAGCGAGTGAATGAATGAACACGGATTCACGGGGCAGCAAACTGGGCGCGACAGTAGTTAGGAAAAAACAGAACAAAACACACCCATCCCCACGACGGGACTCCTGGAGCTCTCGCTGTTTCTTGCTGATTTCTGCTTCCCTTGGCCCCCAGTCCGAGCAATTGAGCCCAGGGCCGGCAGGCCCCGCCCACTCCCCCAAGGTCCGAGATTCGGGGCTCCAGAGACTTGTCCCCACCGAGCAAGCGCCCCTTGGAAGGACGCCGGGACAGAGTCCACTCCGCTGTTAGGTTACAAGGGAAAGAGCAGACGGAGCTGGCCGGGGAGGCGTGTGATCACTAGAGAGGATCAAAAGGGCGCTTTTCTCACCCCCGCGCCTTGCAGACCACCTGCTTGGACCCCTGTCCACTTCGGGACCTTCTCATGTGTCCACGTTGGGGCGCAGCAGCCTGCTGCGGGGCTGGACACCGCCGAGGGACGACCCTATTGGTATAGTCTCTAAACCAGAAAGAACCACCCCAGGAGCACCGTCCTGGATGTGGGGAGAAGAGGAGAGTTCTCTCATCGTTTCAGGTGGTAAGAACATCCGACGGGAAGAGGGAGAAAATACAGAAGTGTGAACAGTTATTTCTGGATTACATTTCTTGAGTGCTGACTATGTGTCAGGCTGAATGCTGAGCACTGCGCGGTGGTCTCAAGTCAATTCCCACAGTTCCCCTTCGCAGGGTGGAAACTAACCCATTTCTCAGTTGAAGAGCAGGTGCAAAGGGCTGAATAAATGCATGGTTACTAAAAGCCTCTGGGGCGAACTGGCATTGCTTCCTTTTGACACAGTATTCTATTTTAAAGCTTCAACTTCATGCTTTAGGAAACTGAGACTCGGCTAAGACATAAGCGATAGCTTCGGCTTGGAATACGAGAAGCTCTGATGCAAAGACCAGTTTGGTTCCCTTGGTTCCAGTTTACCCGGCCGCAGTGCAGCAAGCCGAGGCCGGTGGTCACTTCCAGGTCCTACACTCCCCAGATAGGACGCTATTAGCCTACTCAGGCCGCCACTGGCCTAGCTGGCCCTTACCTCTAGAGCCGAGCTGTTTGTTTTCCCTCGGCTCTCACTCAGTTCTAGCCTCTGGGACTCAATCTCTCTATCTGCATACTGGGAACAGTTACCAGCCCTGTCTCCAGCCCTCCCTGGGCACTGGCTTCCTCTGTGCAGGTCAGATTTCCAAAGCAGGACCCAGCGCAACCGAGAGGTCAAAAACTGGAGCTCTCCGCAGTCCCGGGAGCATCCAGCGCTGGGGCAGGGGGGGGAAGGGAGGGGACAGGGGGAGCGGCCGGCTGGGAGGGGACTCCGGTCCAAGCCCCCTGCCGCCGCCGGGACTCAGCTCCAGGCCCGCCCCTCGCCGCGCGCCCGCCCCGCCCCGCTCTCGCCTCTAAAGCGCCGGGCGCGCGCCTCCCGCTGCCGCACTTTCACTCTCCGCCGCCGCCTCCCCGCCGCGTCCGGCCTCCGTCCGCCCGCCGCCGGCCAGTGCCATGGATGCCAAGGTCTGCGTCGTGCTGGCCCTCGTGCTGACTGCGCTGTGCCTCAGCGACGGTGAGTGCGCCCCGCCACCGAGGCGTGGGCAGGCGCCGGGCTCCGGGCTCGGGGAGGGGCCCCGGCTCTGACGCCCCGGCCCGAGCTGTCCCGAGCGAGCCCAGCCCGCGCCGCTGTGCACCCCGGAGGTTGAGGCAGCCCACCTCGCAGGGCGCACTCCCTCGGCGTACGGCGTTCGAAGTCCCCCCGTTCCCCAAGCGCCCCCCGCTCCGAGGCTTCGCTCCCCGCGACAGGGCTGGGTTCCGGGACCCGGGAGCAGCCGCCCGACCTCGGGCGGGCTGCACAGCGAGTTCGCGCAGGATAGTTGGGTGCGAGCGCGCCCTGGGCGCTTTCGGAGTCGGCGAGCAAGGGCGCAGAGGTGTGGAGCTGAACCGGGAGCCGCGGGTCCCTGGCCCTTGACCACCCACCTCCCAGATTAGCGCCTTCCCGAGCGCAGCTGAGTTTCCGGAGGCGAATGGGCTCCGAGGCCCCGCGTCGCATCGCACTGGACATGCGATCTGCGGGTCGTGTTGGAGAGAGCGCTTTGCCAAGCGCTGTCTGGCACCGCGACTTGTTTGTGGTGGCGATGCGATCCTGTAAGCTGCGAGGTGTCCCATTCACGCGAGGCCTACCCTCTTTCTGCACCCACCTAAGTGGGGCTCCGCGGGCGTCTCGTTCCGAGCAGCTGTCGAGTTTGAGCCAAACGCCTGGCTGCGCTTCCATACCCGTAGTGCGGTCCGCAGACACGCGGCGAAGCTGGACGCGCACCCAGCCAGTGCCTTCCCTGCCTCTTCCTGGGGTCACCCAAGAGAGACCCAGGCGCCATTCGGGTCATGCATGCTCCTACCCAGTCCCCTAAGCACACCTGCAGACAGGCGGCTTTGTCACCAGCCGGCTGAGCTCTCTACCTCGAAGCGAGCTGAGCGCTGCTGCAAAATTCAATCGCCAGCGCCTTAGGCCACGGGGAAAGGTGGTGTCCCATTTCACTGTGAGAGGGAGAGAGCGTTTTTTCCCTTTTGAGGCTTAAGAGAAAACTCACTGTCCTGTTACAGGACACCACTGCTGCAAACCAAAATAAACCATTGCCTCTGAACACACAAAACAAAACCAAGTCAGCCTGGTCAGGCCCTGCTGGGAGTTTTTGGCTGTGAAGTTTCTAACCAGTCCTGCAGAGAGGGTTGAAGAACACTGAGATCTCCCTGCAGCTGAGGTCAGTCTGGGGGCTCAGACCCTGGAGCAGTCAGTTGGGTTCCCACAGAAGACCACAGGCTGCCTTCTCCATTGCTGGTGACTGACCACCTGGGAAGTGTTCCTTAAAAGTGTAGCAAGTTGCTGGTTAAAGCTACAGTGGGACTGCTCACAAAAGGAAGTTAGATTGGTTTTTTTTGTTTGTTTTTTTTTCTGTAAGGTGAAAAAGTAACCTAGCCTTTTCTTTACACAGTCCTGGCCCCAGGTCATGGGGAACGCTCTGGTTTGAGGGTGTTAACAATTGAGTGGTTTGGCGAAAGTGGAGGTGTAACCATCCAGCTGTTGGAGGAGGAAATGGTGCTTCCTCGCTGCCACCTCCCCTAGGGAACTGCAGAAATGACTGGAATGCAGGGACCCAGGTCTTGGAGTTCTGGGCTCAGCTGACCCTGGGGAACACGGAAGGAGTGGAGGCCTCGTTCACAGGCTCCTTCTAGCTCTGGGAAGTGTCGGTTGCTTGTCCATCTGAGTTGCCCTCTTGACAGTTGAGTGGCCAGGTCAGCATGGTCGTGCCCTCCTTGCATGCCCAGATCGGGAGGCACTTGGTGACGCCGAGAGGCCGGGTGCTCACGCTGAGTCCCCATGTTTAGGCTCCGACTCTGGCTCCTACCCTCGTTCCATCGGCTGACCTCAGCCACAAAGCTGGGTCCCTGGATGCCCTGGGCTTCTAGGGGTTAAAGCCAGGCTGGGCTCCATTCCCAGGCCTGGTTGGAGGGGCTGACTCGGGGGCTCCTGTCTCTGCATTAGTGTGGAAGGATTGCTGCGGAGCAGAACCCAGTTCACCAGATGCCAGCTTCACCAGAAGCCAAGTTCACCCCACTCCTGCCTGGGTAACATCTGAGGCAGTCAGGCCTCTTGCCTGTACATATGCAAAACAGTTGGAAAAGTTAGTAATGTTGGTAAAAAGCTGGCAGGAAGGTCGCCAGGTGGACACAGCACCTAGCTCTCTTGGTGAGAAGGCTTGGGGCTCTGTCACTTTAAAAAACCCGTTGAAAGTCTCCACTTGATAGGCAGGCGACTGGGTCCTGGGAGCAAGAATGAAAAATTGCCTTTGAAGGAAATGGATAATCCCAGGGGGGTGGAGAGGGGAGAGGAGAAAAGAGAAAGCTTGTGTTTTGAGCTCAGAATGGGCTCTGATTTCTGGCCTGATCTCACTGCTTGGTTAATGGAGTCCAAGCCACGTCTGGGGGACAGGGGCGAGGAGCAGCCAGCACCGTCCACAGCATCGCCCCGGCAGCCGTCACGCGGTGCACCTTCCAGCTTGATGCTCTGGGACTGGGATCAGTCCTGCCTCACCACTGGGACCCACGGCCTGGTTCTGCTCAGCTGGGACCTGGTCACAGGACACTCAGTGGGGGGACTTTGACTCATCCTTTATTCAGGCAGCCCAGCCCCCAGCTCCGGGCCACTTTCCCAGGTGCTCTGGTTACAGAAGACTTGTGCAGGGACCTGGTGCCCTTGCTAAAAGCCCGGCCCCAGCAGTGCCTTTCTGGAGTCAGCCCAGGTGTGAACCTGAAGGCTGCTCCGGGCTCCCAAGGGCCACAGTCACTGAGCACCTGGAAACCAGGCTTTCTTCTTCCTGGTTTTCAGGGAGTCGAGTTTGATCTTGGGAGGGCCAGGTGGTCTGCTTACCCCTTGACTTGGTGGCCATGGCCTCTCTCAACTAAATTCAGCCTTTAGAAGAAAAAAAACCCAAAAAGTCCCTTGCTCATAAGCTTCCCCAGCTCTCTTGCCCCAAAGCATGGAACTTCAGAACCACCAGGAGGCTTCTGGGAGCTCTGTAAACAGGCAAACTTAAAAAAAAAAATCTCTGGACTAAATATTCTCAGACATACATTTAATCCCTGATGAAAGGATCCACAAGTTCAAATAATCTGGGGTATTAAGTGGGGCTTGGGTGAAATCTGCAGAAAATGTGCACGCAGACACGCACCCACAAATCCTAGGATCCACTCCCCCCAGCCCTACCCGCCACCCGCACCCACACCACCCCCCACCCCTGCCCCCGGGCTGGCAGTTCTAGACTTACAGGGTGAGCTGTGGGTTCTGCAGGAGCCCTTTGCTGATTTACACTAATGAGTGTCAATTATGGCATTTTGCAAATTGGCGGATTGGCAAACAAAGATGGAATCCAACCCAGGAGGCTGGAGCATCCTTGTGCTGAAGCCCTGGGAGTGCGGGGGAGAAGGTGGGCCCTTGCCTGCCCTCTGGGGATTCCCAGGGAGGAAGCCAGTTGGGAACTCTTTTGTGGTTTGCCTGAGCTTAAGGTAAAAGTGAGGAGAGAGGACTGCAGGTGGGGGAGGGCAGCATTCCCAGGGACGCTGCAGTGGCTTCTCGGGGAGGAGGAGGGAGCAAGCCTAGAGCTCCTTCTTCCCTCTTGCTTTTCCTTGAATGGGGAAGTCTTTCTCAGTAGGCCCTGGAGGAGTTGATTTTGCAAAGAATCACTGGGAACCTCAGTGCCTTGGACTGAAGCAGTCCTCTCCTGTAATGCATGCCCTTTATCTTGAGATGCAGGAGCAGGAGGCTTCTCATGTTAGCTTCCCTACCCTCCTAGGGTCTGGCTTCCTCAGGTCCTTCTGGGTTCTTGCCTTGTTGAAGCTGAGCCCAAGCCCACTCAGAGCTCCCTGTGTGGCCCAAGGTGAAGGTCTCTGCCACGGGCACCCGTGACTCCTCCCATCGCTTCCCAGCAAACCACCACCTGATCCCGCGGCTGTAGACTCAGTCACCCTCGTATCCCCAAGGCCCAGCAGGGAAATAACAAGCTGCCTTGTTCTCATTGCCCTTTTCAGCCAAACCGGTCAGCCTGAGCTACAGATGCCCTTGCCGATTCTTTGAGAGCCATGTCGCCAAAGCCAACGTCAAGCACCTCAAGATCCTCAACACTCCAAACTGTGCCCTCCAGATCGTGTAAGTCTCAACGTCATCCTCCAGAAACGGGCACAGTGACACCCAACCCGCAGACGTGTTAGAGCTAAGAAATGACATACGCCGAGTGCCCCGCCTCAAACCTGGCATGATTAGCGGCAGCTGATATTACCACCGGGAAGGGGTTTCAGAAGCTGCTCTTAACCCTGGTGCCCTAAGCCTTGGTGCCATGCTCCCACAGGCCTTTGCCTCCTCTTTCCAAGCTTCCTCCCTTTAATGTAAGAGATGGGAGCACATTCAGATGCGCCCCTTAGATCGGAGGAACATGAACTTCACCAAAGTTTCTTTCTGCTGAAGTACAGTAAATTAACCAGCCCCTTGCTAGTAATAGTTTTACCGGTTTCAGGGTTTTGGTGCCCTCATTTAATCCTTTATCACACAGCGCAAAATCACAAGACCCAAATGCAGCTGAAGCCATCATTAAACTGTTTGGTGAAACTCAAAATCACCAGCTCACTTAACTGCATTTTCTGAAACCCAACACACAAGGTTTTTGCTTTGCTGGTGTTGATGGCAGCTGCTAACATTTAATTTCATTCATGTCGGGAATGAGATGCACTAAAATCCCATATGCAGATGACAAAGATCTCTCCTGGAGTGCGGGAGGCTGGGCCGGTGCAGAAAGAAAGCCGCACGTGGTTGTCCATTGCTCAGACCTCCAGTGTCCACGTGTCCGCGTGCTCACTTGCAGTGAGCTTGGTGGGGGGCGCAAAAGGTGGAACAAAAGCTACCTGACGATTTTCCACCCGACAGCAACTGGTTTTAGGTTTGATTTTTCTTTGTCTTTTTTTCCTAGCCTTTGCTGCCTTGAATGTGTTTGTCATTTACACTATGTTTTGGGGCACTAGAAGATGAATTTTTTTCTTTGCTTGTAATAAAATACTCTGTCATTTGAGAAGTATTTAATCAGATACTGAGTTGAGTGGGGATGGGCCACTTTGCAGTGGAGACTCTGCAGGTTTTCCTGCCTGGGACTGCATCTCGAGTTGGAAGAAGCCAAATAGAGTCCTCAGATCTGTTTGCACAAACACAACATTAAAAAACAGCAGACCCCAGAACTGGACCACAGTCCGCCTTGCTCTGAGACAGGCCCCTGCGCAGCGCGTTGGCTCAACAGGCAGGCTGTGTGAAGACTCCTGTTAGTGTTGCCAAGCCACTGTGCTGGCCCCAGGGGTCCTCATGGATGCTGAGTGGCTGGGGCTGGTAGTGTCCTCAGGCTGCTTGGCATTACCTGGTACCAGG
This sequence comes from Ovis canadensis, assembly GCF_042477335.2. NCBI lineage: Eukaryota > Metazoa > Chordata > Mammalia > Artiodactyla > Bovidae > Ovis > Ovis canadensis. The sequence continues at coordinate 62,177,557 of NC_091269.1, forward strand.
GTTTTATGGAGAGGGATCCAGAGATAAGTCCAGGCTCTCCTCTGAGAGCCTTCAGGAAGGGAGGCTGTGAATGGAGGTGACAGGGTGCAGACCGAACTTGCAGAGAACAAATGAGACCATGCACACTCCGTGAACTTGTAAAATCTCTCTGGAAACCATTTTCTGGCAAACCGCCGACGCATCCTCTCCCTCAGCCCCATCCCCACCCCTCCCACCCCGCACACTGTCCCTCCCCGCACTGCACTCTCACCTCTCCCATCCCCCAGACTGTTGCTCAGACTTCTCTGTAGATCTCCAGGCCCCCAGGCTTACTCTTAAGTCTGTCTTCCATGTACTGTGAAGACGATCCATCAAAATAAAAATCTGCTTCTGCCAACCTCCAGTTCAAAGTCCCCGCGAGTTCCCATCACAAACAAACTTGCAGATAAAGCCGCACTTCTTTGCTCCGTGCACCTGGCCGCAGGCTTGCTCAGGGTCCTGTCTCTCCAGTCCCTCCACACCCTCTCTGCAGTGCCACCCCCCTGGGGGTGTTTGCTCCTACTTCTCTTTCCCCCTTTACTTGCCCACTCCTACTTATCCTTCAAAAGCCAGCACAAATGTTCCGTGTGTGGGCTCTCTCTGGACTCCTTAAAGACTTCCCTTCTCTTCCCAGTATCTCTGGGGTGAGACCTGCAGCGTGGCCAGCATTGTCTCCCGAGCACATCTAGGGCTTCCGAGCCTGAGCCGGCTGGGAGGCTCCAGTCAGGTACAAACCCGGGTATCGGGTGAGCAGCGGCCCAGGTCGCGGCCGTGCCCCCGTCTGTCCAGCTGCACACCGTCGCTTCTTCTGTCTCGACAGGGCAAGGCTGAAGAACAACAATAGGCAAGTATGCATTGACCCGAAGCTGAAGTGGATTCAGGAGTACCTGGACAAAGCCTTAAACAAGTAAGCACAGCCACGAAACGGACTTCCCACTAGGCCCAGCCGAGGAGAGCTAGACCTGAATGAGATGAAAGGGCAAAGGTACGGGGGGAGGGAGGTATGCCTGGGGGCAGCGCATTGACCTGGGATGGACGTGAGCTTTGCCCAGCGCGCAGACAGCTGCATTTAGAGCACATGGTACAATACTGCAGCGGGCACTCACCCATGCTCTTCACATGGGCTGTTTTATAACTGGGGTTTTTCTAAGAAATTATATCATCCCATCAGCATTTCCCACCAGTCAGTTACCTCATGATCATCACAGTCATCATCACTCATTATCCTTTTTTAAATTGATAATTACTTCAAGCTCTGTATTTGGTTTGTTTTGGAGATTCTCCTTTTCTCCCCTGGGGAGTCTGAGCACAGTCAGGTGATGGCCAAGCAGGGAGCTGAGAAAAGCATTCTTCCTCCAGACGCTGAGGCTGGGAGGAAGACTGGGGGCAGCTCGGGCAGGGGGGACCACCACTAGACTGACGGCCCAGATGCTGGCTGCTGCTCGGCAGCGGCCACTGCCTTACACCTCCCCGTTCAGGCTCAGTGATCGGAGCAGAGCTCCATGTAGAACTGCCATCACTGGGGACTGTGCTCAGAGACCCTCTCTGGGTCATTCCCAGCCTCCCCCTGCTTCCCAGAGCATGCTTTCATCTTGCTCCTGCTTCTCATTTCTGTACGCAGCCAGCTGGAGGAGGGGGGCCGCACGGGCTCCAGCTCTGCGGCCCCCCTCCTCCGTTTGCCCACCCCTCGTCCGCAGGCCCTCTGTGAGATCCTTCTCTGGCCTTCTCCAGAATGGGGCTGGCCCTCTGCTGGGGGTATGAGATCATGTCTCCGCCTTCCCATGGAAGACAGTCTTTGCAGAATCAAATGCAATTTTCAATCTGAGGGTTTCCTTTGAGGAATTTGGTTTCTGTGATTGCCTCTGAAGCCTATTTAGGCCATGGAGGCTCTACAAATTCTGAGGTTTCTGAAATCAGAAGTGAAAAAATAGATGAATAAACGAGCCTCTGACCACTAACCCCTCCTCCTGAAGCCACAGCACAGTTTCAGGTTCCAGTCAGAAATGTTGGCAAGATGAAATCCCCACGCATAAATGGGACCCACAGATGGGCCTGGTGGTGTTTGTAACTTTTTGCAAGGCATTTTTTATATATATTTTCGTGCACAATTTTTTTAAACGTTTCTTTAGTAGACAAATGTATTTCAAAATATATTTATAGTCTAACAATACCTATATTTGAAGTGGAGCCATATGAATGTCAGTAGGTTGCATTTCTCTATTATCGTAAACTACTGGCAATTTGTAAAGAAATATATATGATATATAAGTGTGATTGCAGCCTTTTAATGTTACCCACAGTGTATTTTTTCACTTGTACTAAAATTGTATCAAATGTGACATTATATGTACTAGCAATAAAATGTCATTGTTTCATGGTATAAACCTCCTACTGTACGTGGGAATTTATTTACCTGAGCTAAAATCCACTGATTGTCAGACATGGGGCTCACACACATTTCTGGTATTTATAAACATAAGCTGGCCTGCTGGTCAGGTGCCTTGCCTCCCTTCTGCTGAGTTCACATTGCAAGTGACAGTACATGGGCCTTGCTCAGGAGCAGGTTAGATCTGCAACTCGAGCGTTTGTGTTTGTTTGTTTGTTTTTTTAAACAGTGGACTCAGTGGCACTAGTTTTCTGAAGAATAATATTTGACTCACTAATTCCTTTTCCCCTTCCTCCTCCAACCTGGTTCTCCTAACATCCCCATGTAATCTCCAGAGACGCAACCCTCATAATACCCAGCTTTCACATTTTCCCATGTAAAAATCCCATAATTCCAGCCCATGGTTAATATCAAGCTTTCTCAGGAACAGGTGGCCTTACCCCATAAATCATTAAATACCATTCAGCTTGAATCATGTTAATATGACAGTCAAGAGCCAATTGCTCTAATAAAGTTGCTCTAATAAAATCCTGCTAACCAGCTCTCTCCCTTGCTCTCCAGAACAATCCCAGTCATTTCCAGGGGTGTCCACGGGCATCCAGAAAGAAGGTGGGATCGGGCTGCCTTCTTTTTTCTCCTGGATGGTCATTTAAACCTTGGTCCTCCAGCCTCCTCTATTCGATTTGAAATGCAGAGATGTTTAAGATAAAGCAGGGAGTTCAGCTCTGCATTGAGATGTAAAGAGGCCCTGGGAGAGCAGGTTGGGGTGACTTGCACCTTCGCACCCTTACAGATATCAAGCCCTGGTCCCTGTTAAAGCCTCAGGCAATAGCGGGAACTGGGGTCAAGCCAGCCAGTGGACCCTGGCGACAACCAGTTCACAAGTATCAGTGTTCTGGAAGCCCGTGTAATAGTTTTTGGAATGGGGGAAAATGTCTGATTTATTTTAACGAAATACTGACAGACAGTACTTTGCCCAGGGGCCTCCAGGCCTGAGAGTAAAGACAGGGTTAAACAAATACACGGGCCAGTTTTAAATATTGCACAGACTGACATGTACTCTTGTTTATTTCAACATTATTAATGGTTCTACTAATTCTATCTAAGGGGGAGCAGAGAAGAAAAAGTGGGGAAAAGAGAAAAGATAGGAAAAAAGAAGCGACAGAAGAAGAGAAAGGCTGCTCAGAAAAGGAAGCACTAGTTATCTGCCACCTCGGGATGGACCGCAGTGCACTCTGCTCCGGCGCTTTGTAAATTTGCTCTCAGCCTCCTCCAGGGCAGACCCCCCTGCCTCCCAGGCAGGCTTTCAGACGCCCGTGGGGGGCCGCGCTTTGCCGCCTCTGGCCACACCGGCTCCTGTGTTTATGTGCTTTTCAGGGCCCTTCCTGGTCTGCTGCGTTAAGAAGAAAGTAGCTGTGCAGAGGCAGGGGTTGGGGCCTGTGGGCTCAGGACTCTCTCTAGAACAGCCTGGACTCTAGAGTGGCTCAGGGCTCCATCTAGAGTGCCCCGGCGTCTCTCTCCAGCATCTCCCTGGGCTGATGAGCCTCCCACCTAGCCCTCCACTCCCTCTCTCCGAAGGCCCATGGTCAAGATTCCTCAGAGCTGACACAGCTCCACACTCTTATAATCTGCATTCCTGTTTGAGGGCAGCATGTGGCCACCTGAACTCTGCACAGAGCGGTCTGATAGCCCAGCAGGGGCATCTCAAGACAGCCAGCGAGAGGCATGTGCGTTATACCCTCTTGCTTGCCCCCTGCCTGGGGCGTCCCTGCCTTTGTGGAGCAGAGCTGGCTGTGGGCATGCCGTTTGCAGGTGATAACTGAAACCTTGCCACGAGTGCCTTGCCTGGTCCTCCGCCACTCTGCCATGTGAGGCGGGCCTTTCCCCCCGGGCCTGGGACTGTGTGAGTGGCCTTACCTCCAAGCTCAGGTGGGTTTCCTCAGACTGCGTGGGGAGACTGGCTGGCAGCTCTGAATCTCCAGAGGGCAGCTGTGGAAATGCTTCTCAGGGAGCCTCTTTGCAGGGCAAGTAATCCGCTTTGTAGATTCTGTCCACAGGCCCCGAGGCCCCGAAGCAGAGGAGTTGTGTGAAGGGCCTGTAGCTCCAGGGACTCCTAGTGTGTCCCCTCCCCCGCTGCTGCCTGACCTTGAGTGATTAGGTTCCGGGACACAGCTGTCTCAGTCTTCATTCACCAGCCCCCAATCCGACACATATACACACACAGATTTATAGCTGAGATTTCTTCCCAAGTCGCTAATTTGGACTGGGAGGAGGAGGGATCCCGGGGAGAGAAAGACTGATTTCAGTGATACTTTGCAAAGGGAACCCTTGAAGATATATGCTATTTTCCCTACCCCCCATCACACATGGACGCACATGCACCCTGCCTCCCAGACCCCTGACCATGATTTCAGTACACAGATCCAGAAAGACGGCACGGGTGAAGGGCGGAGCACATGGATGTCAGGCGAAGCAGCTCTGGGCCCCTGCCTCTCACCTGGGTCACAGAGCACTGTGAGCTCCTCTTGCTTGACGGCATAATTAAGAATTAGCCATTACTTTTCCCCACTGGAGGACTGTACCCCTTAGGGCGCTGCGGCCACGGACCTTTTCCTTCCCCCGCAGCCCTTGTATCTGGCGAATCCCCCGGCCTGTACCTCTCGCGGGGGCGGGGGAGACGGGGCCTGCTCCGGGTGTGTGGGTTGCCCATCTGCCTCGTCCTGCCCTCGGCGCCTCTGAGGGCCTCTGGATGGTGGCTGGACTGCCTAGGGGTGCAGTCCTTTCTGTGGAGTCCGGCAGCAGTGGTCTGCGAGACCTCGGCCAGGGTAGCACTGCTGTTACAAGTGTCTGGAAAAGTGGGCCAGACACGTGTCTCCATGCTCCCTTCTTCCCACCTCAGGAACAGGATATCTTTGTGCCAAAGAGGCTGACAGGTCTGTTCTGGGAGAGCTGTCCGTCCTGTAGCGACTGTGGGCCAAGCTGTTGCTTCCCTGAGGCTGCAAACTGCTTTCTGCGGTGCTCGGGAAGACGGCACCTGCCACCCATCGCGGGGCAGCCCAAGCTGAGAGAGCTGCCCCCCGCCCCATGAAGAAGCACAGGCAAGCCTCCGTCTGCCCTTAGACTGCCCCGCTGGCCCTGGGGCCGCCCTGTGTCTGAGCAGCCGGCGCAGCCCCAGCCCCCTGAAGCAGGGCCGCCGCGGAAGAGCTGAGCAGCCCGGCCTCCCCCCGGCTGTGGACCCTCCGCTAGGCGGCGCCCCCGCGTCCGCCACGCGGGCGCATGCGCAGTCCCGGCCGCCCGGCTGCGGGCCCCGCGCCGGCCCGAGGCCCTGGGGCTGGGCGCGCGGCGGCCGGGCCGGCGCCTGCGGCGCTGGGGCTTCGCGCCTCGTCCTGTCGCGTGGCCGCCGCGCCGTGGCCTCGTGCGTCCTTCCGCCCTGCGCTCGCTGCGCCCACCTGCCCTCCCCGCTTCCCGCCTTCCGTCCGTCCCTCGCCTCTGCCGTCTGTCTCTCTCACTCCCGTCTCCTCGCTCAGGGTCTCGGAAGGGAGAAGCCCCGCAGCGGTTCGGAACTCAGGAGGGGGGGCCCCGGCTGGAGCGGGTCTCGGCGTCTCAAGCGTGCTGCCCCGCCGCTGCGGGAACCCGCCTTAATGTGTCTCCCTCTGTTCTTGTCAACAGGAGGTTCAAGATGTGAGAGGCGCAGGTGGGGTCAGACGCCTGAGGAAGCCTCCCAGTAGGAGCCCAGGTCTGAAACCAGTGTTAGGAAGGGCTTGTAGCCACCCCCCTGCACCCAGGCAGGGCTGAGTGCATTTCCAAGGGCCTTGTCGCGCACAGTTTGCCTTACTTCACCATTTGATTATGTAGCAGAATATATGGTGTTTATTTCTCATTTAGTTTGATTATCCAATGTCACTGGTAACAGATAGGAACTTAGATTAAGACCATTCTATTACCTGCTTTGTTGTATCTTTCCCATGGAACCCCTTATCTGGCCAGAGGTTCCTGAGCTGTGCAGGCCGGAACCCCAGAACCCCAGAGGGAGGGAGGCTGGCCCACATCACCATGTGGAGAGCCACCAGGAGGGGTTCGCACCAACCAGCCTGGGCAGATTCTAGTGAAGGCTCCCCTTTGCGAGTGGTGGAGGAGATAGGTTCTAGGGGGCCAGGCAGGAGGCTCCCCCTTCTCGGGGGTGAGAGCAGGGGTGGGCCTTTTTGGTGAGCCCCGCAGGGCTTCCCTGAGCTGAGCAGGCAGGAGTGTGAGGCCAGGGTAGGGTGAGACGCACCCTTCATCCCGAGCTCTCCTCTGCATCCCATCACGTCCTTCTCATCATTCTCTCTCTCATCCATCGTCATGTGTATCCAAGGCTGTCTCCGTGACCCCGGAAAAGGACTCTCTCAAGACCAAAGCTTTACTTTACACTGGGCGCCAAGAAGCAACCCAAAATGTCTCGTGCCACCCGGTCCTGAGGTCACTGTGCACGTCTGCGTCTTGTTTGGATACTGTCCCGCGTCCAATCCTGTGTTTTTGTTCAAAGCCAACGTCCTTGGTGCATGCGCTGTCACTTCCTTGAATGCAAAGGCTGAGAGTGAGGAGGTGCCCCTTGGGGCCTTTGACCAGGTTTTCTGATTAGGGCTGTGATCTGTTTGGACCTTGATTTCCCCGTGATCACAAACCCCTGGTTGTATCAACAGAGCCCAAGGGAACTCAGTTTGCAGCAGTATGGACCTCCAAGGATGTAGACCCTCAAGGCTTCTATAGTTGTTGATATCTCAGAACTACAGAGGGTTTTCTTACAGTGGTGCAGCATTGTTTGGGAATAACAAAAAATTTTTTTGAACTTTTTTTGGTTTTGAAAGCCCGACCCGTAAAACGATCAAAGCTGAACATGAGGATTCCTTCCCAATTAGAGTCTAACCTCACCTTTTCCCCATTCGATGACTCTGTCACCTTTTGCCTTGCACAGTGGCCCCTGGGCCTTCTCTGCTGCCAAGGTCATTTTGTGCTTACAGGATGTCCAGCAGGGCATTCCTCTTAGAAAAGGATGGGCTGGTTAGGAAAGTAGCTTACAAATTCTGACATTTAGCGTGTTTCCCTTTACTGAGAGCGGTTTGTAGGATTGCATTAAACAGTTAAAAATCTCACTTTCTGGAAAGGTTTAGGCACTTGAAAGGTTTTTGCTTGTTTTGCTTTTCATTTGGTCTCACTAATACTTTTCCTCTCTGGTTAAAGTTCCCAGTAAGGTTTTTTAAGTTAAGAAAGTAGAAAAAAAGGGCAAAATCAGGAAATGTATCAATTAACAGGAACTGTAAATAACATGCAGAAAATATATAGTTGTAAAATAATCTTGAATTGTAGGTGTTCTCAGATTTAATAATTTGAGTTATCAGTAACATGTGTTAGGCATTTCCATAAATAATCCTTTAAATTAGATCTTCACAGTATATGGCAAATCCATCAACCAAACAAAAATTCACATTGTCAAACCAGCTTTGTTATCCTGATTAAATAGAGTCTGAAGGGGCCTTTATTAGTTATAAGGGATACAGAACTGGTTTCAAAACCCTCTTCTGAAATTAACCTGTCACTCCAGGGCTCCTGAATTATACATGAAATGATAGAATTGTTAGTGGGAGAGTCGTTGTCTAAGTAATTCAAGATATTTTAAAATCTCATGGAAAATTTAGAAGCATCTTCCGCTGGAATCCATGAACCAGAACCGTTAAATTTCTTTCTCTTAGAAAATTAACATGGCCCTAAATAAATCTTGACTGCAGTTAAATAAAGAATAATTTTTGTTTCTCCCCTATTGAGAGGGAAATAGATAAGAGGAGAAACTGCCTGGAAAATTATTTGTATGACAATTCCTCTCCTTGCAGTCGCTCCTAAGTGGAGACTGCCCAGCTAAAGCAAATATGCATTTAAATAGTCCATTTGCACAGGAAAAGACTCTCTTGATCCCCTTTTGCTTTCAAAACACAAATCTTGTGCATCACTTTGATTAGGGCGTACCCAGCTGTCCCTCCGGGCCCAGTGCTGCCCCCTGTGACCTTCCCTTGTGCTCTGTGCAACCCCAGGGTGGTCCCCGCCACCAGCCTTTGCATCAGGACCCGGGCAGGGAAGCCTGGGGGGCAGAGCGCACAGGTGTGCTGCGTGTTGGAATCTGAATCTGTGCCTTGTGTTGTTTGCACTGTTCTTTGCCCCACTCTGGCCAGGTGCTAAGACCCCAGCGAGGCTCAGGAGGGGCCCTCCAGAAAAAGGAGGGCCAGCTTTGAGGAGAGGGCCTGCGTAACAGAAGGCTGTAGTTCCCCAGCGTGAAGTCTAGAGACCTTACGCCTTGTCACAGGATCCAGTCTGACCTGCCTTTTCTGAGTGCTGCCTGGTGTAATCACCGTGCGATCTCTCACTGGGCGCTTATCACCTTGCCCAGGTGGGACACCCTTTTGTAGCTGAATGAGAATGGTGGGGTCCTGATCCCTCTATGCATCTTCGCTGGGAAACTTCCCATCCCTTGGAAATATCCCTTAGAAAAACCTTCATGTCCCCTACGGAGACCACCGGCATTGCCAAGTTGAAAAATCCCATAGATTGTTATAATCCTGCAACCTCGCTGGACTCTCAGTCTCTGAGCAGTGATGGGTTCAGTGTTAAATGTGATAAATACTGTATTTTGTATTGTTTAAATGGCATCTCCCACAAAATGTGAAAATGGTCCCGGAGAAGGCAGCTTCCTGTATGCAGTGTGCTTTTTTTTTTTTTTTTTTAAAAAAAACCAAACAAACAAGTAACAACTCCTTTTGAGAAACAACAATTTCTACTTTGAAATCATATCAATGAAAAGATGTATGTGCACTTATAATTTTCCTAATAAAGACATGTACTCAAATATAGCAGCCAACGGTTTGAAATTAGTGTAACCATGTGGAACTCCCCCGACTTGGTTTTTCTTCCTCAAACCCAACACATGGAGGGGTCATATTACCCTCTCTGCAGCAGTTGGTGGAGAACAAGCCGCAGTGATAACGCTCATTGCAGGCAAGAACTGGGGGCAGATCTTCATCCTTCAGTCTGCATCCTTAGCCGGGGGAGGCACTCCCTCTTCCCTGAATGCACTTGGTTTTGCTAGAAGCCCTTCTTTAAGGCCAGTCAGCCCTCTACTTCCAAAGGGATAGTTTTGTGTAAGGGATTGAGTGTGCATCAGCGATGGGGAGGGAAACCTCTACTCTGCTTCTCAGGCTTAGTAGAAGGCAGCAGAGCCTCTGTCCCAGATGGCAGGGCCAAACACCCAGTACTTTCTTTTGTCCTGCTCTAGGGCCCCTGATGGATGCCAGATGCTGATTCAGCCAGCACTGGCCTGGACACTGAGAACAGGGAGAGAGCCCGACAGATACTGGGTTCTGTCCACACAGAGGTCGGTCAGCCTTCCGCACGTTCCACCACCTTCTCTCAACCATGCTGGAAGGGAGAGGTCGGCACAAAGGGCCCCGAAATCCTGAGTCCAGAGTGTTCTGTGCTCCAGACTCTCCTGCCCGTAGGCCCACGTGTGACTGTCACCCTGTGCTCGGTACATCCCGGTCATTTATAGAGTGACTGCGATACGGTTACCTAGTTGCAGATGGGCTGGAGGAAGAAGGAGGGATTTGAGGCCATGTCATGCGGCACTGTGGGGTCCTGGGACAGGCCAGTTCTTGAATCCTGGTCTTCTCTCTGCTCACTCTGTGATTTGAGACCCTTGCCTGAGTCTCAGCCTCCCCACATAACTCTGGAGCTTAGCATCACCCACACTTGCATGGATCTGACGGCTGGTGTGCATGGAAGCCATCCTGCTCCCTCTCTCGCTCTGATGCTCCCTGGGGTCTACAGAGTTGGGATTCGATCCTGCCTGCCTCTGCTTAGACTCTGAGCAAAGCTTGGATACCAGCTGGAGCTGAAAGCGATCCTAAAAGTTGAGTTTCTCCTTCTTCGCCAACTGATGGGGAACCTTTTGGGCCAGTGTTGTTGGTGCCTTGGGGCCTGTGCAGTGCCGGTCCGGAATGCTCCACCACCAGGGAGCATGAACCCAGGGAGGGGCCCACAGCCGAGCCCCTGGGTTCATTCCGCAGAATGATACTGACTCTTCAGAATGATGCTGCATTAAAAAAAAAAAAAAAGCCCATGGCCGACCATGTGTACACAACTAGTGGCCCTCATTTAGCCAGCCAACAACTGCCACGTCAAGCTCATCACTAGGCGGTATGAATACTGTGGGGAGCAAGCCGGCTTGTCCCCTGACTTCATGGAACCTACAGTCAGGGGTGGGGGGGAATGATTGCAATGGCGTGAGCATTTTCATAAAGCATGGTGAGTGTAGGTCAGGATTGATCCAGGGATCAGGGAAACTTAGAGCACCATCAAGGGTTCCCTAAAAGCAGTGCTGGTGAAGCCAGACTTGAGAGGTGGATTATTTCTCCGCCTCCCTCAGGGAGGGGGCGGTCTACTGACCCCTGAGGACTGCCGTTGTGAGCCCATGCTGTGTCCTGCTGTGAGTTAGAAATGGGAGCTTATTGTGCCCAGAGCTAAGGAATCCAGGGATCTCTCTCCCAGACTCCCACCTCCTCCTCTGAAATGCACCATATGCAAAACAAAATTCTCAGTTCCCACTTTCCCCCTACCTGCCTTCCTCATTTATGCAAATAACAACTCCTTGTCTTCCCATGGCTCAGGCCAAAACCTTTTAGTTATCTTTGATTTATCCTATTACTTCACAGCCCTCAGCTAAACCATTAACAAACCCAGTTAGTTACCTTCGAAATACATCCAAAGCCCAGACACCCCTCATGCTCCCGTTTTGATCCGAGCCACAGCCATCTCCTATCTGAACCCCCTACACCAGGCCGCTAGCTGGCTCACCGTCATGTCCTGCTGCTTCCTCTCACGGCAGCAAGTGGCTGGCCATCAGGCCCTGCCATGCCACCCTACCCAGATCCTCAGTGGCCAGCAGAGGCTTAAACCTGCGGCCCCTGCCCCTCTCGGGACTCGCCCGTCTGTACTCCTGCCACACCGGCCTTTTTGACTTTGAGCAGGCCAGGGCTGCCCCTCAGAGGACTTTGCTCTCGGTGGTCTCTGCCTAGAATTCACATGGTTTGCCCCTCCTTTCTTCCATCTCTGGTTGCCATCACCTTGTCAGAGGCGGCTTTGTGGACCCCTGACCCTGCATGGCAGCCCCTCCCCTGCATGAGCCCCGGCACCTTATCCTGCTTTCCCATCCCCTGCACCACCTTCCCTGTCCACTTGCCTGCTGACCGCACCTCTGAAGGAGAGGCTTGATACCACCACACAGGAGGAGAGGGGCCTGGCCTCTTTCACTCACAACTTATTCTCTGTGGCTGGTCCATAGAAGGTGCTCAAGAAAAACTTTTAGAATGACTGCCTGATAAATCAACAAGACGCTAACACATGGGACCCTCTCTTTGTTCATCTCTAAAATAAAGACAGCAATGCTCACAAGACTGTGTTCATCTGTGCACCTGAGGCCACGCTGCTAAGTCACGATTCGGACCCAAGTGTATCTCACGCTAATGTCTGCCGATGAGTGCTCACACACACTGTCTCTTCTCTAGAGTCCTCCTTCCCCCGGAATCTCCACCACATGACCAGCTAGAGTGGTTCACTCCCTGTGAGTCCAGACTAAGGAGTCACCCCTCTCCTCAGAGGTGCCCCCTCCTCCCCACTGCAGGGACCCGCATGCACTCCCTGAGTCACAGTCAGCGGGGTCCCCGGGGATGAGATCTCTGCTGCTGGTGCTTCATCACAGGCAGTGGCTGGCTGGCCACACCTTAGGACACAGCCAGGCCCTTAGAAGAGTGTGATTCCAGAAATACCGAGCAGAAAAGGACCATCATCAGGGATCAGCTCCAGGGAAATGAGGCTGTGTCCTTCCGCAGATGGACACAAGTGAGTAACAGCCTGGATTAGGTTTGAGCTCCATGACCCCTGGGATTCCCTGACTCACCTACAGGGGCCCCAATGCCTCTGCTGGCAGCAGCTGGATGCTGCTGGCTTGGCCTCAAGGTAGATGCCGGCAGCCAGAACTAGGCAGGATGGCTGACCCTCTGTGGAGGAGGTGAGGCCAGTGGCCGAAGGTTGGCACCCAGTGTTCAGCTCCTCTGAGCCCAGCCAAGCCCTGCACTGCAGCTGTGGAAGTCCCCGGAAGGAGGGACCGGTCTTGGTCAGTCTAGAAGGCCCCAGATGCAGCCATGGGGTTCTCACCTTGTCCTGGCCTCTTCTTAGGCATTTTCCTGAACGTGGGAACATCAGCCTGGGTCATGGGGTCTTGTAGGGCCGTGAGGAAACAACCATTCTGGGCATTCCTGAGCTTTGGGGGAGGTGACCGTCCTTCTGGCTGCTGTGGGAACCCCCAGAGCCATGCTGGGGCCTTGGGACCTGGGAACCAGGCCTGCAAGAGACCAGCTCTTTCCAGTTCTCCCGCGGATAGATCGCTTGCTCAGGAGGCCGAGGAGGACTGGAGGTTAATGTATTCACGGCGTGTGTGCTCATGTGCGCAGGACAGAGCTCCCAGTGGGAACAAACAAGCACCTTGTTCAGGCGCTGTCCATCCCGCTGATATTTCCAGGGCAGCCTGCGCCTACCAGGGCCCTGACAGTACTTTCTAGACACAATCTTCTTATCCTCTCCACAGTCCTGCGGGAGACCAGCACTCTCATGCTTGAGGGACAAGGCACCAGGGTCCAGCATGGGCCTTTGTGTCTCAGAGTTGGGACTCGGGGAGGCCTGATCTGATTCTGGGCTGTTTGGCTTCAGACAAGTCGTCCTTGCCATCTGCAGAGAGGAGCCCCAGGCAAGAGGCGGTGGGCAGAGACTACTGGGCTTCAGATCGAGTTCTGCCCTGTATGATTCCGGGGTGTTTTCAGATCTCAAATGAGAAACAATTTGGAAGAAATGCTGGGCAAACTCTGGCTGTGATGTCAGTACAGCCTGTCAGAAATAGCAATCTTTAAAAATGAAATAGCATCAAGTAGAAAAAAAAAAAAGATAAATTGGAAAACGCAGGCAGGCATACATCACACTCACTAAAGGGAAGAACAATTTGCACGTATGTGTGTTTGTGAGTGTTTCACAATGTCAAATGCAATTTTTCTTGTAGATGGTGATCACAAGTCTACTTACAGGTCCTGTGTACATAAAACCCAGTGGTTAGTGGGTCTTACCCTCCCTGAGTGCAAGGAAAGAAGTTAGAGGATAGCAGGAGAGTTCCTTGATTTAATAAGAGTTAAAAACAAAAAAACTTATGTTTCTAAAATCAGGGAACACTGACAATAACAGGACACATCAAATGGCTACTCTCGTCTCCCTTCCTTAAAGAGCTTTATAACCAAATCAGTCCTAATCCACAAGGTACTTTCCTGGCCCATGTCTCAAGTGGCGGGAGGACAGGAGCTAGATCCTGTCATTAAACCTTTCTAGGGAGTCCAGTTCCAAAAGAGTGAGGCTCATGGAGGCCCCAGCTGACCTCTGAAAGCCTGGTCTGCACTCGGGAAGACGCAAGGAGCAAGAACCTGGAGTCTGGGTCCCAGAAAGGAGAGGGTCTGAATCCAAAGATTCCCGAAGAGGGAAATCAGAGAGGATATCCTTTGGGCCATCAAGGACATCAGCGATGCTATGAAGACGCCCTTTGAGAGCTCTTAAAGATGGAGTCACAGTCCGCCTGGATACGCCCGAACAGTGCCGGTGTCTGCCTGTTGTCCCAACAAAATCACCAACAGCGTCCTTTCTCTCTCAAAATGTCCTAGCTTGAATGATACATTATCAAAGAATGAATGAGTCTGTGAACTCTGCTAAGCTCTCCCCTGCTTCTCCCAGCCCCTTTCTCCTCTGCCTCCTCCTCGCCCTTCAGAAAAGCCGGACATGACTCAGGTGCCTGTCCCATGCCGTCCCCTGGCCTTCATCTGTTCACCCAAAGCAGAGCTGCTTTCCGGGGCAGGTGACTCCCTGGCCCAGCGCTGGGCTCCTCTTTCTCCCCAGAGACCGGGTTCAAGCCAGGGCAGCTGGCCTAGGAAGAGGAGAGATGAGAGTCCACAGAATTTTGAAGAATCACTGGACCCGTAGCGAATGCCCGCCTGCCACAGACCACACTGGGGACCCAGGGAAGCCTGTGTACCTCGCCGAGCCCTGATCTCCTTGTCTGTGGCTCCTCATCTGCAGCGCACAGAGTAGGGTAAAGGGACTGCCCGGAGGTGGGCAGGGCTGGCGCCTTCGTGAGAGGAAAGGTACAGACCTACCATTCACTGCATCCTTCCTCGTGCCCAACACACAGTACATGCTAACAGACCACCCTGGAAGGGCGATGGTGCTCCTCTTTTGCATATGAGAAAAGTCAAGTTCAGCGCTTTCCTGAGCGTGTGTGAGACAGAAGCCTGAGTCTCCGCATCCGCGTCACCAGGTGGTCCTTCGCCCCGTGTGTCTCAGAAGCAGCCATGGGCCATGGAGGGATGGAAGCGAGGTGCTGGGAGGGGGAGGGGCTGTGGTGACAGGAGGGAGCCACATTGAGCCTAAAAGGCACTGGACACTCCTTCGCCACCCACTGGGCTGGGCGCTGCGACTCTCACGGGGCCTGCACACGTGAGGTGTGCCCAAGTGTCTCCTGCGCGTGGGCCTGCACTCTTGTGTTGGAAAAATGAAGAGCTAGACCTTGCCCTGAGCGGCCGGCGTGGAGGGAGCCAGGGCTAGCTAGTGTTTAGTCGCTCAGCTGTGTCCGACTCTTGGTGACCTCGTGGACTATAACCCGCCAGGCTCCCCCGTCCATGTGATTCTCCAGGCAAGAATACTGGAGTGTGTTGCCATTTCCTCCTCCAAGAGCCAGGACAGAGGCTGATAAAAAATAACAGGAATATCAATAATGAGGACAGAATGGATGCTAGCTAATGTTGTCCATGTGCTGATTAGGTGCCAGGCTCAGGGCTGGCTGCTCCAGGTCAGGGGCCTCCTTTGCCCTGACATACCCGGGAGGAAGGGACACTCAGGATCAGCAGCATAGCAGGACCAGATCCGTCCCATCTCTGCATGGTGGGGGGTGCAGGCCCGTGTCGGGGTTTTGCAGCTCGATATGTCGGGCTTCAGAGAGTGCAGTGCTGAGTAGGGGTTCACTTGCCTAGCTTTGCTGCTCAAAACCACCATCATGAGGCCCTTTCGTTTTCCAGAGATGTCTCCTATGCCCTCTATTTGTAATCAAACCTGTGTTTTAGTGAAGTACCAGGTGCTCTTGTGATATTTGTCCCTCAGCTGTCTGTGTTGAGGTTGTTCCTTTGCAGAAGACCAGGCTGGGGTAAAGGGTTGAAGCCCCCCTACTTCGGGTTTTCCCTCAGGCCTGTCTCCAGTGTGCTCCTGCTGGGCTGTTTGAAGTACCCAGGGCAGGATGCTCTCACGCAGCCCAGGTTCAGGAATTGTTCCAGATTTATGTGTTCAGGCTCTGTGCTTGGCCTTAGGGTACACAGCCCCACAGTCCACCCACCCTGGGCTCAGCCTGTCGCTTCCTTTCTCCCTTCCTCATCTCCATGCTGCTCCCTGTCTGCAATCTCAGACCCATACTCAGGGACCCCAGCTCCTAGCTCAGTTCCCCTCCAAGATTTCCTATGTAGAGGGGCTTTGGCCCCTGTTCCCCTGGGTTCATCACCAAGAGTCACCAGCAACTACCAGTTTCATGGAAATTTTCAACTCCTCAATGTCCATCTTGGGGCCACCACTCACTCATTGTGCGAAATTTTAACTATTTGTTGAACAGAATATTTAAACAAAAACACCTGAGCTTATGTAATTGCCACTGGCTTCAGCTCCCTGACTTGTACCTCCGGAAGGGTTGGGACAATCGTGGTCTGGGCTGGACCTAAAAGCTCGCTGTGACATCTCAGCACACATGGGGCACATCTGATTACAAGGCTGCTGATGAGGGTGTGGTTTGAAAATCATTTTTGCTCCTTTATCTGTGACCTGAAAATTTTTTCATCTGGATTTCACCATTTCTTAATTTTGCTGAGAGATCACAAACCACAGATCTCCACAGCTTGAAATACATGTTCTTGGGGGTTCAAATTTCCAATTTTCATCCTTCCAATTTTCACCGCCTCATGCCAGTGTTAATAAAGACAGATAGATCCCTTTCAGTGCAGACAGATGGCCTCCTGAGCAAAAGATTTTTTGAAAATTTTAAAATAAGTTTCCCAAGTGAAATAAGACAGATAGGGCCCTCTGTCTGGTTCCCTCAACCTAAACCCCCCGCCGCTCAACGTGGTCCCCACTCAGGGGTTGCTTAGCAGGAAGTCCAAGGCAGCTTGAAAATGACTTGAATCTCCTCCTCTCCACGTACACACTGCGATTCTATAAGAATCGGATCAGAGTGGAGCAGTGTAAAGTTTCCAGCAGTGACGTGCGCCCATCCCATTGCTGTTTCTCACATGCTCACACAATTCAGCATCAAACTGAAACAAAACAAGACAGAAAAAGGCATCTTTGGCAGGTTTGGGCTTGGAGTTGTGGCAGGCGCTAAAGGTATTTATGAGAAATCGCATCTCAGGGACCCAGTCAAACCCAACCTGGATGAGTCAGGACCAGACTTTAGGAGCAGCTCTGGCCCTATCTGTGACTCTTTGGGTATGTCTTTAATGCTTAGGGCAAGGGAAGGCAGGTTCTCAGAACTTTGTGTTTCCCATCCAGAAAGAGAAACAAAGAGCCTCGCTGATTCCCTGGACGTGGGTCAAGGAGGTCATCCACAGTAAGAAAAGATATGAAGCGATTTAAGATGAGCCTGAAGAGAGAAAGCAAACAGAAATTGAAATGGATGGAAGAAAAACATGATCTATAAAGCAACATTATTAAACACTTAGTTTTAAACAGTGTGAGGATAACCTTTGCAATGGTCTTGAACATTTTTGGGTTTTGGATCCAACTGTCTTTCCTCACAGAAGAATGAGAAGTAGCTCAAAGGTAGAAACGTGTCACATGCTGGAGCAGGAAGATCAGCTTCACCTTGCTTTGGGGTTCCCTATGTGCTCAGTAAAATTGCCAACCTCCATTGGATCATAAAAAAAGCAAAAGAATTCTAGAAAAACATCTACTTTTGCTTCCTTGACTACACTAAAGCCTTTGACTGTGTGGATCACAATAAACTGCAGAAAATTCTGAAAGAGATGGGAATACCAGACCACCTGACTTGCCTCCTGAGAAATCTGTATGCAGGTCAGGAAGCAACAGTTAGAACTGGACATGGAACAACAGACTGGTTCCAAATAGAAAAAGGAGTACGTCAAGGCTGTGTATTGTCACCCTGCTTATTTAACTTATATGCAGAGTACATCATACAAATGCAAGGCCGGATGAAGCACAAGCTGGAATCAAGATTGCCGGGGGAAATATCAATAACCTCAGATATGCAGATGACACTTCCCTTATGGCAGAAAGTGAAGGGGAACTAAACAGCCTCTTGATAAAAGTGAGAGAAAAAGCTGACTTAAAACTCCACATTCATGCTGGGAAAACTGGTCAACTACCTGTAAAAGAATGAAACTAGAACACTTTCTAACACCGTACACAAAAATAAACTCAAAATGGATTAAAGATCTAAATGTAAGACCATAAACTATAAAACTCCTAGAGGAGAACATAGGCAGAACACTCTGACAAAAATCACAGCAGGATCCTCTAATGGCCCACCTCCCAGAGTAATGGGGAAAAAAGCAAAAATAAACAAATGAGACCTAATTAAACTTAAAAGCTTTTGCAAAGCAAAGGAAACTATAAGCAAGGTGAAAAGACAGCCTTCAGAATCAAAGAAGATAATACAGACAAAACAGCTGACAAAGAGTTGATCATCAAAATATACAAGCAGCTCCTGGAGCTCAATCCCAGAAACATAAAGGACCCAATCAAAAAATGGGCCAAAGAACTAAACGGACATTTCTCCAAAGAAACACACAGATGGCTCACAAACACATGAAAAGATGCTCAACATCACTCATGATCAGAGAAATGCAAATCAAAACCACAATGAGGTACCATTTCACGCCAGTCAGAATGGCTGCGATCCAAAAGTCTACAAGCAATAAATGCTGGAGAGGGTGTGGAGAAAAGGGAACCCTCTTACACTGTTGGTGGGCATGCAAGCTAGTACAGCCACTATGGAGAACAGTGTGGAGATTCCTTACAAAACTGGAGCTAGAACTGCCTTATGACCCAGCAATCCCACTGCTGGGCATACACACCGAGGAAACCAGAATTGAAAGAGACTCGTGTACCCCAATGTTCATCGCAGCACTGTTTATAATAGCCAGGACATGGAAGCAACCTAGATGTCCATCAGCAGATGCATGGATAAGAAAGCTGTGGTACATATACACAATGGAGTATTCCTCAGCCATTAAAAAGAATGCATTTGAATCAGTTCTAATGAGGTGGATGAAACTGGAGTCTATCTTGTAGAGTGAAGTAAGCCGGAAAGAAAAACACCAATACACTATACTAACGATGGCACCCCACTCCAGTGTTCTTGCATGGAGAATCCCAGGGATGGGGGAGCCTGGTGGGCTGCCGTCTATGGGGTCGCACGACTGAAGTGATTTCGCAGCAGCAGCAGCAGCAGCAATGCGTATCTATGGAATTTAGAAAGATGGTAACGACGGCCCTATATGCAAGACAACAAAAGCGACACAGATGTAAAAACCAGACTTTTGGAGTCTGTGGGAGAAGGTGAGGGTGGGATGATTTGAGAGAAGAGCACTGAAGCTTGTATATTACCACACGTGAAATAGATGACCAGTTCAAGTTCAAACCATGAAACAGGGCACACAAAGCCGGTACACTGGGACAACCTAGAGGGACAAGATGGGGAGGGAGGAGGGAGGCACATGTATACCAGTGGCTGATTCATGTCAGTGGGTGGCAAACACCCACACAGTATTGTAAAGTGATCGGCCCCCAATCAAAATAAATTAATTCATTAAAAAAAAACCAACTCCACACTAAGATCATGGCATCTGGTCCCATCACTTCATGGCAAATGGATGGGGAAGCACTGGAAACAGTGAGAGACTTTATTTTCTTGGCTCCAAAATCACTGCCGATGGCGACTGCAGGCATGACACTAAAAGGCGCTTGCTCCTTGGAAGCAAAGCTGTGACCAACCCAGACAGCATGTTAAAAAGCAGAGACAGTGCTTTGCCAACAAAGGTCCGTCTAGCCAAAGCTATGGTTTTCCCAGTGGTATGTATGGATTTGAAAAGGAAAGGAAAAGTGAAGTCGCTCAGTCGTGTCCCACTGTTCACGACCCCATGGACTGTAGCCTACCAGGCTCCTCTGTCTATGGGATTTTCCAGTCAATAGTACTGGAGTGGATTGCCATTTCCTTCTCCAGGGGATCTTCCCAACCCAGGGATTGAACCTGGGTCTCCCGCACTGTAGACAGACGCTTTACCCTCTGAGCCCCCAGGGAAGTCCTTGTATGGATGTGAGAGTTGGACTGTGAAGAAGGCTGAGCGCCGAAGAATTGATGCTTTTGAACTGTGGTGCTGGAGAAGACTCTTGAGAGTCCCTTGGACTGCAAGGAGATCCAACCAGTCCATCCTAAAGGAAATCAGTCCTGAATAGTCATTGGAAGGACTGATGCCGAAGCTGAAGCTCCAATACTCAGCCACCTGATGCAAAGAAGTGACTCATTGGAAAAGCCCCGATGCTGGGAAAGACAGATGGCAGGAGGAGAAGGGGACAGCAGAGGATGAGATGGTTGGATGGCATCTTCAATTCGATGGACGTGAGTTTGAGAAAGCTCTGGGAGTGGGTGATGTATAGGGAGGTCTGGCATACCGCGGTTCATGGGTCAAAAATAGTCGGGCACGACTGAGCGTCGGAACTGAACTGCACTGACGCCGCTCCACCAAGAGGCCTCCCTGAGCGCCGTTTCTGCTCCACCAGTTTCCCGCACAACCCCCAGATCCCTGCACCATCTTCACCCCAGGCTCACCGATCTGTGTCTCTGTCTGGGTTCTGTCCTCCCTCTGCTTGCCAGCTCCACCAGCCTCCTCCACACCACCTCCAGCTGCCCCTGCTGGGACGCCCTCTGAGGGCAGCTGCTATGCTTCATTCTTGTCTCTCTGGAAGTTTCCTCCCATCATGAAGCCAAGTCCAAGTTTTTTATCTACTCTGATCTACTATCCCAAGAAGGAAGGCAGCAAACAGGAAGCCTGTCACCTGCTAACTATTTACAAAGCAGTACTGTTTTTGCTGTTGCTCACGTGCCCTGAGGGCTTTGCTTCGGTCAATTTGACATAATTTGAATAATGTGGCAAGTTAATATTTCTCTAAACACTTTCATGTGGTTACATTTGCAATGCATGTTACTATATTAACATAAGCCATAGTATTCATTTTATTAAAAAAAAAATCATTTGGCAGGTTTCATATGGAACACAGTAAGTCCCCAAGGCTATAGGCTGAAGCATTAGGAGAAATGGAACACACCATTTTTAACATACTTGTGCAAAATCCCCAGACAGAGGCTTTGCTCACAATAATCTATCTTGTTGAGGCACTTTTTTTTTTTTTTGTCTCAGTATACGTTGGGAAAGAAGATTATCACCCTAACTCATTTTCAGTGATTAGATGACAAAAAAGAAAAAAAAGAGAGAGAGACATAGAGAAGGCAAATCCAAGAGGAAGGGTTGGTAAAAGTAATATAGAAACGCAAAGAGCTAGGAAGTCCAGAGAGAACAGAGGCCTCGCGGGGGAAGGCCCCGGCGAGGGGCCCAGTCCGGGTTCCCAGACTGTGAGCAGCGAAGTCAGAGGCGGGCTGGGGCCCCATGGCAGTATGTTTTGCTCTGTGGGGACCCTCACAGCGGGAAAATCGCTGCTCTAGACCAGAGGTGCTCAAGTTTGAGAGGCGAGCAGAGGGCTTCTTAGGACACGTTTCTTTGCTGCAGCACAGAGCTTCTGACTCAGTAGGCCCGGGTGACACCTAAACAGGTGCATCTCTAACGGTTTCCAGAAGCCGTGATGCTGCAGGCCCAGGACACAGGACCACATGGACCTGGACTCCGCACTTGGGATGCTTAGCCTTGGAGAAATGACAGAGCTGCAGGGACTGTTTGGAAGCTAAATCAGATTCTCTAACAGCTTCCCGCAGCCCCTGGGATCCCCAGGCTCATTACACCTGCTCCGAGGCTGCACAGGAAGCTTTCACTGCACGTGGAGTTGGGAGGGGTGTCAGGAGGCCGAGGCAGGGCCAATCCAGAAGCCTCACTGAAGCAGGTGGCCTGCCCATGTGCTGCCTTAAGCCCTGGACATCCTCCTCCTCCACACGGCAGCCTGTCGCCATGGACCCAGCCTCCGTGTGGCTGCTTCTCCTCAGTAATTTCTGTGTCTCTCACTGGTAGCGGGATTCCTGGCATATGTGGCAGACCGCTCCTCACACACCCAGTGCCCTGCAGAGCTTAAGGGCTAAGCGAGATGCGGGAGGAACAATCCAGGTTTAGCGCACGTCCTGAGGACCCAGTTTCTAAAACGGTCTTCAGAGACTCTGCTGCCAGCAGAGGTTACTTTATAGGATGGGACTCTGGGGCTGTTTGGAATATCTTCTGTCGCCTTGCAGACCCAGTCCCACTGTCTCGGGCCTGACCTCTGCCCTGGGAACCGACCCGGCCAGGACTCCCATCGGCGTCACCAGCGGGAGCGGAGGACGGTGAGAGGTTTATTCCCTGGAGCCTTGAGCCAAGTCATTCCACAGCCCCCCTGCCCCTGCCCGGCTCCTGCTCTGCTGATGAAGTTTGGAACTCTGACCCTCTGTCCAGGGTTCCTCCCTGCCTTTGTCTCTGGTGACTGACTGCCCCCTCCCTTCCCCTCCTCCGTGTCCTGCCTGCACTTCTGTAGCTAGCTCCTTTAATAAACTCTTCTGAGCTGACGCTAACTGGAGTGTGCGTCTCTTCTCTGCTGGGACCCTAGCTGCTACACTCACTTTCATATTTTCAGCTTATATTTTCCCATGAGGTTTGCATTTCTTATAACAAGCCCATGTTACTTCTACAGTAAAAGTGAGCAGCAAAGAGAAGAATCAGGAAAGGCAGCATTCAGCGTGCGGCAGGGGCAGGGAACTGCTCCCCGACCTGGCTCATCCTGGGCCCAGGTTCCATCCCCAGGGGGACACAGAGCTGACCCAGGTCCCTGCATCTGTGCACAAGAGACCCAGTGGAAGATTTTAATTCAGCAAATTATGATGGTACAAAAGGATTTGCCAATAACAACTCAATCCCCACTCTGGAAACAGAATGTTATAACTTCGCGGTCTGCATCAAGTTCAGAGGCTGCAGATCTCTTTGGGGTTAGGCAGACCTGGGCTCCAGTCCAGCTCTGTGTGATCTCAGAGAAGTCACTTAACCTCTCTGGAAACAAACTTGTCATTGGCAGAACCTTTTCAATTCTCTGTGGGGATGACTTAGATAATATATTTTCAACATTTAGCACAATAAGCACCCAGCAAGTCCTCAAAACGCAGAGCTAATTCTCATATAATTATTATAAATGTATTTATAACTTAGCAATGATGAGTGTCAGGTGGGCAGTGATCTACTCGCCTCTAGTTTTCTGTAAGACGTGTATGGAAACAAGGTAATTTTGGTCCCAGTCTGGCCTGAGCTCCCTCGAGGTCTTCAATCACTAGTCTGTCCTTTGTACGTTGTGGGTCCCAAATTACCGAGGCCCAGCTGGCTCTGCTCTGGGGTAGCAAGCCCTCCCCCTAGCTGGCAGGTCTGCAATCATCAGAAGGCCGCTTCATGCACAGATGCGTTACCACCTGGTGTCTGAGGAAGAAACCCCCCCCTCCAACCAGTTTCCTAGGACTCCGGCCGCCGGCCTGCGTGGTCGGTTGGGACAAGCATCTTGCTGTCAGTCACTGAGGGCTTTGCAATGGACTCACGGCAGTGTTGGGGCCGCCATCTTAAATGTTAGCTTTTCAGGAAGAATCTTTTCCTAAATGGGATTCACACTCAGTGCCTGCAAGAGGACACGGGACAATCCCCCTATAAGGGCACCACGTCCTTCCTGCCCATCCAACCACTTTGCCACAGTCAGAGGGCCCATCCACAGCTTTGCATAAAAAGCGCAAAGTGTTTGATGCTGTTCATCAGGGGGCCATCTTATGTGAAGGTGGGAGAGTCACTCTGAAGCTATATGTCTCCAGGTGTGAAAGAGCAAAGCCAGTTCCTTGTCCAGCTTCATGGACTGGGAGCAAAGGGTGGCAACGGAGGCTTGCAGGGCTGCGTGGGGAGGACTGTTGGTTCCCATGGGCTGTGCTGCACTCTTGCCTCAGTCCCTCCCTGGCCGCTCTCCCTTGGCCCATCTACAGCCCGGGTCTGCCAGAGCATCATGGAGCTCGCAGGTGTAGCATCCGTGTGGCATGGGGCTTAGTCCTGGTGTCCAGTGCGCAGTTACCAGCTCCAGCCATAGGACGTGTGTCTGCCAGTGGGTTCTCTGGGGCACCAGACCCTCCACTGGGTACTCAAAGGCTCCCAGCTGCCAGACTGATCTTTAAAATGTAAATTATTCACATCCTCCTCCAAGAGTAAAACACTTCCATTTTTTTCTTCTGTGCTGTTATAATAAAATTCAAGCATCTCTCTAGAACCCACAGGCCCAAGAAGCTCGGCCTCCGGTTGCCTTCCAGTGCTCATGAGAAACACCCTGTTACCTGTTCCTGTGATCCATCCTCCCCACCGCTTCCTGTCCCTTGACCAAGCCCTCTTGGCTCCATTTTCAGGACCAGGATGTCTGCACAGAGGGTCCCCTTGCCTGGTCCCTATATCGTCCCACACTGTCCAGCTTCACCCTCAACTTAAAGAAATTTCTCCATCTCTGGGCCTCTTCTGATCCCCCAAGCAGACCACCCTCTCCTCCTCAGCCGTGCCTCTGCACCACCCCATATATCATTTGACATTTTCTCCCTCATCGTCTTTCTGTGAATTAAGTGAGTAAGGCAGAGCTCGGGCTTGTGCTCAGTCGCTACGTCATGTCTGATTCTTCTGACTCCATGGACTATAGCCTGCCAGGCTTCTCTGTCCACGGGATCTCCCAGGCAAGAACACAGAAGCAGGTTGCCATTTCCTCTTCCAGGGGATCTTCCTGATCCAGGGATCAAACCCACGTCCCCTGCATTAGCAGGGGGATTCTGTACCACTGAGTGACCTGGGAAGCCCCATAAAAGCAGAGAGCCTTGTCTATTTCCATCCATCACCAGGGCCCTAGAACATTGCAGAAAACATAGTAGGGACTCAATAAATATGTGAAGACAGGTAATGATTTCCCAGGTGCCTTGCAGTTTAGAGCCTGGTCCTGGCTCCAGGCCAGGGGCCCAGGAGGAGCCCAGGCAGGCTTGCCAGCAGGGAAATGGGGGCAGGAGATGCCCCAGCCTGGTTCGCGAAGAGCGTGCACCTGATGGAGAGAGGCTCAGGAGACGGGAGGAGACGGGGCGTTGAGAGACCGAGCCTGTTCAGGTGTGCGGAGCGCTAGGCCGCCGGCGAGGACACCGTGGCTTCCCAGGGCTCCTGGGCCCGGCACCGGCTGCTGGGATGCTGGGCTTCTGCGCTAGGCGGCTTGCCCAGGCCACAGCTGGCCAGGCTCAGCTGAGCCTCCCTGGAGGAGGAGAGCTGTATAAACAGGAAGCCGCTGCCGCTGCCCAGATGCTGATGTGCTTTGATAAGTGTGAGTCCTCAAGTCCTCGGAGGTCTCTTTCTCCCAAACAGTCTCTCTGTCGGTTTGACACCACAGCCCTGGTGCAGGAAAACAGACTGGAAAGTGTAGGGTCTTTCCTCCTTCCAGACTCAGCACTACGGGAGGGGGCTCGGAGAGAGGACGCCTGGAAGAGGACAGGGGCGGGAGGGACAGGAGTGCATGAGAAGAGGGTGGAAGGCGGAAGAAAATAGAGGAGGAGAGTGAAGGGGGGGTGAGACACGGAGGAAGGAGCCGAGGAGGAGCCGAGTGCTCACATGATTTCTCTAAAGTGAAGCCAGCTCAACAAAGAGGACCCTTGCGAAAGCTAGAGGTGTTTTGAGGGGATCAATGCGTGAAGCTTCGTAGGTTAGCACTTCTGTGGGTGGCTTGCTTGCAGACACTGAGTCAGAAGCACTCTTCTTCGAGAGACAGCTCTCTTCAGAAATTCAGCTTTTAGTGTGTGCCCTCTGTGGGGAAGAGACCAAGCAGTTTAGCGCCACCCTTGATGGGTCTCTCCGGCCCTCTTCCTGCTTCCTACGCTGTCTCCACAGAGCTCGTCTGGCCCGACTGTTCCAGGTAAATCGCTCCCAAATCTCCATTGTGTCTTCATTTCACTTCCAAAAGTCAGTCTCACATTATCTATCGTCATCTCCAGCCTGGTGCTCTGTGGATACCTCAAACTCACCAAAATCTGGCCTCTGAGCATCAAGTAATGTACAGAGACAGAATACATCCAAAATAAGAAATAAGAGAATTGCTTGGAGGAGCAGTTTTGTAATTCTGAAGTATTCCTCCATCTCCCCACACGTTGCTAGGTTCTTCAGTGCAGTCGATCAATGGCTGTTCACTGAGTGAATGAACTGATAAAAGACCTCACAACTCACCCAAATGGAAGTCACTCCATGGTGAAGCCCAGCGAGCCCCACCCCGCCATCCTCCCTGTTCCTCCTCTCCTACCCTCATTCAAGTGTTCTGCTTTGAACTGTGCCATGTAGCATCTTCATTTGTCCCCCTCTTCAGCTTCTCCACTCGAATACATTTTGCTGGCTAATCTTTCTCAAGCGAAGCTTTCTTATTTGACATATACACATATGTGTGCCTGGCTCTGTGCTAAACATCTCACATGCGTGGCGAACATTCTCACCAAAGTCAGCCTGTTAGGCCGGCACCGCTCTCTCTACCCCATCCCTATGGACAAGAGGAAAACTGAAACCCTCGTGCAATATCAGTGGGATTGTCCTTGGTACAGCTGTGGAAAACAGCACAGAGATCCCTCAAAATGCTAAAAATAGAACTGCCATATGATCCAAAAACTTTGCTTCTATGTATTCACCCAAAGAAAGCAAAGACTCTGGGATGCAGAGGCACCACTGAGGAGGAGAGGGTGGTCTGCTTGGGGGATCAGAAGAGGCCCAGAGATGGAGGAATTCCTTTAAGTTGAGGGTGAAGCTGGACAGTGTGGGAAGATATAGGGACCAGGCAAGGGGACCCTCTGTGCAATTTGAAAAGATACATGAACTCCAGTGTTCTTTGTAGCATTACTTACAATAGCCAAGATATGGCAGCAACCTAACTGTCCATCAGTAGACAAACGGATCGAGAGCATGTAGTGTATACGCACGCACCTCGGAGTATTCTTCATTCACGAGAAATGAAATGTTGCCATTTGTGGCAACAGGGATGGACCCAGGTGATATTAAGCTAAGTGAAATATACCAAGCAGAGAAAGACAAAGAAATCCGCAGGATTTCACTTATATGTGGAATCCTGGAAAACAAAACTAACTAATGGGAAAAAACAAGAACAGGTTCATAGATACAGAGGGCCAAGGCATGGTTGTCGGGGCGGGGGGTGGGGGCAGAGATAAAATAGGTGAAGGGGATTAAGAGGCGCAAACCTTCAATTACATAACACATCACTGGGATGTAATACACAGCATAAGAAATAAGGTCAATGATATTGTAACTTCTTATGGGGACAGATGGTAACTAAACTTATGTTGGGGATCATTTCATAATGCATGCAAATGTCAAATTATTGTATAGTACATCTGAAACTAATAAAATGTTGTATATCTACTTTATCTCAATTTAAAAAATTTAATAGCAAGTAAGAAAAACATCTATTTCTGCTTTATTGACTATGCCAAAGCCTTTGACTGTGTGGATCACAATCAACTGTGGAAAATTCTTCAAGAGATGGGAATACCAGACCACCTGACCTGCCTCTTGAGAAGGCAGGTCAGGAAGCAACAATTAGAACTGGACATGGAACAACAGACTGGTTCCAAATAGGAAAAGGAGTACGTCAAGGCTCTATATTGTCACCCTGCTTATTTAACTTATATGCAGAGTACATCATGAGAAACGCTGGGCTGGAAGAAACACAAGCTGGAGTCCAGATTGCCGGGAGAAATATCAATAACCTCAGATATGCAGATGACACCACCCTTATGGCAGAAAGTGAAGAGGAACTAAAAAGCCTCTTGATGAAAGTGAAAGAGGAGAGTGAACAAGTTGGCTTAAAGCTCAACATTCAGAAAACGAAGATCATGGCATCTGGTCCCATCACTTCATGGGAAATAGATGGGGAAACAGTGGAAACAGTGTCAGACTTCATTTTTTTGGGGCTCCAGAATCACTGCAGATGGTGATTGCAGCCATGAAATTAAAAGACGCTTACTCCTTGGAAGAAAAGTTATGACCAACCTAGATCACATATTCAAAAGCAGAGACATTACTTTGCCGACTAAGGTCTTTCTAGTCAAGGCTATGGTTTTTCCAGTGGTCATGTATGGATGTGAGAGTTGGACTGTGAAGAAGGCTGAGCGCCGAAGAATTGATGCGTTTGAACTGTGGTGTTGGAGAAGACTCTTGAGAATCCCTTGGACTGCAAGGAGATCCAACCAGTCCATTGTGAAGGAGATCAACCCTGGGATTTCTTTGGAGGGAATGATGCTAAAGCTGCAACTCCAGTACTTTGGCCACCTCATGCGAAGAGTTGACTCATTGGAAAAGACTCTGATGCTGGGAGGGATTGGGGGCAGGAGGAGAAGGGGACAACAGAGGATGAGATGGCTGGATGGCATCACGGACTCGACGGGTGTGAGTCTGAGTGAACTCCAGGAGATGGTGATGGACAGGGAGGCCTGGCGTGCTGCAATTCATGGGGTTGCAAAGGATCGGACACAACCGAGCGACTGAACTGAGCTGAACTGAAGGCAGAGGAAAACCAAGCTTAGAGGCGGCACAGCTCACCGGGGCGAGGCAGGAAGCGTGCGGAGGCGTCACCGCTGATCACTGCACTACTCTCTTGGGCTCTTCCTTAAACACTGCTCCTCAGAACTGGAGAAGGGAACAGCCAGTCCTTCCCTCGGCATCCCCGGGAGGTTCCAGCCTGTACCTTGCCCCTTCCTGGGCTGCCAGCCCCTGGAGACCTTCCAGTTTGGCTTCTGTGAGCCCCTCCCCCACTGCTTACCTCTGCTCTTTCCCTAACCTGAAGGGTCATTTCTCAACATATTCAAACCCTATCCCTTGTTGAGGGCTAAGATCGTATAAATACAGGACATCTCCTTTTGCAGGTATTTCCATGTGATTTTCCTGTGTACCCAGTATCTAGCCCTCTTTCGCCATCCCAACCTACCGAAGAGGTTGTCCTGGCAGCACCACGGTGCCTCTCCCAGGCCCCGGGGGCCGAAGGAATGCCCACCCTCTAGTGGTCAAACTGCAGGATATCTCCCAACTATCCCTGCTGTCTTCTCCCCAGCATCCAGATTAAGAGGGAAGTTACTCCTCAGAGCTCACTATGAGCATTCCTTAAAGAGATATTGTCTCTGGGGAACCTTATCTCACCAGCCTGCACCCAGGGAGGTCAGTATGTCCAAAGCCTTCATAAATTCAAGAGCAGAAAGACATAGTTGCTCTTCAAATACCCACTCTTATTTTATTGCCAGTTGAGTAATTTGTGGATTTTTAAACTTTGGATTCATTACTCCAGGTCATGAAAAATAACTGTGAGTTTCAACATGCAACATGCTAATTAAGAGTTTACCAGCTGATTCCTATCATTTCCTTTAATTCCCAAAATCCAAGTTCTCTCTTTCACCAGGTTATTGAAACTCAAACATACATCCTACATTTAGTCAAGCTTCAGGTGACAATGTTAAAAAAAACTTCTTTTTAGATGAGATAAGTGGTTGGTATGAATCTATAAGAACAAGTTGATAAAAACTTAAAAGTACTGGACACGTACATTTTTAACCTTTGAGAGTACACCCACCCCCTCAGGAAAAAGAGCCCTAGGGACAACTTAATAATGTGCAGGAAATTCAGAGGCATCTGTGTTAGTCTGATGCTCCTAAGCCCCACCTTGGAGGAAAGTACAGAAAGTTAAATGCAAGAAAATTTAGGACCTGAAGCTATGCTAGTTTAAGAAACATGAGGTGGGAGATTGGGTTGGGAAGCTAGATCTGGGAGGCTTCAACTCCCAGCTGCACGTGTGGTTGGCACCCTGCATGGAGACACTCTTAACTGCCCATGCACCCAGAGCTGCCCTGTTCTCTGCTCCTGGATCTCTGCCCTTTCAGCAAAACATGGGGTGAAAGGGCTGGTCCCTGAACCATGTAGATGAGAAGCATGCATGCATTCTGAGGGCTGCAGCTGAACTACACGCCCCAAGGTCTCAGTAACCTTCAAGGCAGCCCTAAGAGGCATGGCTGCTGGATGTCCTCAGCTTTCAAGTTCTCACCGGTCTTCTCTGCAGCAGGGTTGGGAGGCACGCTCAAAACCAAAGATTCTCCTTTTGAACTTTCATTCTGCTGGGTTATATACATATCTCTGGGTTGGTAAGCTAACTTTGGATCTTGGTTCTCTCATCCAAGGCATCTGAAATTCCTCCAAGCTATATACGAAGTCTTGATCAGAGTTTCTACAGTGGACCGACATCTTAAATGCCCTTCTGGCAGCTTGCTCTTCTTCCCCTAGTCTGCAGGTGATGAGAGAGAGCTGGGAAACAGGTCTTGTTGAGGACTAACTGCATTTTGAACCTTTCTTTTCTTTTGTTCTTGCGGTTCAGCCACTAAGTTGTGTCCAAATCAAACTCATGTCTTTGAGTCATGAACAGCATGTCATGGTTGGAGGGCATCACTGACTTTAGGACATGTCTTTTAATTCTTTCTCTATTACCATGGATTTCTTCCATGCTGTACATGTTTTTAGGTGCCTTTAAAAAATGGCACCAGAATCGAGTTTGGACTGGAAAGCAGGACCATGATGCTTCCCTCTCCCAGGGGAAAAGGTACAATCAGAGGTTCTCCTTTCTCATCCACTTGACAGTCATCCTTGGCTCTTTCAGCTGGCTTCTGGCTCATTTACACCCAGTGTGGAAAGGATGCCCCATGTCGCCCACTTCAACCCCGTTTTCGTATGTTAGAGATACACCAAGTGACAGACTTTATTTTCTTGGCTCCAAACTCACTGAGGACAGCGACTGCAGCCATGAAATTAAAGGCGCTTGCTCCTTGGAAGAAAACTATGCCGAATCTAGACGGTTTGTTAAAAAGCAGAGATGTCACTTTGCCGACAAAGGTCCATCTAGTCAAAGCTATGGCTTATCCAGTGGGCGTGTACAGATGTGAGAGTTGGACCATAATGAAGGCTGAGCGCCAAAGAACTGATGCTTTTGAACTGTGGTGTTGGAGAAGACTCTTGAGAGTCCCTTGGACTGCAAGGAGATTCAACCAGTGACTCCTAAAGGAATCAGTCCTGAATATTCATTGGAAGGACTGCTGAAGCTGAAGCTCCAATACTTTGGCCACCTAGTGCAAAGAGCCAACACATTGCAAAATACCCTGATGCTGGGAAAGACTGAGGGCAAGAGGAGAAGAGGAGAAGAGAGGATGAGACAGCTGGCTGGCATCATCAATTCAATGGACATGAGTTTAAGCAAACTCAGGGAGATCTGAAGGACAGGGAAGCCTGGCGTGCTGCAGTTCATGGGTTGCAAAGAGTCGGACATGACTGAGCTACTAAACAACGACAAAAGGTTATAATGACACTTTTCCAAACATTCATTCTCGGAAAAGATTTAAAGAGAAGGGATGGGCCTAGAGTCCTGCTGAAGTCAAGATGTGGAGAGTCAGGTTTCCCGTCCCCTTGCTCCCTCCCCTCCACAAAAGTGGTCACGGCTCTTCACACCAGTCTGGGCGGTGGAGACCAGGAAACAAATAGCCTGTTCCTTTCTCTTCCCTTCCTAAAAAATGCATTTCCCTCCAAAGCAATCTTATAATTTGTATATGTTCCCAGTGTCCTTCATTACAGGTGGCTGGCAGCCAGCTCAAGGCAAACTGTGAAATTCACAAGAGAGCCCTTGTAGATGGAAAGAATCACTCACTAACTCTAGTAATTATGTTTTTTCTTTTTATTAATAGATTAACCCTCCAATGTATCCTCAGCTAAGTAACTTATCAAATATAAATTCCAGAGCCTATACATAATTGGATTCCTTTTTAAGCTTTAAATAGATCCATCCTATAAGACCTGGTTTGTTGAAGGTTCAGTGGAACATGAGAAGATGAAATGAGGGAGACTGGGGAGTTAACGCTTTAAAATGGAGACTTCTTGGGTTGGTTCAGAGAAGGCTGTACTTCTGGGGAAGGAAAATAAAGAAAGATGAGACAGGAAGAGGTGAGAAATCTTAGGATTTTGTACAATGAGCACTGTTTGGGGAGTTCTAGGTTTTCAGCCAAACCAGCAAAAATCCCCCTCAGCAACATGAGAGGGCTATGCAGGAATACTTCTCCTCAAGATGTCAGTAGTTCAGTTACGCATTCAGTTGGCAAAAAAGTTAGATTGGGTTTTTCTGTAAAATGCTATGGAAAAACATGAACTAATGTTTTGGCCAACCTAATATCACTGTCCATCAAACCAAGCCAAACACAGCGACATAAAGCCACTTCACCGCCATTTGACTGTGCCCACAGAGTCTCTAGATCATGAGCTTGAACAGGAAAGAAGGGGGTGATTTATCTCTGCTTCATGCGCTTGGGGGCCTCAGCTAGAAAAGCAATTGAATGGCCAGGAGTGATGCCTGTAGCTGGGGGCTGAACTGGGGTCATCTGGAGGTACCTTCTCTGAATATCAGGCAGCCGGGCTGGATGGTCTGCCGGTCAGGCTCCGCTGCGACTGCTGACCGCAGCGCACAGCCCTTGCCTTCTTGGCTGCCAGATTCCAGGTGGAAGGGCCTGTGCTGGCTCCTTTTAGGTGTTAACTTGACAAGACCATAGACTCACGCAGCATACATCTACTGCATTCTATCTGAGCATTACTGAGGTCAGAGCATATTCAAGATGAGGAGTATCAGAGCACATTCAGACATGGCTAAAATCCATCGCAGGCAGCCTTCTTCCCCTTCTTTACAGATGAGGACGAAGAGGCTAAGCTGAGCTAGGAGGCTCACACAGCTAGTAAGTAGCAGAGAGGAGACCTAAAGCCAGCTCAGCCAGACGCCAAAGCCTGTGCCGTGCCCGACCTCTGGGTGGCCCATGTTCCAGCAGGGCACCAAAACAGATGCACAGGACCAGGAGCTGACATGCAAGAGAGGAAAGGAACTGATAAATTATCCTGAGAACAAAGAAGGCGTGAGGTAGTCTGCTCAGAGAGGTAAGGAAAGGCTTCCTGAAGCAGGTGGCTTGGAGCAGAGGGGAAGGATCTGTGTAAGATACCAATGTGCAGAGAAGCTGGGGGAGAGTGGGAGAGGTGGAGGGGCACCTGCTTTCCTGGCTGAGACACAGTCTGAGCAGATATGCACGGGCAGGAACACATATGGCTGCCCTAACTATTAACAGCTGTTTGTGCATAAGGCATTTCATGGAAGAAGATGCAGGACATGAGAAATGCCACCTGATGATGAAAACAGCTTAAACACTGGGTTGAAATCTTCTCAAAGCGTGATCCTTGAATCAGAAGCATGGGTGGCACCAGCATCAGCTGGGAACCAGAAATGCGAGTTCTCAGCCCCACCCCAGACCTAATAAATGAGGAACCCTGGGGAGGGGGACCAACAGCCTCAAAAGCAGGTTCTGACTGGAGACCGTCTGCTCCCAGGTGTTGGGGAATCCCTCAGAGAGTGCTGTGAGCTGAGATCGTCCTGAAGCAGAGGACGCTGGTCGTGGCGTGTTGGGCAGACTGAAGCGAGAGAGCAGACGCTTGTCTCCGTGAGATACGCGTGTCTGTGAAAGATATGCAACTGGACACGCGCAGGAGCAGGGGAGGGTGGGGCAGGGGTGACGGCGGAGGCCCTGCGGCAGGCAAGACTACTTGGAAATCGGTGTGACTGTGAGCCCTTCCTTCTTCACAGCATCCCCTCTAAGGACAGATAGCCTTGCTGGGCCATTAAGAGTTTCTCTACAAATTTGAATCACATGGCCCAGGAATCTGGATATAAACTGAGGACCCAGGGGTTGGGTTACAGATGCAGATTCCTGTGACACAGTCAAGCTACTCTCTGCAGGTTGCCTGGGGGAAAGCGTTGCCTGGTCCAGCATTTTCTTCTTCACGCTTCGTTATAGTGTCTGTCGGCTCCACCAAGCCTTTGCAGAATGGGCTTAACAATACGACCTACCACACACAGTTGAAAATTAAGTAGCTCCAGCAAACTCAATGTATATTAGGTGTTTTAATGATCACTTTCCTTGTTGTCATCGTCATTATTCATTTATCAAAGAGGTGCTTGCTGCGCAGCCATAGTGTGCAAAGCACCGAGAACGTAGTGGCCCATTCTCTGGGTCTGTCTCTCCTTCATTGAGAGCTCATTGGTAGGAGGGACAAGAGTGTGGATCTTAAATGCTAAAGAATTGGATTTGGGCTCTAAGTTTTATAAAGTCTTAACTTTAATCTTGGAAGACCACAGCTCTAGGCCTCTTTATTCATCTGCAAATGAAATTAAAAGACTTGTCTTGTTTCACAGGTCTGTGTGAGGATAACATGAGGAAAAAGTTGGGAAGATGGTTCTTTACTGTTTGATCATGGTCAAGGCCATGGACCCTCAGAGAGGTGCTGCAGAACGCATGCTTCTCACTCCTTCCTTCCGCAGTCCCACCACCCCTCCACTCCCGGACAGCCTGCGTGCTCGGCGCCTCCCTCGCTCCTGTTCCCCACTGGAGTGGTACAGACTTCATGTCTCTTTCTCTGAGCTGCCCCCTGCCATCCTTCCCATTCAGTGAAAGTCAATTAAGTCACAAAGTATTTGGTCAAGTGACTGATTCAGTGACTATATCAATAGATTTGCCAACAACTTGCTCCTTTTGATTCTTTATTGAGAATTTGGCACTCTTACTGGGTGTGATGATTTTATCAGCTCATTAATATTTTAGGGAACGCTTCGTTTGTGCTGCTCTCAGAGTCCTGGAGGGCACCAGCACCAAGAGGAATTCTTTGATGGAGGACGGGCAAAGGTGGTCAGCACACAGGCTACCACCCCCCACCCCTCAACTGCCTGACTCAGAGAGAAAGGAGATGGGGGTACTCAGAGGATATGGACTATGGAGGCCCCGGAGCCCCAAGTCCTCTAACAGCTCTCTTAGGCCTGACAATGCATCAAATATGTTATTGGAGACATTAATAAATATTTTGGTAAATCTTCCAAGTTTGCAGATTTGAAACATTAAATGTTTTAAGTTTAATACCCTGAATTAGCCCTCCAGAGCTGAATGGTCCAGTCACCAATCGGTGAGTGGTCGACTGGTGTTAGAGGACTTGTTGAGGCCCACCCAGAAAGATCCTGCCGAGTGGACGTTCAGCCACTCATGAGCACATGGAGCCGAGCCTGGTCTTCAGCACACTGTGATCAGCCTTCTCTCCGACAGTCACCAGGCTCTGACTTGAGCCCACAGCCCTGAGCACTGACCAGTGTCTCAGCAGAGGCCACAGAAGCAAAGGCAGGGGAACTGGTCTCTGGCCCCCAACACCAGGGTGGGAGTTAGCACCACCTGGAAAATTCTGGCCTGGAAATATCTTAGGTAACCTCTCTGCTCTTCCTCTGTCTGAACCTTCCTAAAGCTATCATTTTCCCCACCTGTTTCAACAAGATTTCTATTTCAAGTCAAGAATGAAGGTCAGAGAACTTTCTCCATTAGCAAGTGTCCTCTGAGTACACTTGGCTTCCAGGCGGGGCCCAGAGTGGCTGGAGAGCTGACCTCCACCTCCCTGTCTGTCTGCATCTGTGACTGTGTCTGCCCTGCCAGGGGCCTGTGTCTGACTACGTGATCCATCAGCTGCGGCTCCACCCAGTGAGTGTGTGTGCTGGCTGTGGCGTCTCTCATGGAATAAGGGGAGGCTCCCAGAGTGGAGACGGGACTGGAACCCCTCACCTCCCCAGCATCTCTTTAGGAGGGGGAGGCGGAGGAGAAGGAGTATCTGATAGAAAGAATGACCCCTCAGGTCCTGTCTTCAAATCCTGTACAGTGAACTCCATGGGTGGGCGGTGGGGGCGACACCCTGTGGTTTCCACTATTGCTTACTTTTGGGGAAACTGAGGGCTGTAGGCCAGGAGGAACACGGTGAAGACACGTGTCAGTACGAGATGAAGGTGAAACTGAACAGCAGGATTCTGAGCAGCTCCGTCAGCTGCACTGGGTCCCTCTGCTGGGGCTCTGAGCCTGCTCACCTCCCCTTCTACCTGGCAGAGAAAACTCCAAACTGACCGGATGTCTCAGGCCCCACCTCGCCTTCCAGCCCCTTGTTCTTGAGGACAGTTTCTGAACTGGAACCCACTGATGCTGGTCTACTGCAGACGAGCGCACCAAGGTGCTGGAGGCAGGTGACCTCCTCGAGGCCACAGAGCAGGCATGGCCCACTGAAATGCACACCCTCCAGCCCTCTCACAACCACAGTCGCACTCTTAAAGTTTGTGGTCCGCTCTCAGCTGAAATTTAAACAGAAACACTCAAACTGGGAGTTTACACACACACGCCCCTACAGGACGGAGCGCCTGGGCCCGTGCAGCATCGGCAGGCGCTGCGTGTGCCGCTGGGCGCTGCTGCGCAGGCACGGGCCACCCTCACCCTTCCCCTTGGCCTTCGCCGCCCGGCCACCCTCCTCTCCTCCCCGCATTGTCCCTCTACTCCGAGGTCACAGTGGCCTCACGTAGCCTGTTGTCTTTTATTTTTTAACCACAGCAGCGGTCAGGGCCACGGATTTTGTGGGCAGTCAGTCCTTATTTATGTCCTGTGAGTCACAATCATTTGCCGGCTAATAATAACTTTGGCTCCCCCACCCCCCCGCCCCGCACACGGCCTGACAAGTCTCAGAGCTCTTTCGCCCCGGGGCAAGTCCAGGGGGTCCTTCTTGGGGCTTCATCAGGAAAGCAGGTGGCAGTGCTGACTCTCCTCTTCTAGGTCATCCAGGGGCCCAGGGAAGGGACAGAGCGGGTGGCTTCCTTGCCCTGTGCTTGAAACCTGACGCCTGCTTCAGGGTGGGTGGAGCCTGTGGAATCTGAGATTGCAGCTGACTGTGCACTTTTAGAGACCACACAGATGGGACAGACACTTGGCTCCCAATATGCGTCATTGCACAAGGCGCAGAACGTGGTCTATGCACAAGAAGCCGTGAAGAGGCTGAGAGGAAGAAGAAAAAAAGGAAGAAAGTGCAGAAAGGAGGCGGCCTTGCTCAGCGGGCACGTGGAAGTGATTGGAGCTGCTGGGGGATCAGCTTACACCCCTGGGAAATCAAGCAGGTGGTGATGCTGGGGATCTAAGGGAGTTTGAAAGTAATTATCCCTGGTTTGTTATTTGGAACAGCATCGTTTATAGCTGAGCAAGAAGAAGAAAGCAAATCCACCTTTCCTGAACTTTGGCCTCCTTGCTTCCACGACGTCGGGACCTGGACTGTAAACCGGGCTGTGGGGACGTCTGGACTTGACAGCTGAATCAGGGAGAAAAGCTTGCCTGTGTCAAGGAAGGAGGCAAGCCTCTGTCATCCAGGAGAACCTCCCAGCTGGACACAGCGAGGGAGCCTCTCGGTGTCTCCTTTAGTGGGGACTAGAAGGGAGACAGGGGTCTTGGAGGGTTAGGAAAAGGCTCCCTGACACCCAGACGCAGGAGCAGGGCTGAGCCTGGGACCAGAGGCCGGCCTCCCAGCTGGTGAGTGCCGCCGGGACCCTGCAGACCAGAAGGGCCCCTCACTTTGAGATGCTTCCTGGCTTCGAGCATCTGAGCTCAGCTTCTGCCACAGGAGGCATGTCTTTCTCTCCGGCCCATTCTGTGACCCTCCTGCACGGTGGAGGGCATGAGAGAACGTCTCTCTTCCCATTTCTGAAGAACATCAGGCTTTGTTTGTTTTCCTTTTCTCCCCCTTTCTCTTTCTCTATTTCTTCACTGAGAAGAGACCAAGCCAGGCATGGAATAAGTATTCAAGAAACAGCTGTTAAGTAGAGTACTTCAGTCTTCTTTTTAAATAACACCTTTTGTGACTGGTTATGGAATTAATACGAGTTTAACTGTAGGAGCCCTTGAAAGTATAGATAAGTGTAGAGGGGAAAATAAATACTCTAAATTCCTACAACTTGGATAAATGCATGTTAGCATCTAAATATATCTTCTTCTGGTCTTTTATAGATGCACATATTTACATACATAGTTAACAAATCTGGGGGTCATCATTTATATAAAGTTTTATATATTTAAATAAATATAACATTTTATTTCTATATAGTTACATATATATGCATATATATATATTTGATTTTCACTTATTATTTCAACAGAAACAAATTTCCCACAGTTTTTGTGTGTTTTTTTTTTTTCCACACCACAGCATGTGAGATCCTAGTTCCCTAACCAGGGACGCAGCCCATGGCTCCTGTACTGGAAGTGTGGAATCCTAGCCATGAACAACCAGGGAAGTCCCTTTTCCCCCTAAATCATTCAAGTTCCTTAAAAATAAAAAAAGGGCGTCTTAGAGCATGCTCATCATTTCATCATAAGATGGGCAGTAACTTATCGAACCCATCTCTTCTGTAAATACTGCTTCTGTGACTAACACCTCGCACAAACCATTGTGCGTGCTCAGGGGGTTTCTTTAGCGCCGTTCCTAGGAAGGCAGTGAGTGGCTTTAGGGCCCTGGGCACACGCGTTCCAGGCTGCCCTGAGGATGCTGTGGGTGGGTCTCTGTGACCTGCTCACTTCTCTGGAGCTTGAACACAGGCCAGGAGTGTCAGGCTCCCTGGGTACTTGCCAGTCTGTGTCTGTGAGTCATTACAAATACAAATAAATAAAGGAAGGTGAAGTACAGATATGGGATATGAGAGAGGAGAGAGGCGAGGCGCACACACCAGAAGTCTGGCTCAAGGACAGGGAACTCCTCGTCGGCACCTAGGTCTTCCCGAGGTGCGGACAAGCAGATCCTCCCACGAGGCGGCGGCCACTTTGCTAGGCTCACGGGACTCTGTGAGCTAGTAGGACGGTGCCTCTTTCCTTGTAGCCTGGGAAGCTCAGTTATCATTGCCAGTAAAGCAAGTCCCAGTGTTTCTTCTGCTTGGCTCGGATAAGAACGACGGTCCGTGTTCTCAACAGGTGGAAGTGCCAGTTTCCCAGACCTCCAAAAAAGGACCCTGGCTTATCTTTCAGATCTTGTCTTCTGCTTATCCACTTGCCCAAATTTCAGACTCCAACTAAGAGAGAAATCTCTCTGTGATCCAACCACGCCACCCACCACCCCATCAAATCTCTCCTGCCTGACTCGCTGCGACAGATCTCTGCCCCTAGAAAGGCTTTTCCCCACGTGGGTCCGTTCACCTCTTGTAGAAATGCTGATTTCTCAAAACCTGGGACTTATTCAAGAATCTGGTTTTAAGACTCTCACTTGAGGCCCCTGATGTGTCAAGAATCGACAGATCACAGTAATCCTACTCTTAGGCATATACACAGGTTTATAAACGCCACATTTATAAACTCATAATTTATAAGTGCATAATGTAACATGATAATGTACCCTGTGTTCGTTGTATATATATATACGTATGCCATCTGCAGCAACAAGAGTGGGCCTAGAGTTGGAAGCAAAGTCCCCATGAGGCGCCAGGAAAGCAGTAGGCACGGTTCTCTGCCAAGCGTGCATGTGCTAAGGAACTTCAGGTGTGTCCTATTCTTTGCCACCCACGAGACTCTCCAGGCAAGAACACTGAAAGGGCTGCCATTTCCTCCTCCAGGGGCCCTTTGAACCCAGGTGTCCTGCAGCTCCTGCACTGCAGGGGGATTCTTCACCGCTGAGCCGCCAGAGAAGCCCCGAGTATAGAGGTGAACGTTTCGAGCTCTTCAGATCTCTCTCCCCATCTCCACTTCTCTCCCAGTCAAGCTCTTGCTTCAGGTTAAAGAAGTCTCTCTCAGGAGCTAGAAGGCCCTGCTACTTCTGGAGACATCTGAACTTGGAGGGAGCTCTGATTTCCTTTCATGCCAGATGAACCCCTCCCAGTGAAAGAAGTAGCGGGCTCTCTGTAGCCTTCCCATGGGTCTTGTGCTTCTTTCTCTTACTGCTGCTACTAAAAGCTACTATTGATGCATTGAAGAAGGAAATGGCAACCCACTCCAGTGTTCTTGCCTGGAGAATCCCAAGGACGGGATAGCCTGGTGGGCTGCTGTCTATGGGGTTGCACAGAGTTGGACACGACTGAAGCGACTTAGCAGCAGCAGCAGCAGTGACGTGCTATTACCTAATTAATTCCTTGCAGTGACCCTGGGGGTTATACATTTCCCCTTTCACAGGTGAGGACGCTGAGATTTATGGAACCCAAATGACTTCCCTAAAACCTCATCAGTTGGTGATAGAGTTGACAGTTGACGCCAGTCTAGTCCGGATCTCACCTTGTCTGCTGGTTTATACTCTCCCCAGCTAAGTTAGAGTCTTGGAGCACTGGGTCCCCTTTCCTGGGTGTCCAGGTCTGAAGAAAGATTACTTGCCAGAGGGCTTAGATTCATGTGGCAACAAGTTGATTCCAAGGACTCCCCAACAAAGATTTTTCTTAGGTCAAGAGGTACAGGGTAAGAAAAAGGGGCATCAAGCTGCAAATTTGGGGAAGCAATTGATGGTCATGTTGGTAGCAAGAGAGTAGAAAAGAAACCAAGCTAGGTTTTCCCTGCTCTTTTTTCCTACTGCAGTGGGGTTATCAGTGTTCCTCCCGGTCCCAAATTCATGTCCACCCCGAACCTCAGACTATGACCTTATTTAGAGATGAGATATTTGCAGATGTAATAGTTAAGATGATGTCATCCTGGATTAGGGTGAGCCCTATATATGACTGGTGTCCTTGTAAGAATAGGAGTAGGCACGCAGAAATACATGCAGATAAGAAGGCCACGTGAAGCCAGAGGCAGACACAATCCTGCCACGAGCCGAGGGATACAAGGGTCAACTGCAACCAATAGGAGCTGACGGACAAGAAAGGCTCTTCCCTCTGGAGGGGGTGCGGCTCTGCTGACACCTTGATCTCTGACTATGTCTTTCTGAACTGTGAGAAAGAAATTTCTGGTGTGTTAAGCTGCCTGATTTGCGGTGATTTGTGCTGATAGCCCCAGGACACTAATACACCTCCTCAGGAGTGAGAAGGGACATCCCTGTTGAAACAGCTGCGGCGACATTTCCAGAGACCTCTAATTTCTTACTCGTTTGATGACCAGATGTGAGAAATTATCTCTGCTTCTTGGCATGTGAAATGCAAATGAAGCAAATCCTAGGTCTGAAGTTGCTTCTCAGCACGTTTGGTTCTGGCTAGTATAGGGTTCTCAAGTGTCTGGCATGCAGTAGGCTCTATGTATTAATATTTGTGAATGGATGGATTAATTGATGACTGATGGCTATGGGAGGTAGAAGAGATCGTCCCACTTTTTGTGGAAGTCAAGCTTCTGCATATTTTTCTTTGATTCAGTCATCTGTAGAGGATGGTCTGGTTTGCTGAAGTGGTAGAGAATGGGCTCGAAATCAAACTTAGAGTCACTTTCTGTGTGACTTTGAGCCAATAACAGCCTCACTGAGCCTTTCTTCCCTTTTCTGTGAGTAAAGATGACAGTGTCTGCCTACAGATGACAATCCGTCTGCCTCTCAGACTAACGCTGCTGAGAGGATTAGTCAGATGAGTGCCTGGCCCATCACAGGGCTTCCCTGGTGGCACTGGCAGTAAAGAATCCACCTGCCGATGTCAGAGACGAAAGGGACATGGGTTTGATCCCTGGGCTGGAAAGATCCCCTGGAGTAAGAAATGGCAACCGCTCCAGAACTCTTGCCTGGAAAACTCCATGGACGGAGGAACCTGACGGGCATGTCTGAGCGTGCACGCTAAAGCCTCTCGTATGTGTGGTCACAACGGCTATAGTGTTGACCCACCTGCCCCTCTCAAGTGGGAGGTGCCTACTGGTAATACTTGCATTGGCCCTTTGAATTTGGAAGATGCGTGTACACATTATATGGTGTCTGTGTGTTGTATGTACTCTTAGGTGTGAGATGTGTACAAAGTAGTGTGTGTCCATTGAATGGCTATCCTTAAATAAACCTGGAAAACTGTGACCACCCGAAATGTTGCTGAATTCAGCTCTAGAAAAATCCAAGTTTTCCAAGAAGCCCTCCTCTGAGAGTGGAGCATCGAAGAATTGAGTCACTTAGTCACACGTTTTAAATCTCTGTTAACGTTTTCCTCATTTATCCCAGGACTGTCAACACAGCTGTTACGCAGCGTAGGTGTAGACAGCTTTCTAAACGGAATGGTAAGTCCGTCGGTTTTGCTTTAATAGACACAGTAGATATTTCCCACTTTTGGCTACTGTACTCAATAAATCATCTTCTCTGGAGGAATTACAAAGGAATAAAACAGAAGAAAGAAAAGAGAAAAGGCATCAGTCTTGACTGATACTGATCCCCAGAGCTTGTCTGCCAGGAAGGAGTTTAGGAAGAGTGTGAGAATGCAAGTACCATCACTGGGCAGAATTAGCCTGTCCTGGATCTGAATGTCAGCACTGCCCACACGGCGCTGCGCAGCGGGGAACACACCCCCAGGATAAGAGGGAGGTGAGGGAGCGGGGAAATCTGATCACTGAAGACAGGGCCTCCAGGTACCTTTGAAGCAGATGCTGGCAAACAATTACTCTGCATGACCTGGTCCCCAGCCAATCTCTTAAGCTTCACCAGATCCTATAACCAGAGCAAAGTGGCTTCAAGCCCCACTTGGCTGATTTTAAATCCAGACACACACACACAAACTATTAGATGACATTGCATTGGTATTTTTATGACTTTGTAAATCCGTTCTTTATCTAATGCCTTAGACCTTGGACAACTCTTTGGGTGGCTGGGAGGAGGGGAAGCAAGGAATCCCGTAAACAAGGCAACATTGGTATTAAACTAGCTGTGACTCCCCTGCCTGTGACCTTTCCACCCGTGCACTGCCTGGGAAGCAGCAGAGACTTAAGGCCGCCCACCACCTGGGCTCAGCTTCTCCCCTTGGTCTGGTCTTCTATAAATCTACGCTCGCCTTCCTGGTCTCCAGTCACGCTGAATTCCTCGCCTTTCATGGATGCACTCTCAAGTCGACGTCTTTGCACCTGCTGTCCCTTCGATCTGGAACACACTCTGCTTAGAACAGCTTCAGCCCTCTTGGCTGCCTGCCACATTTCTGAATAAAGGGAAGCCACTTCTGCAAAGTTTTCTTCATCTCCCTGTCTATCTCTCCGCTTTTTATAGCTCCCTTTTTGATAGCTTATGTGCTTGAGTCTCTAATTGTTTGCTACCTGGCTGCCTGCCTCACCTTTCACCTTTATAGCTCCTTTACTCAAGAGTATTCCGAGGCTCTAGTGGCATTTGACAGGGATTATTTAATGAATGAAGGGCATAATGAATGTATAAATCCAAGGAAACTCTAAGCAAAAGTCTCCAAACCTTTGGGATGAGGTGAACTCTAATCATTGTCCATCCTACACATTATTACGTAGCATGCTAAATAAACCATGACCCAGTCAGTTCTCCCTGAATCCGACTACCTGCTGCTTTCTGAGAAGGCAGAGTTCTCAGTTTGGTTTATAAATTAAGCATCAGAAATAATTAGCATTGGAGACATCAGCTGGTGTAGCCAATTATCTCATATATCCAACGAGGGCATTTAACTCTTAGTTGACTACTGGCTTAGCATGTGGCTTCAAGCAAGTATCAGTTCTTCTTTAATCTTCTCACTAATACAGGAAAGACAGAGACTTTGATCTTTAACTCGGGGACTAAGGGGGTTATGTGAGTGCTCTGAGCATCTTGAGGGAAAATGCTTGCCACCGGGCGGGGGCCATGCACTCTCACCTCCTGCGGGGTGTGTAGGGAGGCAGAGGTGGTTTCCTCTCTTCTCTACCGTCTGAGGCAGACAATCTGGATTTCAAATGTTACTACATGAAGGTTGCAGTTAGATGCTATTTCTGGAGAAGGAAGAGATAGCATTGGCATTTCTGGAATAGTTTTCATTGGCTCAGGGTACAAACTGAGGCCAATACAGCTTTATAGGATTAAATCTGGGGCACTCATCCTGCAAGCTGTGGGAAAGTCTCTCTCCCCGCTCTGGCATCTCCCTCCCATC
Source organism: Ovis canadensis (assembly GCF_042477335.2). Lineage (NCBI taxonomy): Eukaryota > Metazoa > Chordata > Mammalia > Artiodactyla > Bovidae > Ovis > Ovis canadensis. Next base: position 62,221,280 of record NC_091269.1, read on the forward strand.
ATAAATCTGAGAAATCTATTTCAGCTCTGGAAGATCAGCCTTGGTGATTTTTGTCATCCAGAGGCTCCGTTGCTGCAGACACCAGGTTCTGTCACAAATTCCTCACGCTGAAGGGGAAGAAAAGCCCTGCACTCAGTTACGGGTGCCCCATCCCAAAGAGACCGGGGCCATGGGTGCTTCGGCTTCTGCCTTAGCCACATGCAGCACCCGAAAAAAGCTTTGCCCACAGAGAAAGCTCATGATGGCTAGATGGCAGCTACTCGCAAGTCAGAAAGAGTCACTACAAGTAAATAAAGATGGGGTCCTAAAATAGTGTTCAAGTAACTCGAAGGAAGACAAGAAGAGGGAAACTAAGGGATGAGAAATAGATGAAAACACTAGGAAACCACAAAGCGGCAGCCTGAAGGCCCATGATAACAATGATTGCCTTAAGGGAAAGTGAGCTAAAGGCCAGTCGGAAGTCAGAAATGGACAGAGTGGATTCAACAATATAATCAAAGATACACTGTCTACAAGACACACACAAATACAACGAGATACAAACATCAAACACGATGACCTAGGCAGGCTGAAGAAAAAGATGGCTAAAGATATACCACGAAAACAGTTAATTTAGACAAGAAATCAGGAGTGGCTGCTATTAATATCAGATAAAGCAGACTGCAGAGGAAGAAATATAAACCAAAAGGGACATTCAGTTCAGTTCACTTCAGTCGCTCAGTCGTGTCTGATAAAAAATATGCCACTAAGACAGTAAGGACCTTAAATGTGGTCACACCAAACGACAGAGCATCAGATACGTGATGCCAACACTGATGGAGCTGAGAGGAGACTAGGCGAGTCCACAGTTCCAGCTGGAGGCCTTAACACCCCATTCTCAGCAACTGATAGAACTGTAAGCCAGAAAATCAGCAAAGACTTAGAACTACTGAAAAACAGCCATCAGCGAGCAAGACTTGACTGACAAGTGTTCTACTCAATAGCAGCAGAATACACATTCTTTTCAAGCACCTATGGAACATCCGCTAAGACAAACCCGAATCCTGAGTCATGAACAAATTTCAATAAATGTAAAAGAATTGGAATCATACAAAGTATATTTTCTGACTATCATGGAAATCCAACTGGAAAAAAAAAAAAAGACAACAGACAATCTCCAGATTAGAAATTAGCACAGTTGTAAATAACTCATGGGGCAAAGAAATATATCAAAAGATATAAAAAGTACATGCTGCTGCTGCTGCTAAGTTGCTTCAGTCGTGTCTGACTCTGTGCGACCCCATAGATGGCAGCCCACCAGGCTCCCCCGTCCCTGGGAGTCTCCAGGCAAGAACACTGGAGGGGGTTGCCATTTCCTTCTCCAATGCATGAAGGTGAAGAGTGAAAGTGAAGTCGCTCAGTCGTGTCCAACCCTCAGCGACCCCATGGACAGCAGCCTACCAGGCTCCTCCGTCCATGGGATTCTCCAGGCAAGAGCAATGGAGTGGGTGCCATTGCCTTCTCCGTAGAGCTCATCAGAACAAAAGTGAGCATGTCTAACTATGTGAGGTGGACTTATTGCAGCGCTTAGGGAGAAGCTTACAGCCCTACATTTTTGCTTGTAAAATAGAAAAGTTCTCAAATCAATAATTTAAACTACTACCTCAAGTAACTGGGCGGAAAAAAGCAAAAATAAACCTCAAGCAGAAAAAAGGAACATAAAGAAGAACAGACATTTACAGAGTTTAAAATGGGAAAATATATTAAAGATAATCAATGAAACAAACAACTGATTCTTCAAAAAAAATTAAAAATTGCTAAACCTCTCGCAAGGCTAACAGAGAAAAAAATACAAATCATCAATATCAGTTATGAAACAGAGGATGTCACTACAGACTTTGAAACCATTAAAAGGGTAAGAGAGAAATACTTTGAACAATTTTACTATCATAAATTCAATAACTTAGAAGAAATGGGTCCAGTCCTCAAAAACCACAAGTTAGCAAAACTTAATGAGGAAAAAATATACAACCCAGACAGTCCTATAACTTGTGGAAGAAACTGAATTCATAAAAGCTCCCAAAAAAGAAATCTCCAGACTCAGAAAGATTCCCTGGAGAATTCTATGAAACATTTAAAGAGTAACTAACATCGGTTTTACACAACATCTTCCAGAAAATATAACTCATTTTCTTACCTCGAAACAAAACCGAGGAGAGTACAAAGCAATTAGGCAACTACAAATTCACATCTCTCATGAATTTTGATACAGAACCCTCAACAAAACATTTGCAAAGCAAACCCAGCAATGCATAAAATAAGTTACAAACCACCACTAAGTGGGATCTATTCCAGATATGCAAGGCTGGCTTAACAGCAAATATCATCAGTGTGATCTGCCCTGTCAGTGGGATGAGTAAGAAAAGCCGCAGGAGCGCACCAATCCGCGGGGAAAATACTGCCCACCCCGCCCCCCCAACAAAGGAAAGGGAAGTGCTGCTTCACCGAAAAATGAGTGCGAAAAATGAGTGCGGCGTGCGCTGGCCTTGTCCAGCTATGGAACAGATCAAAATGAACAATCTTTGGCTCCCTGGTCTTGGAGAAGCAGAAAGTCAGGAATGGAGCAGGGATATGCGGAAGGGTGGAGGCAGATCACTGCGCTATGGACTCTGGAAGGCCAAATCGTTTGCTTAATGTCGTGTAACCAGTAATGGAGGATAAGAATTTTTGATAAAGGAAATCCAGAGGTATGTGCACCGGGATACCCTGGGCTTGTACTCCTGCTCAAATTATTCCATAAAATTATACATGCGCACTTATGTGTATGTATGTGTCATAGAGATGAAAGATAACAAGTCTCCAGACAAGAAAATAGTGAATACAGCAACGTGAAATCCTTGAAATAATGTGTACTGGTGATTTTTATTTTCATAGTATTTTGGAGCCTAATTGGCATCACAGAACTCTTTCCTACACCTAGATTTACAATGATGGTTAAGATCAGAACATTAAGGCTTGCCTTAAATCACACAGTTACTTAAAAGCACAGAGAAACCTAGACCTAGTTTACTGTCTTGCAGGAAAATCCTTTTTTACAGCAGCTCACTAAAATGTTAATTATGAACACTTTGTATATGTACTAATTGTATAAGAGGACTGCATGCACTTTTAAAAACATTAATGCCATGTTAAAATCCAGCCTTGTTGTATCATTAATTGGAATTGTAAAAGGGGCTTATATTGTAAACTATCTCAAATTCTTTTAAAGTTATGTGGGAATTGCTTTATAAACACATAATTAGATCTCACGTATTTGATCTGCAAAATGAGCATTTTAGTAAAGACTGTGAATATTTAATAATAAAATCTAGGTAGTTTCGGAGGATGTGAAAGGGATTGGTTTGATGGGATTGCCCATGTTATTTACAAAAGTTGTTCATAAAAATGGGACTGATGTCTTATTTTTCCCTCAATACATTTCCTCAAAGCAAACAGCTGTTCAGAATCCTTCCATGGATACTCTTTTCACAAGAATTTTGAGCATCTGGAGAAGAAAGCATTTTTAAAATCTTATCTCATTAACATTAATGAGGATTTTGGTCTGGGAACAGTTCAGGGCCCTTTCTGCATTTTTTTTTTTTTAAAGCTCACATCATTCTTCCAAGGTAGGTATTGTTAATAGTAATAATAGTCCGAATTTACAGGCAGATGAACCATTGGCTTACCCAGCATCATAGCACACTGATGGGAAAGCTCAGGCTGGACCCAGAAGCCTAGACTCTCTCTCATTCCTATTGTTGCACCCTCCTACGCTCTATCCACGTCCAGCATCAGAGGTTCCTGTGATGCTACCTTCCAGGTTACTACAGAGGGGAGATCTTCATCAGCTGTTTAGAAGGGGGAGGTCAGGGCAGTATGTAGAGCTTATGTACCTGGGCTGATGTAAATGCCAGGAATGTTGTAGAAGTCCCAGGAGCCCCCTGGAGCTAGGATGGTGATGGCTAGCCGTTACCTGGCTGCACACCTGGAATTGTGCCCGCAGCCACGCAAAGCCACCACACACAGCCAGCCGGACGTCCCCAGGCTGCCATCCTCAAAGCGGCGGCTGCTTTGTGAAGAATGACGAGCCCACCAAGATGCACCTGACTTTGGATCAACCCGCAATCGGCATTCACTATTTACTTCACTTTTCCCCAAATTTAAGGAGAAATTAGAACTAGACCCAAAAGGAGCAACAAATGATTAAAAGGAAAATTAAGATTCACCCCTTTAAAGTATGCAATTGAATGATTTTTAGTGTATTTACAAGGTTCTGCAAACATCACCACTAATTCCAGAACATTTTATCTCCCTCGAAAGAAAGCCCATAACTATTGGTAGTCACTCCTCACCCCCATTCCCAGCCACTACCACCCTAGGGAAGGATGATCTATTTTCTGGCCCTATGGATTTGCCTGTTCTGGACATTTCATAAATGGCAACCCACTCCGTTGTTCTTGCCTGGAGAATCCCAGGGACAGGGGAGCCTGGTGGGCTGCTGTCTGTGGGGTCGCCCAGAGTCGGACACGGCTGAAGTGACTTAGCAGCAGCAGCAGCAGCAGCGTGGACTTGCCTGTTCGGGGCACTCCATCTGAAAGGGCTCACACGCACGTGCTCTTCTGTGTCTGGCCTCTCATTCGGCCTGTTTTCAAAGCTCCTTATGTGCACCACGTTTCAGTGCTTCATTTTTTACCTCTGTTTGTGATGCACAGGAGCTGACGGGCCATTGGGTTGGCTCCACTTTCTGGCTCTAGCTCAGTTGGTAAAGAATCTGCCTGCAACGTGAGACCTGGCTTTGATCCCTGGGTCGGGAAGATCCTCTGGAGAAGGAAGTGGCAGTCCACTCCAGTGTTCTGGCCTGGAGAATCCCACTGATAGAGGAGCCTGGCAGGGTACAGTCCATGGGGTCACCAGAGTCGGACACGACCTAGCAATAAAACACCATGAATATTCAAGTGTGAGTTTTTACGTGCACACGTGTTTTAAATTTTCTCAGGCATCTACTCAGCAGTAGAATTGCTGGATTGTATGATATTCTACTTTTAACTTTTTCAGGGATTGCCAGACTGTTTTCCAGGTGACTGCACCATTTTATACTCCTACCAACAGTGTATAAAGGTTTCAGTTTCCCCACATCCTCGTCAACTCTTGCTATGGTCTTTTTTATGATGGTCATCCTAGTGGGTATAAAGTGATTTTGATTTGCATTTCCCTAAAGATACTGAGCATCCTTTCATGCACTCACTGGTAATTTGCTTATCTTCTTTGGAGAAATGTCTATTTAAATACTTTGACTACTTTTGAGCTGGGTTATTTGTCTGGATTTTAGACCCTTATCTAAGATTTACAGATATCTTCTCCTGTATCGGCTGTCTTTTCAATTTCTATAAAGTGTCCCTTGATGCACAAGGTTTTAATTTTGAAAAAGCATTATTTAACTTAAAAAAAATGTCTTGCATGTACTTTTGATATCATATCTGGAATTATACACATTACTATATATAAAGTAGATAACTAATAAAGACCTATTGTATAGCACAGGGAACTCCACTCAATACTCTGACTTGGCCAGTATGAAGAAAGAATCTTTAAAAGGTGTATATATGCATATACATAACTGATTCACTCTGCTATACCCCTGAAACTAACACAGCATTGTAAGTCAACTAGACTCCAAATACAATTTTTTTGAAAAGAGAAAGAAAATTAAACCTTCACAGCAGACAAAAGATAAGTAAAATCACTACCAAAAAATATCCACACCAAGGTATGAATCTAGAAAAATCACGCAAAAGATTGGTATGTGGAAAATTTTAAATACAGATGAAAGAAACAAAAGATTTAAATAAATGGAGAGATGTAGTATGTTCATGAAAAAGATACTTATATAAATAAAAATTCATTGACAAATTCAGTTATTAAGACTTACCCTAGGTTTTCTTCTAAGAATTTTATAGCTTCAGCGCTTAGATTTGTGTTTTTGATATATTTTCAGTTAATTTTTCACTAACGTATGAGATAAGGGTCCAACTTTGCTCTTCTGTGTGAGGCCATTCAGTGGTCTCCGCACTATTTGTTGAGAAAATTACTCTTTTCCCACTGGATGGTCTTGATGCGCATCTATTGACCGTAAATGTAGGGATTTACTTATGAAGCCCTTACCTGGGGCAAACTGCCTCTGCCTTTATTCTCTAACCAAATATGTAGCTGTCCAACGATAGAACAGACATGAAAATGTGTGGTGACCTTCAGAGTGGTGTGCACACCAGAGGGTGACGATGGCGATGAAGACTGGTCAGGTGAACATAGAGAGCTCCAGTCTGCCCTCTGTCTCAAGGCCAAACGAGCTAGAACTGTATCTCCACTTATGATCACATTCTGGGCGTAAAATGCAAGTGACCAACACCTCCACAAACTGAAATAGGACGTCAAGGAAGAAGAAGGCTGCCCAGAACCAACAATGCTCTTTGGGGCGCAGGAGAGCATAGCAAGACCACGATGCAATAGTACAGGCTGGAGGTCTGCTTCCCGGCACACCTGCAGGAAGGAAGGCAGTATTCACTGCAGCCCCTGCGGGCCTGTGGCCTCTTCACCTCGCAGCTGCCTCTGCGGTGTGCCGTGAGGCCACGGTTAGAAGGAATGGGAGGTGGAAACACTTGGCCACAGGACCATGCAGGGCACCTGACTCAGGGTGCAGAGGAAGAGAAGTGCCTCGTTCCTCCCAGCCAGGCTGTCTTAGGGGACTAAATGCTTCTCAGCCTGCCTAAGGGGTTGATTTCACTGAGCCTTGGGTCTGCTGAAAGCTTTCTTGACCTCAGTCTTTCCTGGAAATAAAACCCTTTCTTTGGGGTGATTACCCATGATGAGACCCAAATGTAGGATTTGCTACTAAGTGATTTGATGATGAAATTATAAACAAATTATAAGTGAAAAAAAAAATTTTAAGAGGCAGTCTGGAAGTTGTCAGGGGCATGTCACCATAGCCACAACCTTCACAGCTGCCTCATTTGAAAAATAGAGCCAGGAGACTTCTTAAAACAATGACCCAAAGCAAAATGTCTGAGGGTCTTGGCACAGTAACACAGCTTCAGAGAATGAAGAGGTTTACTCTTTCTTACTGGCTGTTCTTGGGGCATCAGGACTCAGCTAGTAATGTCCCGTGTGTCAGCGCTGGAGACGAAGGCACCACAAGGATGTATGATGGGACCCACGAATGGCATTCTCGCCCTGGGCCTTATCCGATCCAGTCCAAAGGAAAGCATTGCTTTGTGTCTGTGAGTGTGTAGCACACACAAAAGAAACAAAGCAAACTCCAAATTCATTCTGTGCGCCTCGGACCTGAATTAGTGCAACAGTTTCAATAGAGAGTAGGTGGTTTTTGTTTAGCAAAATACCTTGTAATGTGAATGAGGAGGCTCCCAAATGTTATTTGCAAAAAGGCAACGGGAGAGATAGTTAAAAGACACTGTCTATGAAATCAGAGGAAATGCAGGAGGTGGGTTGGGGGATGGGGAGACCACAGAGGAGAGTGGACGCATCTTAGAGGAGGGGAGCATAGAGGAGGGGAGAGCCACATGGCCCACTTAGGAGAGATGCATTCCGTAACAAATCCTCAGAGGCACAGGGCTGGCACAGGCTACTTTAATTAATTTATTTATTACATGCCACTGATATTTCACATCCCCATAGCCTCTCACACCTTTAAGGATTAGCTAAACGCCTACTCCCTTTTGAGGTGGTGGTCTGGGGAACATGGATATTAGCAGCAAAGGAAGAGATATTTCCACCTTTCTTTAGGGGCCATCATTCCAGGAATCAATGTCCGAAGGAGAGGTCTTCAGCTCTCCTGAAGAGACCTGCAGTCACCAGAAGCAAAGATGAGGGATGCCTGGAGAAGCTGAGGATGGTGGGAGGGGCTAAGCTGGTTGGAGGGGGGGGTAGTCAGCTGCCAAGTGATTGGCCAAGAGCCCTTCTAGGACCAATCCTATGTCACTTTCCAAGTGTAAGGTAAGGTGAGGTGAGGTGAGGTGAGGTCTCAGTGGTAAAGAACCAGCTTGCCACTGCAGGAGCCCAGGTTCTCTAGGTAGGGAAGATCCCGTGGAGAAGGTAATGGCAAACAACTCCAGTATTTTTGCCTGAGAAATCCCATGGGCAGAGAGAGGAGCCTGGTCGGTTACAGTCCATGGTGTCACAAAGAGTTGGACGCAAATGAGCGCACATGCCCAGTACCGTAGTTTATGGTAAAATAGGTATAGTCTATTATGGGGCTTTCCAGGCAACACTAGTGGTAAAGAACCCGTTTGCTAATTAAGGACCCGTAAGAGATGCCTGTTCAATCTCTGGGTCAGGAAGATCCCCTGGAGAAGGAAATGGCACCCCACTCCAGTGTTCTTGCCTGGGAAATCCCACAGACAGAGAAGCCTGGTGGGCTACAGTCCATAGGGCTGCAAAGAGTTGAACACGACTGAAGTGACTTAGCATGCACGCTTAGTCTAATATATAGCACGAGATACAGGACAGCCTAGTATACAGCATGTGCTGTAGGTTGTAAAATAAATGTGGGACAGCAGCTATCTTGTGTAAGATCTTTGTCATACACACCACACACCCAGCACACGTATTTTGGCATACCCTGAAAAGATGGATGTTATTTATATTAAAAACAAAAGGTGTAAGAAGACATAATACTGTGAAATCACCGCGAGACAATTTATGAGTAACACCAGGAAGCCTTTGTTAAGTGTGCCATCTATTATTAGACTAAAATAGCTCCCCCGGGGACATGGAGGCTGTAGCATGAGGTGAGACATTTCAGCCAGAACAAGGCACTGCTAAGCGCAGAGACAAGCACAGTGCCCTCCTCCCAGGGAATGCTCCCAGGGACAAAGCTTGAGTCCTAGACCCCTATCTGAGCTTAGGGTGTAGAGTAGAATTCTGATCCAAATCAGAGCATGCCTCTGTGGGCAGCAGCCTCTTCTCAATGTCAGGCTGAGTGAACTGAGCTGCAGGCTTAGAAACTGCTAGGGGCAATTAAAAGCTGTTAGGACAGAAGCCCACAGCAGGGCAGGTGAGCACGAAGGCAGTTACTAGCTGCACGCAGAGATGTGTGGTGGGCTCCGTGTCTCTGGATATCTGCAAGGCACGTGACAAGGCGACATGTGGAGGCTTTTTGATCAATCTGAAGATGACAGGGCAAGAGCCTCATGGGCTCCTTATAAAAGCCTTGGTAGTTGATTGAATAATCTCTCACAAGGAGAGCGATGAATGGGAACTCGAGGGAGCTATCCAGGAGCTGTTCAACCTCCTTAAATAAATATTAAGATGGATTGTGGTACTCAGAGGCACTGGGATAGAAAGGTTGCCTGCCAAACTCACTAAATTGATTTAGAAAGCATTATAGATATATTGGATATCAAAAAAATCACATCCCCAATAAATAGTGATACAAAAACGGAAGATATGCCAAGATTGAACAACAGTAATAGCAATCGCCTGTGAAACATCTGCTGGCTCGATTAACGGGAGGGATTACTGAAAAGCATGCATAAAAATGGAAAGTTGAACATGAGCTCAAAGTATCAGAGCGCAAAAGTCTGTGTCACGTAGACTGCTGTGACTCCTCCGTGTGCCTAAGCCCAGCTGCCAGAGCCTGGAGGCAACATCTCATTCTGTGCACTGGTCACCTCTTGTCTACAGGGTGGCCTTCTGGGCACCACTGAGCAAGAGGGAGCTGGAGAGATGAACTGTGTTCAGAAGCTAGGGGTCCAAATGGTGACATTACATTACAGCTCCACGGCCAGGGAGTGTAGGAAGGTAAGGAAAGAGACGAAATGTGACTAGGTGATGGTTGGGTTCAAGTTTCCGAAGGACTGTCATGAGAAACACAACTGTCTTTGCTCAGGGTGACTTGGAAGGACAGAGCCAGGGCAAGTTGAACAAATAGCAAAGGGCAGATATTGGCTCAACATAAGGAAGATATTTCCAGCGGTTGGAGTTGACAATGGTGGAATGGACTGCTAATGAGCTCCCCATCACGGCAAATGTTCAGGCAGAGGCTGAACAGTTACTCATCAACAGGCACAAGCAAATCTGATTCACGCATGAGGTGGACAATCAGACAGGTTTGTGTCTTTCCAGGGTTGGCTCAATACGCCTTGTCCAAGGTAAGGAGCAGGGGCTGTGCTTTGCTGGAGCAGCCGTGAAGAGATACCCCACGCCAAGGTAAGAGAAACCCAAGTAAGATGGTAGGTGTTGCAAGAGGGCATCAGAGGGCAGACACACTGAAACCATACTCACAGAAAACTAGTCAATCTAATCACACTAGGACCACAGCCTTGTAAAACTCAATGAAACCAAGCCATGCCAGCGGGGCAACCCAGGGCGGGCGGGTCATGGTGGAGAGGTCTGACAGAATGTGGTCCACTGGAGAAGGGAATGGCAAGCCACTTCAGTATTCTTGCCTTGAGAACCTCATGAACAGTATGAAAAGGAAAAATGATAGGATACTGAAAGGGGAACTCCCCAGGTCAGCAGGTGCCCAATATGCTACTGGAGATCAGTGGAGAAATAACTCCAGAAAGAATGAAGGGATGGAGCCAAAGCAAAAACAATACCCAGCTGTGGATGTGACTGGTGATAGAAGCAAGGTCCGATGCTATAAAGAGCAATATTGCATAGGAACCTGGAATGTCAGGTCCATGAATCAAGGCAAATTGGAAGTGGTCAAACAGGAGATGGCAAGAGTGAACATCGACATTCTGGGAATCAGCGAACTAAAATGGACTGGAATGGGTGAATTTAACTCAGATGACCATTATATCTACTACTGCAGGCAGGAATCCCTCAGAAGAAATGGAGTAGCCATCATGGTCAACAAAAGAATCTGAAATGCAGTACTTGGATGCAATCTCAAAAATGACAGAATCATCTCTGTTCGTCTCCAAGGCAAACCATTCAGTATCACAGTAATCCAAGTCTATGCCCCAACCAGTAATGCTGAAGAAGCTGACGTTGAAAGGTTTTATGAAGACCTACAAGACATTTTAGAACTAACACCCAAAAAAGATGTCCTTTTCATTATAGGGGACTGGAATGCAAAAGTAGGAAGTCAAGAAACACCTGGAGTAACAGGAAAATTTGGCCTTGGAATGCAGAATGAAGGGTTTTGCCAAGGAAATGCACTGGTCACAGCAAACACCCTCTTCCAACAACACAAGAGAAGACTCTACACATGGACATCACCAGATGGTCAACACTGAAATCAGATTGATTATGTTCTTTGCAGCCAAAGATGGAGAAGCTCTATACAGTCAAAAAAAAAAAAAAAAAAAAAAAAAAAAACAAGACCAGGAGCTGACTGTGGCTCAGATCATGAACTCCGTATTGCCAAATTCAGACTTAAGTTGAAGAAAGTAGGGAAAACTGATAGACCATTCAGGTATGACCTAAATCAAATCCCTTATGATTATACAGTGGAAGTGAGAAATACATTTAAGGGCCTAGATCTGATAGATAGAGTGCCTGATGAACTATGGAATGAGGTTCATGACATTGTACAGGAGACAGGGATCAAGACCATCCCCATGGAAAAGAAATGCAAAAAAGCAAAATGGCTGTCTGGGAGGCCTTACAAATAGCTGTGAAAAGAAGAGAAGCGAAAAGCAAAGGAGAAAAGGAAAGATATAAGCATCTGAATGCAGAGTTCCAGAGAATAGCAAGAAGAGATAAGAAAGCCTTCTTCAGCGATCAATACAAAGAAATAAAGGAAAAGAACAGAATGGGAAAGACTAAGGATCTCTTCAAGAAAATTAGAGATATCAAGGGAACATTTCATGCAAAGATGGGCTCGATAAAGGACAGAAATGGTCTGGACCTAACAGAAGCAGAAGATATTAAGAAGAGGTGGCAAGAATACACAGAAGAACTGTACAAAAAAGATCTTCAGGACCCAGGTAATCATGATGGTGTGATCACTCACCTAGAGCCAGACATCCTGGAATGTGAAGTCAAGTGGGCCTTGGAAAGCATCGCTGCGAACAAAGCTAGTGGAGGTGATGGAATTCCAGTTGAGCTCTTTCAAATCCTCAAAGATGATGCTGTGAAAGTGCTGCACTCAATATGCCAGGAAATTTGGAAAACTCAGCAGTGGCCACAGGACTGGAAAAGGTCAGTTTTCATTCCAATCCCAAAGAAAGGCAATGCCAAAGAATGCTCAAACTACCGCACAATTGCACTCACCTCACATGCTAGTAAAAGTAATGCTCAAAATTCTCCAAGCCAGGCTTCAGCAATACGGGAACTGTGAAATTCCAGATGTTCAAGCTGGTTTTAGAAAAGGCAGAGGAACCAGAGATCAAATTGCCAAGATCCACTGGATCATGAAAAAAGCAAGAGAGTTCCAGAAAGACATCTATTTCTGCTTTATTGACTATGCCAAAGCCTTTGACTGTGTAGATCACAATCAACTGTGGAAAATTCTGAAAGAAATGGGAATACCAGACCACCTGACCTGCCTTTTGAGAAATCTGTATGCAGGTCAGGAAGCAACAGTTCGAATTGGACATGTAACAACAGACTGGTTCCAAATAGGAAAAGGAGTACGTCAAGGCTCTATATTGTCACGCTGCTTATAACTTATATGCAAAGTACATCATGAGAAATGCTGGGCTGAAAGAAGCACAAGCTGGATTCAAGATTGCCGGGAGAAATATCAATCACCTCAGATGTGCAGATGACACCACCCTTATGGCAGAAAGTGAAGAGGAACTCAAAAGCCTCTTGATGAAAGTTAAAGTGGAGAATACAAAAGTTGGCTTAAAGCTCAACATTCAGAAAACGAAGATCATGGCATCTGGTCCCATCACTTCATGGGAAATAGATGGGGAAATAGTGGAAACAGTGTCAGACTTTATTTTTGGGCTCCAAAATCACTGCAGATGGTGACTGCAACCATGAAATTAAAAGACGCTTACTCCTTGGAAGAAAAGTTATGACCAACCTAGACAGTATATTAAAAGGCAGAGACATTACTTTGCCGACTAAGGTCTGTGTAGTCAAGGCTATGGTTTTTCCAGTGGTCATGTATGGATGTGAGAGTTGGATGATAAAGAAAGCTGAGCACCAAGGAATTGATGCTTTATGCTTTTGAACTGTGGTGTTGGAGAAGACTCTTGAGAGTCCCTTGGACTGCAAGGAGATCCAACCAGTCCATTCTGAAGGAGATCAGCCCTGGGATTTCTTTGGAAGGAATGATGCGAAAGCGGAAACTCCAGTACTTTGGCCACTCATGCGAAGAGTTGACTCATTGGAAAAGACTCTGATGCTGGGAGGGATTGGGGGCAGGAGGAGAAGGGGACGACAGAGGATGAGATGGCTGGATGGCATCACCGACTCGATGGACGTGAGTCTGAATGAACTCTGGGAGCTGGTGATGGACAGGGAGGCCTGGCGTGCTGCGATTCATGGGGTCGCAAAGAGCTGGACACGACTGAGCGACTGAACTGAACTGAACTGAGGGTTGGCTCTAGAGACGGGCAGCCACCTTGCGGGCCCAGGCAGAGGCCATTGCCGGCAGAGGGCGCACTTACTGGCGGGCGGGCTGCCTGGCCACTGGCTGGTGGTGTAAGTGATGGGATTCCGAGCGAAGACAGCTGGCAGGGGCCTGGCCACCAGGTGCGGAGCGAAGCTGGTGAAGCAGGCAGGGTCCAGGGAGGAGAGCGTGTTCACAGGAGCCCGGGGCCACAGGGTTCTCCTGCCGGCATCAGTGCGAAGGCCAGCAGGCCCCACACAGCGGCAGTCGGTCGCGGAAGCGGACCTGCAGGGAGCACGCGAGGGCCTCGGGCGCGCGGAGGCGACAGCCGCACCGGACTCCAGACCGCGCCCTCTTCCCCTTTCCTCTGTCCAGCACGCTCAGAATGCTTGCCAAACCACAGTCCTTGCACTCCTCACATTTCCAGTTCGTTTGGGCAATTTTCCCCTCACACCTTTCTCATCAGGCCTGCCTCCTCCTGCCCCCACGCCTGATTGGGCCCCCTGGGCGTCTACACACTGCTGGCCTCATGATGGGCACTTAGAGGCGGTGGGGGTGCAGGAGGGTTTCTGCCCCTCTGGGAATCCGTTGCTCAGAAGTGGCCCTTCCGGCTCTGGTGGCACTCGTGGAAAAGAACCTGCCTGCCGATGCAGGAGCCGCAAGAGACGAGGGTTCCATCCCTGAGTCAGGAAGAGCCCCTGGAGGAGGGCTCACTCCAGTATTCTTGCCTGGGAAATTCCACGGACAATCCATGCGGTAGCAAAGAGTGAGCTACAGTTCATGGGGTCGCAAAGAGTCGGACACGACCGAAGCAACTTAGCAGGTGCAGCTCTACGTCCATCCAGTACTAACTGCTGAAAAGAAGCTCATCAACACTACATGCCAAAAAAAAAAAAAAAAAAGCTTCCGGCGCTAACCTCTCCGGTTTCCTCAGTGGACACCTTTGCACACCTTAAGGTGAAAATTCCTCCGCGGGTTTTCCGGGGGGCGAGCCCAGTACAGTCACACCTGGACTGCACGGTTAGATGCAGGCGTCTTGCTTTCCGTGGCTTTAGCAAACCCCAGCATCTCGAGTGGCTTCCCCGCAGGGGAAAAGGGGATGAAGGGCAGTGAGACTCAGATCAGTCTCCAGGGCCAGATCTCTGGCCTGCGTCAGTCACAGCAGGCAGCCAGCTTTTTCCGGAGACGTCTGGCTCTGGCTGGGCGCGCTCCCGCTGTATGAAACGTGCCTGTCTCCCTCTGGCCCCCATCGCCGTCCCCCACGGAGTGTCCAGTGGGCAGAGTCGTGGTAGCCCTGCTGATGCCCCACCCTGTGGGAGAGTCCAGCCGACAAAAGTGGGCAGCCTGACTCCAGGCTTTCATCTGTGGACAGAGCAAGCGGGTGGGGTTTCTTCACCTCACCGAGAATCCCCAAAACCAAGCTTGGAAGAGTCCACACCAGGAAGAGAGAGGCCGGGCGGCTTTATCTGGGGCCAGGAGGCTAAATGGCGAGGTGAAGAGGTAAAATCCCTCCATGCACATCAGACAGAGTTCACTTAGCCAAGGGTTACCCCCCGCTCCCCCAAACATAAAACCACATAAATTATTCCCCTGAAAAGTTCTCTGATGTTCTTGACCCACATGATGTTTTCAGGGGATAAACTGTTTACAATTCAAAGAGACCACAGTTCTTTAGGCTTTGCCTCTTGCAGCCTCACTTTATTTCACTTTTTCTAGGCTGACAGCAGCCCCCAAATGAGCCACACCGCAGCACCCGTTTGCACCTACAGAGCTGCGAGACTATGTCTATTCCACCTGAAACTTCCTGAGGGCAGAGCCCTGCAGCCTAGACAGTGGATGCAGGGGCAGCCAGGTGGGCCTCCGAAGCGAGTCACCTGCAGGGTGATGGGGACGTCTATCAAGCCTGGATTGTCCACACGGTTCCCATCATAACCAGCCATCCCCAACTATAACTCTTGATTTGGGGGGAAAAATAGTAAACACATCACCCAGCTGTAACACTGTATTTTTAAACAAATTATTAAGTAAACAATATGGAAGTTCTCTGCCAGTCTTTGAAAATGAAGAGGGCCTGTAGGTTCCAGATTTTTTTATTTTTTGATAGCAGAGGATTCTTCTATTGGTTGTGTTATGAAGATTTAACTCAGCAAACCCATGTGGCTTTCTTTCCTTTTCCTACGCTGAGGCCTTTACTCTCTATTTCTGATTTTCTAGGCATTATTGAGCTCCCAGCTTACCAGAGAACCACACGAGGGATTGAATTAATTATTTGCATGAGAGAGCGCCAGTAAAACATTAGATAAGTCTTTCCCTTCTCCAGGGGATCATCCCAACCCAGGGATTGGACCCAGGTCTCCTGCATTGCAGGCAGGTTCTTTACCAGCTGAGCCACAAGGGAAGTCCAAGAATACTGGAGTGGGTAGCCTATCCCTTTTCCAGCAGATCTTCCTGACCCAGGAGTTGAACTGGGGTCTCCTCCATTGCAGGCAGATTCTTTACCAACTGAGATATCAGGGAAGCCCTAGATAGGACACTGAGGCTTAATGGGGACAATTTAGAGAGGTCCAAAAACATATCCCCTTTGTACAGGGCTTGAGATGGGGGTGGGAGTGGGGCTTGGCTCGTGCTAATCAAAAGCACAGAAAGCTGATAGATAACCAGAGTATCCATTGTTAATATGACATACCTCACAGCCTGCCCCCAGCCCCCAGACGTGGTTGGCATCTTCTTTTTTCCTGAGCTGACCAAATTCAGGCCAGAAGGCTGCTTTCTGTCCATCGCCCGCTGGATGAGCCCTGGCGTGGCTCTGGCTCAGAGGCAGATGGGATGATGATGGGGAAGGCTGGGTGAATGGCAGAAGGATCCACAGGAGATTCTATCGTTACCCTTCAACGAGGTTAACAGACTTCTGGCTTTTGTGAGCCACCACCCAGGGTGGCGATGTCTGGCAGTCAGCACTGTCTGTGTACGGTTGTCTTACTGGTGCAGGACACTGGATGTTGATAGGAGAAGCTATTTCAGAGGATGTGTGAACCGTGACTTCTCTTTATCCTGGTGCTTTGACATCTTAGGACCTTGCTGACCTTGGAGGGGCCGCCCCTCCCAAGGTTAGAAAAATTCCTGGGATAGCCAACAACTTGCCTTAGAGCATGCCTGTCAAATGCTGTAAATTGGTTCTGTGTCATTTTTAAAATTACAGTAATATACATTCATAGTAATAAATCAAATAGTAAGGAAGGCTTATAATATAAAGTGACAGCTTCTTACCAGATGCCTCAGAGCCGAGAGCCAGCCTACAGAGTGCTCACTCTTTCCCTTAGTATTTGTTTTGTGACATCTCCCCGCAGCTCTGAGGAACATGCATTATACATGTTATCAGCCCTCATTCTGCTGGAGATGTAGAGGGCTTGGTTCCCGTCAACCAACTCCTTTCCTGGTCTGCTCGGAAAGGCTAGAAAATTGCACTATTATTTCTAGCACTTTTACTGTGATACTGTAAGTACCGGTGGGGGGTGAGTGTGGACGCTTTCTGGACCCTCCCCTTTGTAAAGTGAGGCTGCTCATTTCTGGGCTCTTCCTTCTGCTTTTCCGCTCCCTCTCTGCGCTCTTCAGGCCTTTTCAGCCGCCCTACCTCCCGTGGGCTGTCCATTTACTAGCTTCCATTAACGTGATGTAGCTGGCACTCTCCGGCTTGAATTCCGAGTCCAGCATCGGAGTTGCAGCGGCCAGATGAGGAGCTCTTAGGAAAGGAACCGAGGCTGTTTTCTTTTGTTTTTTCAAGGCTGATTTCAACTCGAGATTTTTCTCTGCTCCCTAGGGGAAGCCAGCCAATTCCTTGTCATCTCAGTGCCTCATTCCTTTCCCTTCAGAGGTTTAAAATGAGGTGAAGTGTGTTCAAAGGAGGCCACACTGGTGAAACGATGCTGTCCGCAAGGCAAGTGGAGGATTCTTCGGCCCTGTCCTCCAGGAAGTGTGGTGACTGGGCGGGCGTGGCCTTCCTGTCCTCGCGTCACGTACGTCTCTCGTGGCTGTGGACAGACTGCCGTCCTCTGGGCACTGTGGCGGGACAGGAACACTTTATATGGGTTCTTTCTGTGTTACATCCCATCACGCAGTGCTCATACACGTTTCCACTCCTGTGTTTCACTCGTGCATATTTGAACACAAGTTATATTTCGCGTTTAAAGGGGCAAAGGGAGTGATTTCATCATTATTTACCTCTCTGGAGTAAAATGTTCTAATTTACTGATCATAAAATTCAATCCATTCTTTTCCTTAATTTCCCTAGCTGTCCCATTTGGTCCCTTTACTGGTCTTGCCGTAAAACCGTGACTCCCCCAGAAACGTTACTTACCTAGGACCTGGAGTCACATAGTAAGTCCTAGAAAGGATTGCTCTGTGTCTTGGTCTGTTTCATACACAGCAACGCATTGCCCACCACCTTTCTTCTCTTTCTCCTCTCTCTGAGAGTTGCTCTCTTATTTTTAGACTCTAACCCTCTATTTTTTTGCTTGTTTGTTTAGCCACTAAGTCGTGTCTGACTCTTTGCGACCTTCATGGACTGTAGTCTGCCAGGCACCTTTGTCCATGGGATTTCCCAGGCAAGAATACTAAAGTAGGTTGCCATTTCCTTCTCCAGGGAATCTTCCCAACCTAGGGATCGAACCCACGTATCCTGCGTTGGCAGGCTGATGCTTTACTGCTGAGCCACCAGGAAAGACCCTAACTCTCCTAACCAGGGAAATTTTATACTAATCTTTTATTTTCTTCCAATTATTTATTGTCAACAAAGTTAACTTAGACACATGATGCTTTATATTACTACCCTATTCAAAGAGTGAGAATCATCTAAGAAGAGTAACATTAGTGGCTGCAACTGCGGCCAGGCTGAGGGAGCACTCCCAATGTGGGGCAAGATGCTAAGCTAAGGGATGTGCACCTGTTAGCTCCTGGGACCCTAAAAATGGCCTTGTTATTCTCATTTTATACATCAGGAACCAAGACCCAAGTGATTCAACAGCCTGAGGTTAAAACTGTGCCCAAGGCTACATCGTAATCTGGAGGCAGGCATCTTTACATCTTCTCTCCTGAATACCAGATGGATGGGTGGTTCAGGGACTCTGGACCAGCATAACTTGGCAACACCAGGTTTCACCTGCTGTATTGAGACTGCGTCTCCATGTAGAGCAAACGACCGTGCTAGATGCGATGGCAGCGGAGACACTCGGAATAGCAGCTCTCTGCTCCTTACCAGTGATGACTCTGGCGGAGGACCTAATGAATTTCTTCTGTCACCTCCTCAGAGACTCTTAAAGCTTCCTAGTGTGAGAGGTTACAGCTTTTATAGCAGTGGAGAGATGGTGGGGGTCAGGGAAGAGGATGTCTTGCTATTTTAAAATACTTCCATATCTTAATTTTTCAATTTATTTGCTGATGATAATAAATTTAGAGAGCTGGAGTAATGCCAAGTGTGTGTAAGACAATATGAGTAATTTTGTCCTGGTGCACTTTCTGATGTCTAATTCCTCTTAATGTAAATGGAATTTTTAAAAGACTGCACTGAAGACATGCTGAGTGCTTTGACCCGGAAGGATTTAGCGCCCTCAGACGGAAGCATCGAGCATGTCCAAAGCTGACGTTCCCGGCCTCCCGCAGATTCCTGAGATCCTGCCTTAAAGTTTGACACTGTTTTGGCCTCCTTTGACACGGACCTTACTATTTTCTTATCGGGGAGCTAAAAGTCTTGGGACTGAGTCTTCTCTCAAATATCAGCACCCACTTGCCACTTGCCACTCTGCTCGAGGGTCTAGGAGTGTTGCAGATTCTCAACATGTCTCTTTTGCATTATTCACACTTAGACTCTGCATGTTGGCTTCTGGCTCCCGATTCTGTCTGGTCCACTCAGCTTGCCCAGCCTCCCCCTGCAGATAGCTCAGGGCGACAGATTTCTGACACCAGGAGATTAATTAGTTCCAGGGCAGCCAGAAGCGTGTGGCTGTGTGTGTGACTTGCCCATTCACTGGCTGCTCTTCCTCCGTGATAGGATGCAACACATGCACACACTCACACACACCCACACTCACACACACTCACACACGCACACACACACTCACACACACACTCACACACACTCACACACACCCACACACTCACACACACAGTCACACACTCACATACTCACACACACACAGTCACACACACTCACACACACACACTCACACACACACTCACACACACACACACTCCTAATGTCTCCATGACCGGCACACCCATAAAACCACGGCCACAAGAATCTTAACTCCAATAATAACGGGCAGTTTAGCTACATCTCAAGTCGAGAAGTAAACGTCAGTAAACCAGCTCCGGAGAACCAGAACCACTGACCACATGTAATTCCAGGGAACACAGGCTCCAGGCCGAGAGCATGTCTGTCCATAAGTCTGGCTCGATGCTGAATCATTTAGTTCCTAGTGATTAGGCATCTTCTTCTCAAGAAAAATCAGGCGGATAAGTATCTGCTGAAGTGTGAGTCAGTAGTAACAACAGGAACAGCACTAATGATGTGCACCATAATATTACCTCTGGATCTGAAGGCACTCCTCTGTTTGTTTCTGTATTCATATATTCATTCATTCAGTGAACAATTTTAGGCTCAACAGAGGAGTGAAGCTCTGTCTGGGGGCTGTGCCACAGAGAAGCATGGAAAAAGTGCTCCAGAGACGGCCATTGCCCCCAGGGAGCTCAGAGTGTCTGGGCTGCACCAGCAACACCAGGATTCACAGTCTGCAGTTAAAATGCCAAGGCTGGAATTACGTCATTTGCCATGGGAACAGTGTGGGGGGCTCAAGAACTCTGCCTTTCGATGAGTTCCTTCACGTCCAACCTTATCTCTCCATCACTTACTCTCTTTACCTGTGGGAAGGCTGAATGGCTTTACTTTACCCAACACCAAGAATCTTCCAGGAGCTCCAGGAAGACTCAGGCTGGGCAGGTCAGGCGTGTGTTCAGGGGAAAAGCGGGCCTGCAGCCAGGGGGCAGCCAGGCCTCCCATAGCCTCTCACTCAGGGAGAGCTCTTGCCTGCAGCCTCCCAACCCTTAGCAGGAGGGCAGACCTCTAAGGGTGGGCCAAGCAGAAAAGTGGCTTTAGCAAAGCCCGCCGCATGAGCAGGGCCTGTGTCTACAACATTTCAGCAAGTAATTTAATCCTCAGCTGTGTAATGTGATACAGAAAATCATCTTTGGGAATGGATTAGAGACACGTCGGTTGCCATCAGCTGAAAAATGTTTACCATGAATGCTCATGTCTCTAAAGAACTGGGCCTCTTAGAATCACATTGTCAATAGTGCTTCAGGAATCCTCCGCGGGGTGCCAGCGTGTCTCTGGGAAAAGATCCAAAGTGTGGGTCAGTCCTCGGGGAATATGGTTTCCTGACTCGGGTCATCAGATTTGTGCCAGCCTGCTGCAGGCTCAGAGCACCTGCTCTCTTTGCTCAGGACTCCAGGTCCAGGTATTGCCATGAGCGGTGCGCACGTGTACTGGGGCAAGGAAGCGCCCGCCCTGACCCTCTGCTTTCTCCCTTCTCCCTTTAGCATTTTCCTTGGATTATGGAATTGACACATGCCCATCTTGGAAAACTGAGGAAATATGGACAAATTTAAAAGAAGGAAACAAGCACTCTTTTTAATCCTCACCACCCAGAAAAATTCCAGTTAATACTTTAGTGATTTTTCTTGCATTTTTAAAGCCATGCTGTATATATATAGAGAATTTTGGGGGGGAGAAGGGAGGCTAGAGATTCTATTCTGTACCCAATTTGTTTTCTCATTTTATATTACAATTCAGTGTTTTCTCGTATTAATAGGCATGTACCATCATTAAAGGAGCTTCCCTGGCTTTCTGCAATGTGGGAGACATGGGTTTGATCCCTGGACTGGGAAGAACCCCTGGAGAAGGGAACAGTAGCCCATTCCAGTATTATTGCCTGGAGGAGTCCATGGACAGAGGAGCTTGGCAGGCTATATATAGTCCACGGGGTTGAAAAAGAATCGGACATGACTAAGCAACGAACACACATACGTCATCATTTAAACATTGGTGATATTTTGTGTCTTGCTTTTTTAGAGAAACTCACACGCATCTTCCTTTTTCATTCTATCATGTAATACATACTACTCTTTAGCCATATTTTTTACTTAGTAGCCATAATTGGTAGGTTTTTATGTTAGTAAATATAAATTTGTACCACACACATAAATTTCTGTATAATAGTTTATAGAACAGAGATTACACAGTGTTCTCATTCTATATCAATAGGCATTTAAAATTTGTCCCTGTCTTTTCTAGTTAAAAGAAAAGCACCATGATTGGTCCCTGGATTGTTTCTTTAGAACAGGTGCCTGAAGCTGGAATTCCTAGAGTCAGCAGGAGTGTGCTTTCAATTCCTGCCCTTGCCCTGCAGGTAGATTGTAACACTATTTCCAGCAGCAGTTTTACGAGAAAGAAGAGTGATGGTCCTTGTTAAGATTTAAGATCCTTTTAAATCTATGCTGATTTGGGCTATAAATGATATCTCACTAAGACTTTTTCATATTTATTGGTTATTTGCATTTCATTATATTCTATTTGAATTGCCTGTTTGTATTCTCTCCCTGCTTTTAAAGAATTCGCCTGCAATGCGGGAGACCTGGGTTCGATCCCTGGGTTGAGACGATCTCCTGGAGGAGGGCATGGCAAACTGTTCCAATATTCTTTCCCGGAGAATCCCCATGAACAGAGGAGCCTGGCCAGCTGCAGTCCACGGGGTTGCAAAGAGTCGGACACGACTGAGCAACCAAGCGCAGGACAGCACCTGCTTTTATTAACCGCTGTTTACCTTTTTCTTGATGTTTTATAAGACCTTTTCATAAAGTATTGATAACCATATTAATCCTATTATATGAATTTGACAAGCCCCTTCCTGTCCACACCCTTTTCCAAATTTTCCTTATCTCTTAACTTTATCTCTTTTGTTTTATTTCAAAGCACATTTCAATTTTTTACGTATTAACATCTGTTACTCTTTTTCCTGTAATATTGCAGATTTTGGATATGTGCTTAGAAACTTCTTTCACAACCTAGATCCTCATTCAGCTCTGCATTTTCTTGTATCGGCTTCAGAGTTTCTTCTGTTTTTTTTAACCTTAAAATATTTAGCCCATCTGGAATTCATTTCAGTATGAAGTATGAATTTAACACTGTTTTCCCTGAAACGATTAGTAGCCTGTCACAGCATGTACTCAGGCTAATCCTTCCCATTCTCATAGATTTAAAGAGACGTCCTTACCCGCGCACATCTTCCCATGTGCTCCTGTGGCACTTCTTGTGGGCATCACGTCATGAGGAGAGATGGTGACACCTGTTAGGGGAAGCTCTCTGGGCTTAACAATTTTGTTGCTAGCTCAGAATGTTATTCTTCATAAGATGAAAACTCTGGAATACACACACACAGTTGGAATGTTGATTGGCATTTTGTTATATCTGCAAAGAGTTATGATAGTCTTATCTAAATATAATAAACATTTTGTTTCTTCCTTTCCAATATTGATGTAATTTATTTATGTTTCCTTCCTTCTGGGAATAACTAAAACATGACTCTGTTGCAATGCTAAGACATGATACTGAGTGGGAACATTTTAATTTTAATTCTAACTTTACTCATGGATCTCTCTGTGTTTCACAGCTAAGCATGTTACAGGCAGGGTATTTCTGACAAATATTTTCCATAATGTGGGGAGAAAACAGGAGCAGTTGCTGAATTTTGCTATCTGCCGCTTAGGAGATAAATGAGATTTTTGTGGGTGGGGGGAAATTTTCTCCTTTAACAAATACAGTTTTTAAAATATAAATTATATTAACATATCTCACCCTGATAAACTGTTTCCATATTTCTTGGAATAAATCTGGCTAGTTCATGTTAATAAATCTGGCTAGTTCTGGCTTTGTTCTCTGAATGTGTCCCGGGGTTTAAATGTGAAAATATTTCATTAATAAACGCTATGGCTATGTTCATAAGTGGGCTTCCCAGGTGGCACTGGTGGTAAAGAACCTGCCTGTGATGCAGGAATTTCAGGAGACCCAGGTTCGACCCTGGGTCAGGAAGATACCCGGAGGAGGGTATGGCAACCCAGTTCTGTATTCTTGACTAGAGAATCCCATGGACAGAGGAGTCTGGCAGGCTATAGCCCATAAGGTCGCAAAGAGTCAGACACGACTGAAGTGCCTTAGCACACATATTCATAAGTGCGATTTTCCCATAGATGCTTTTTATTTTTAGTAAATTTGGGCTTCAGAGTAATGCTAACCTTATATAACCAATTAAGACAATTTTATTGATAAAATTCTGTGCTTTGAAACCTTCAAAATAGTATCATATTTAACTATCCCATCAAGGTCTGAGAAAATCATCTGTGACTCGAGTTAGTTATATGGACTCTGGAGGCAGGTAGACGGTAATGAGCATTTTTAAAAGGTCTCTCCTCTGGTGATTGGGGTTCTTTGATAGAAAGACTAGTTCTACAGTTTCCATGTGATTAAATATTGTGATTTATTTTTGCCATTACTTTCTAATTTTATTACACTGTGGTGAAAGAATAAGGCTTGGGAATTTCTACTTTATTTTAGATGGAACTTATGAAAGCTTTGGGCCTAGTTCATGATCACTATTTATAAATACTTCATTAATGCATTAATATTTTTAAGGAATGTGCTTTACATCTTTGTGGCTTACAAAATTTCCTTTGTAGTTAGTATCATAAGTTTTTAAATTATATTATCAGGCTTTCTGTGTCTTTATTTTTTATCTCTTTGATCTGTGAAATTCCGGACAATGTGTTGAAACTTTTTGATACCAAACAATTTCATTCGCCTATGTGTTTTATATTTTGGTATAATTTCTTTTGAAACCAGTTTTTGGAATGCAAATTTCATGGTGATAATGTCTTTTTATTGTATTTTCTATGGATAAAGATAACTTTCCTCATTAACTACTTCTAGAATTTTTTTGTATAAAATGTATCTGCTAGATCCTTATCCGTCTCCTAAGCATCAGAGGATCAATATTCTATGTTTCATTTCTCTTTAGGTTTTGCCTTTTGAAGCACTCTGAGCTATTTGGGCTTTGAGTAAGAAAGTGCAGCTCACTTGTTTTCTTTTTAATGTATTCTGATAACTGAGAAGTTGGGCTGTACTCCTACACCTTTTATTTTTATCGTGTGTTTAGTATTTCTGTCTTATCTTTACTTTCAGTGGGCTGACCCAGTAATATTTTTTCCGTTTGTTCAGAATTTGGCAAGTTATAGGTCCAATTTATATTTTCCAGTGATTGCCTTTCAGTTTGTAAAAACAAAACATTGCACAAAACAGCCTTGATCTTATATTTCATAATAATTGTAAAAAAATGAGGTGGTTTCCCTGAAACAGGCTTGGAAAGAGACCAACACCTTGCCTTCGCCTCCCTCCCGCCTTCCCGCATCAGATCTGGATATCGCACGGTTGGTACGGAGCCGAGGTGGAGCTTGAATTGGTCCTTGTTTGGGGAAAATCACTTCAGTGCAACTCTGCCTGTGCCGCAGAAATCCCACCCGGGAACGAAGAATGATGAGCTGAACACAGAACAGCGCAAGAGGGGGGACTGTGCTCCAACGGTGTGTTTCTGTGAGAGCTGCTCTGTCCTCCTTCTAACTGATGTGCGTGTAGCCTGTGCTCGCTGTGGAAGCTGCTTGCTCTTAGAGGCGTGTGTGGCACGCGTGTGTGAATGAGCGTGTTTGTGGTGCCTGTGGTGCATGCTGTGTGCTCGGCGTGCATGCCTTTTGGTGTCCCTGTGGCTTGTGCACTGTGTGATACACGCATGCAATGTGTGTGTGTGTGGCGTGTGTGTGTTATGAGCGTCTGTGTGTGAACTCTGACGTTCTGGTGTGCGTGCGTCTGTGTGTGAACTCTGACGTTCTGGTGTGCGTGTAGCATGACAGGTGTATGCAGCATGTCTGGTGTGGTGTGTGTGGGATAGGTGTGTGGCATGTGTGTTCTCTGTGTGTTAATGTGTAATGTATATGTCTTGTTAATTGGTGACCGCAGCCATGAAATTAAGACGCTTACTCCTTGGAAGAAAAGTTATGACCAACCTAGACAGTATATTCAAAAGCAGAGACATTACTTTGCCGACTAAGGTCCGTCTAGTCAAGGCTATGGTTTTTCCTGTGGTCATGTATGGATGTGAGAGTTGGACTGTGAAGAAGGCTGAGCGCCAAAGAATTGATGCTTGTGAACTGTGGGTGTTGGAGAAGACTCTTGAGAGTCCCTTGGACTGCAAGGAGATCCATCCAGTCCACTCTGAAGGAGATCAGTCCTGTGTGTTCATTGGAAGGACTGATGCTAAAGCTGAAACTCCAGTACTTTGGCCACCTCATATGAAGTGTTGACTCATTGGAAAAGACCTTGATGCTGGGAGGGATTGGGGGCAAGAGAAGAAGGGGACGACCGAGGAGGAGATGGCTGGATGGCATCACGGACTCGATGGACGTGAGTTTGAGTGAACTCCGGGAGTTGATGATGGACAGGGAGGCCTGGCGTGCTGTGAGGCCTCTTTCACGGGGACGCAAAGAGTCGGACACGACTGAGCGACTGAACTGAACTGAACTGGACTGAAGCACCTGTGGTGAGCGTGGTGTGTGGCTTGTGCAGGTGTGTCTGTGTAGGAGGTGGTATGAGTGTGCACTTGGGTGTGGTATGTGATCCCTGTGCATCCCGGTCTTATGCTGCAAGAAGCATTTTTCTCTCTGTTCCATTCAGGTCCTGGTAGGGACCAGGCTGAGAGAACTCGAGCTCCCCAGCTCATCTGTCCTCCCTGACCCACAGAAGGCATCCTCTCAGATGTGGTGAACAGAAGCCCACAGTCTAGGGGAGACTCGTGGCAGGGAGTACTGTTCCAAAGAACTGTCCCTACATCAAGTTCCTGCGGATTAGGGGGGGGACTCCTTTAAATAGATGGTTGTGAGATGTCCTCCTGCTAATTATTACACAGATGGTGGGTGCAGGGCCACAGAGGGTGGCCTCAGGGACTGTCCAGAGAATAGTATGTGAGTGGAGACTCAGTGCAGGAGGGAGGAGTGGAAGGATTCTTTTTTTTTTTTTTAAGGTTTTTAATTTAAGGATAATTGCTTTACAGAATTCTGTGGTTTTCCGTCATGCATCAACAAGAATCAGCCATAGGTACACCGATGTCCCCTTCTTCTTGAACGTCCCTCCCATCTCCCTCCCCATCCCACCCTTCAGCCTGTCACAGAGCACCTGTTTGAGATCCCTGAGCCATGCAGCAAATTCCCATTGGCTATCTAATTTACATATGGTATTGTAAATTTCCACGTTACTCTCTCCATACATCTCCCCTTTCCCTGGGCAATGAGTGCACAGGAGAAGGCCCAGGTGTGCCCGTGGGCACTCAGGGAGAGGGTTTCCCTCTCACTCTCGGTCCTCAGCATGGCTCCGGCAGCTGGGCTTCCTTGCAACTGCTTCTGGCCCACGAACCTCAAGCCTTCAGGAATCCTGCCTTTGCTGAGCTGAGGGTCACTTGAAACAAGCTGGATGTCCAATTTGGGGTCCAGTAAAAAGGAGAGTGGCCTTTGGGTGTCCCCACATCCTCTCCAAAGCCAACTCCGCAGAGGGACAGCACTCTTCAAGGGAGCGCAGATGCTGGTCTATGCGGGGAACCTGCATCCTTGCTCCTGGTGGAGCAGGGGGCGGCTGAGAGAGCGCCCTAGGCATGACCCACGTGGGGCCAGGAGCCTCCAGTGCCGCCCCTCCTCTCTGAGGACTGTCCAGGGCAGTGACTCAGCCTTGCTCCTGCGAGCGAATAGATCAGAGCTCCAGGACCTATCCTGCTGTCTCTGACATTTCCCTTGTAATTTCCCACTTCTAGCCTCTTAGTAGTTCTATGAATACACGAATACACTGTTTTTAACATTCCATTTTGAAATATTGTAAACTACATACAAAGTTCTGGATTTTACTTCTAACCCTGGCCCTCCTCCTCAAGGGTCGTTACTCTAATGAGTTGTTTTATACATATTTTCACAGACAAAAATATATAGTAAAGTGCTGCCCTCAGTATGCCAGCAAATTTGGAAAACAGCAGTCGCCACAGGACTGGAAAAGGTCAGTTTCATTCCAATCCCAAAGAAAGGCAATGCCAAAGCATGCTCAAACTACCACACAAATGCACTCATCTCACACACTAGCAAAATAATGCTCCAAATTCTCCAAGCCAGGCTTCAATAGTACGTGAACCGTAAACTTCCAGATGTTCAAGCAAGATTTAGAGAAGGCAGAGGAACCAGAGATCAAATGACCAACATCTGTGGATCATTGAAAAAGCAAGAGAGTTCCAGAAAAAACATCTATTTCTGCTTTATTGACTATGCCAAAGCCTTTGTCTATATGAATCACAACAAACTGTGAAAAATTCTTCAAGAGATGGGAATACCAGACCACCTGACCTGCCTCCTGAGAAATCTGTATGCAGGTCAAGAAGTAACAGTTAGAACTGGACATGGAATCGGGAAAGGAGTATGCCAAGTCTGTATATTGTCACTCTGCTTATTTAACTTATATGCAGAGTGCATCATGAGAGATGCCGGGCTGGAGGAAGCACAAGCTGGAATCAAGATTGCTGGGAGAAATATCAATAACCTCAGATATGCAGATGACACCATCCTTATGGCAGAAAGTGGAGAAGAGCTGAAGAGCCTCTTGATGAAAGTGAAAGAAGAGAGTGGAAAAGTTGGCTTAAAGCTCAACATTCAGAAAACTAAGATCATGGCATCTGGTCCCATCACTTCATGGCAAATAGATGGGGAAACAGTGGCAACAGTGGCAGACTTTATTTTGGGGGGCTCCAAAATCACTGCAGATACTGACTGCAGCCGTGAAATTAAAAGACGCTTGCTTCTTGGAAGAGAAGCTATGACCAACCTAGACAGCATATTAAGAAGCAGAGACATTACCTTGCCAACATAGCTCCGTCTAGTCAAGGCTATGGTTTTTCCAGTGGTCATGCGTGGGTGTGAGAGTTGGACTGTGAAGAAAGCTAAAGAGAAAGGGAAAGGGAAGTCGCTCAGTCATGTCCGACTCTTTGCGACCCCATGGACTGTAGCCCACAGGGCTCCTCCGTCCATGGGATTTTCCAGGCAGGAGGACTGGAGTGGGTTGCCAGTTCCTTCTCCAGGAAAGCTTCCCAACCCAGGGACTGAACCCGGGTCTCCTGCATTGTAGGCAGACGCTTTACCATCTGAGCCAGCAGGGAAGCCATAAAGAAAGCTAAGCGCCAAAGAATTGAGGCTTTTGAACTGTGGTGCTGGAGAAGACTCTGGAGAGTCTGCAAGGAGATCCAGCCAGTCCATCCTTTGATTCAGGAAATCAGTCCTGAATATTCATTGGAAGGACTGATGCCAAAGCTGAAACTCCAATACTTTGGCCACCTGATGTGAAGAGCTGACTCATTGGAAAAGGCAGGAGGAGAAGGGGACGATAGAGGATGAGATGGTTGGATGGCATCACTGACTCAATGGACATGAGTTAGAGTAAACTCCAGGAGTTGGTGATGGACAGGGAGGCCTGGCGTGCTGCAGTCCATGGGGTGGCAAAGAGTCGGGCATGACTGAGAGACTGAACTGAACTGAGCTGACATATGTAGTATTATATCCCATACTTTCTTCAAATTCTCTTCTCACTTATGCCATAGAGGTGTTTGCAGATCAGAGCATGGAGAAGTGCCTAACCTTAAACTGCTGCATTTTAGTGCAGGGCGCAAACACCTACCAATTTCATGCAACTGTTTTTGGTGGATCTTTGAAGTCCTTCCTTACACCCTGCCTTAAGCCACGCTGCAACGAGCATCCTGACGTGTGTGCTGTGCTTCCCTAACGTGGCACCTACACGTAGACACGGCACAATAACAAAGGTGCAATTAGAATTGAACAGGTAATGCCAAGATGTTCCTCAAAAGACCTTGCCAGTTGATACTGTCATCAGTAACACCCACATTTTTTTTTGATTTTTATAAACATGAGAAGCAAGCCAATGGTCTGCTCGCTGCTTTAATTTGCATATCCTTGGTAACGGGGAGGCTGAGTATCTTCTCATGTTTGTTGTCCGCTGGATCCCCTTTCCTGTCTCCCTTCATCTCTTGCTTCCCTGTGGCTCAGTTGGTAAAGAATCTGCCTACAATGCAGCAGACCCCGGCTCAATTCCTGGGTCAGGAAGATCCACTGGAAAAGGGATAGGCTACCGATTCCAGTATTCTCAGGCTTTCCTTGTGGCTCAGCTGGTAAACAATCCGCTTGCAATGTGGGAGGCTTGGGTTCGATTCCTGGGTTGGGATGATCCCCTGGAGAAGGGAAAGGCTACCCACTCCAGTATCTTGGCCTTGGAGATTTGCGTGGACTGTCAATGGGGTTGCAGAGTTGGACATGACTGAGCAACTTTCACTTTACTATTTGTTGTTTGTTGATGACAGAAAAGTGCTTTACATATTCCAGAGACTGATTCTTTATGTAATTGCTAACATTTTCTTCTAGTCTATGGTGTGTCTTTTAACTATGATCATGGTGTCTCATCATAAGAACCTACAATGTTAGTGTCACCAAATTTACCCCCAGTTGTCAAAAAATTATCTTTTCTTTATAGCTTGGCACTCAGTGGACTCTTTTAGGTGTTTATGTTTTTTCCTTAAGCTTTGGAAAATGTTCTACTCGTTTTAATATTCCCTCTCCCATCCACATTCTTACCTTCTAGAACCTTGCTAATAAACTTTAGGGGCTTCTGGTTCAAGATGGTGGAGTGGAAGGACATGTGCTCACCTCCTCCCACGAGACCACCAAAATTGCAACTAGCTGCTGAGTAACCACCAACAGGAGGACACTGACACCCATCAAAAAAAAAAAAAAAAAAGAACTTTGCTAATAAATTTTAGGACTTAGACATTTATCTACATTCCCTAACTTTTAAATTCTTATGCCAAATCCGCCTTTTCCCCTGTTCAGATAGAATGTCTTACCTTGATTTTTCTTTAATTATGTCTATTTTATCACTCAGTGTATTGAGGATGTAAAAAGGTGTTTTTTTTTTACAGTAATAGCTTGTGTATGAATATGTATACATACACACATATTTCCAAGAGTCGTGAACATTTCTTATTGTAAAAACAGGCTATTCTTGTTTCATGGGGATCAGTAGCATCTTGGCTTCCTCTGAGGACTTGAATTATTCCGATACAAATTCCCACACATCCTGCTTGCTAACGTTAGCTCCTTCTCTGGTGCTGACCTTCCTCAGGTGCTTGGTGACTCTGAGTATTGCTCGTCTTTGAATTCTGTCCTGGGATTATTTGCTGTGGCCTAGCAGCAGAGGCTTGGGATGAGCCAATAGGCCAAGTGTCCACTCATCACTTCTCATTATTCTGGGGGTAAGGAGCTTCCCAGCTCATCCTAAGTGTTTTCAGACACTCAGGTCACTACCCTGACTCTTGGGCTCAGGTACTCAACTTGCCACCATCTACTGGTCGACAGAAGCAGCAGAGAGGGGAGGGGAGGGTCTGTACCCCAGTTACCCCTTTTGTACCCAACCAATTGCCCTGTCTGTCCCCCCAGACTCTATTCCTCCTCCCGATTTGCCACCTTTGGGGCTTCAAACACCTGGGAGCTGCATCCACCTTCGCAAAAGTCCTTTTCTGTGTGACTTTGGCTCCTGTTGCCTTCTTCAAAACGATCCCATCTACTTTCTGTCTTTTTAGGAGTCCTCATAGTTTCTGATCCACCATAGAAAAGATACTTTTTGTTTTCTGGCCCTAATATTAATTGTATTAAATAGGGGTTCTGAAACTTTTCAGAATTTGGAATGGGAGATTGGAATGAGTATGGAAGTAGTTTACCATCTTTATCTAATTTGCCCTCATATTTGTCTCTTGAAATTGAGTTCCATGTTAATTCCTGAGTCAGCCTACTGAATGTATTTTTGCAGTATCCACTTTGCTATTAGTTGCTTTATTAATTGATCAAGTTGCCTTCACTGAAGAATTTAACAAAGAAGATTCGTCTCTATTCTTTCTTCTCTCCCTTTCAGATTTCTTGCTCTGTAGGACAGCCAAGTTACAGACTGGTTCTTAAATATTTATAAATTAAAATAGGCTGAAGGGATGTGGATCTTATCTCCACTGGCAAAAGCATGGAGAATTCAGATACCCATCCAAGGAACTGGGCCAATATCTATGAGGAGAATCAGTGTGTGCTTGGCAAGGGGCACAAAGGAAAGAACATTTTGTTGACCTGTTTGGCTGGACACCAGAAGCCTTTACCCAGGATAAGGCGTTCAGCATTTAAACTCAATCTGCTCATGGATACAAAAATTAAATGGCTCATTAAGCAGCAGACTAATTATTTGATTTCCTGCAGAATGTATGTTTGAGAAAGTGGGTTATATTGTGGCTTGGCCTCCTGAGCAACAGGTCTCGAGTTTCAGCACCAGCATCACCTTGAGGGCTTGTTGTTAAAGCAGAGCGCTGGCTCCCCTCGGAGCTCTGATCCCATAGGTCTAGCACGAGGCTTGAATATTTGCTTGTCTAACAAACTGTCAGGTGATACTGATGCCATTGGTCAGGCACTCACTGACCAGGAAACTGATCCAGAATCTGATAAATTTAAGATTAATGCCTTTCATTACCCCTTCTTAACTGTTGGAGCTAGAACAAGTGATTGATCCTCTGGGGTCTCAGTGTACTTTACTGGGGATCTTAACAGACTAGAATAATAGAATTTCCCTCACTGGATTGGCATAAAGATGGAATAAGATTAGGTTTACACTGAATAAGCAAGCATGTTACAACAAACACTAAGTCTAGATATAATCATGATTTACTTTGACAAAGTTAAGGAAAACAACAGAATTTTAAAAATAATTTATCCTTACCTACTTTTAAAAATTACATGTCAGAAACTTGTAATAGGGAGTTCAGGACTGGGTAATTATCGCTCATCTTCCCATTGTTAGCACATAGCTTCCGGCCAACTTACGGAAAAGCCTATTAATCATGGGTCTAGTTGATATGATACTCAGTGTGAGGCTACTTATAGAGGTGAAGAAAAGATGTATATTAGCAGAACTTAGTATGCCCTCTCTTGATAGTTTACATTTTAACATGTAAAATCTACAGGAAACTGCCAAACATCAGTTAAGGATACTATGCCTGCATTTGGAACCCATGGGAAAAAAATCTAGTTTTCTCTAAGTGTGTAATATTGCCCTGGCGCTGGTTCTCAGAGCATGTTCCTGACAGACACCATCAGCGGGACATGGGAACTCAGATGAGCTGGATTAGAAGCGCTGAGGTTGGGCTCACGTGACCCACACAGGCCCACCTTTGACAACCGCTGACGGCCCTGAAAGGCCGGCGGGGAGAGGGGCACGTGCTGCCGAGCAGCTCCCTGAAGGCACGGGCGGTCTGCTCCCGGTCAGAGGGCGGCGGGCGGCAGGGCCGGGAGGCAGGCGTCTCCTGCGGGGCCTGCCTGCTCCCCAGCTGGGCGGTGCCGCCGCAGCCCCGAGCCCCCCAGGCCCACCGGCGAGGCGAAGGCTCCCCGGAGGCTGGAGCTTCCCTTTGGACGGGGCTGCTCCGAGAGACAAGCTCGCGGCCTTGGCTTTCAGTGATGCTGTGTGATCCTCACCGTCAGAGCTGCGGGACAGAGAGCGCCAGCAGCACCACAGGCGCCCGGAAGGCGGACCAGCCCCGGAGGCCCCGAGGGCAGCGGCGCGGGGCGGGGACGCGGCTCCGGAGCGGAAGTCCGCCCGGGCGGCCTGCGGGACTTCCGGGCGGCCTGCGGGACTTCCGGGCGGCCTGCGGGACTTCCGGGCGGCCTGCGGCCGGGGCGGAGACACGGCCCGCTTGCTCTAGTTTGCTGTGCGGGAGTCAGCTCCTCCAAGACGCAAGGCCGCCCTGGGCTAGCTTGAGGAACAGCACGTCTCAGTATCTCTGCTTCTCCTCTTCCTCTGAGCGCCCGGCGAGAGCGAAGCTGTGTCACTGTCTGAGCGTCAGCGAGGGCAGTGGGTGCGTCCCTGGCGGTCCCCCTTGGGTGTCAGAGAGGACCCCCACATCATGGGAGCAGGACCACGGCGACAGGGCTTTGCTTTCTGCTCTTGCGCCTACGCTCCTCCTAGACCTCGACACACAGGTTCACCCGGCAAGGGCTCGCTCCAAGTACAGCGAAAAGGAGGGGAGGGAAGACTGAGACGGTGTGGTTAAAATATGTAAACATTTATGTGCATTTTGGAATATATATCTTTACATTTACCTAGAATATATTTACTACATATTATATATGTATATATACATATACATGCACGTGCATATCTCATACATGTATGCATATGCACATATAATAAATACATAGACAATATACACAGACATACCTTGGAGATACTGTAGGTAAGATTCCAGACACCAAGATAATGAATATTGAAATAAAGTGAGTCATACAAATTTTTTTATTTCCCACTGCACATAAAAATTACACTATACTGTAGTCTATTAACTATGTAATAACATTATGTCTACAAAAGTACATACCTTAATTTTAAAATACTTTTGCTAACAAATTTAACCATAAGCTGCAAATTGTGATAATCTACAAACCTTCAGCAAATCATAGTTGTAACATTAACGATCACTGATGACTGTAACAAACACATCAATAATAATGAAAAAGTCTGAAATATTGCAAGAATTACTATAATATGACAGAGACACAAAGTGGGAAAATGATGTTGGAAAAATGACATTGATAGACTTGGTCCATGGAAAGTTGCTACAAATCTTCAATTTGTAAAAAATACAATAAAATGAAATGCAATAAAATGAGGTATGCCTGTATATGTCATAACACATATAATAAGTCGTGGCGTCCAGGTGCTGTGGAGTCCATTCTTTTCTGTTTGACTCCAAAAGCTGTCCCATTACCATTATCTTTAAAGAGTGAAGTCCTTAAGAATACAGATCTGGCCACTGATGTGCTGTGAGATACCAGTCATGTCACCTTCATTCTTGTGTGTCCGTGCCCTGGTCTATAAAGCGGGGGTGTAGATGGTTCTCCATCCACTGTGACTTTAACTTTCACCATGTATGCACTGAGCACTGTTTCAACTTAGTGATTTTCAGTGGTTTCCTCTCCAGCACCCTCAGACAGTGAGCTCAAATGCATGTCCTCAGCCTCCCAGTTGTGTAGCCTCGGAGTGTGCTCTGCATGCTGTCGGGCAGGCCTTAACTCACATCCTGGTGGTTGGGCTGTGTCTGGAGTGGCTCCCATGAAGGGCAGCCTGCTGCCCTCTACCTAGGTCTCAGGGTGGAATTTAAAAATTGGTGTGGAAGGTGGGTTCCTCAAATGCAGCTCCATGACACGGAAACTGGAGGGCAGTGGAGGAAAGAAGTGAGACAGTAGGAAGAGTGGTCCCCACGCCCCAGGAAGGGGGGAGCTGAATGGCATGGTGTCGTGACGGAACAAAGCGTGTAGCTTGTCCCTGCTGTGGCACTGAAATCCCAGTGTCAGCTCTTAACTGAGCCACATCCCAGCAGAGTCCTGCCAGGACAGAAGGCCCAGGGGCCAGGTACCAAAGAGCTCCTGTATCATTCCCAACCACCCGGTCACCCGCAAAGTGTAGGCATGGGCTCCTGCATCTCTGTCCTCAGGAGCGCCTCATGGCACGTGCCCAGGATCCATGGGCTGTTCTGGAGCCAAGTGTTTCCAGGAGGTCTGTGTGGGTTAGGGTCGGGGGAGGAGGAGACAGGGCCATGCAGACCTAGGGGAGCCTGCTGCCCCAGAGACATCTGTCTCCACTTCAACAGTTCCCCAAGGCCACGCTTGGCCAAATCTAAGTAATCTCCTGATTACTAAACTCAGTTGTCTTCTCTTCCCATTTCTCCAGCTGGCAGCTCAGGGCACTGGTGACCATCCCCTCACCTCACCACCTCTCCTCCTCCTCCCCACCCCTGCTCCATCCACTTCGCCTGGAGCTGAGGCTTCATGTCTTAGACCACTTAACATAAATCCCAGAGAACTTTCTACGGCACCTGATAGCTCAGCCAAGCAGGAGCTGCACATGCCAGCTCTGCAGGAGAATGCTGAGCTTTCGTGGCTTCCTGGCCTGGCCACTTGGTAGTTCTGAGCCATTTCTATTGGTCACTGACAGGTGTCTGTGAAAGAAAGTAGGGAAACAAGCCCTGGCCAAGTCCGGGAGGTGTGTGCAAAGCACGTGCTGCAGGGCTTTCTTTCTCTAGGTTCTTGATGGGGTGGCAGGTACTCAAGCCTCAGTGGGGTGTGACAATAAACAGATTTTGCCGTTGCTTCACCAATGCTGCATTGTCCAACGAGATGGATCACAGCACTGCTCACAAGGACCCTCTCTGAAGACGCATTTTGCCAGCCCTTGGACGCCATGCCATTTTGCTCATCCACAGGCTCTTGGGTATGGTTTTATGCGGTAGGCGGCGTTCCACCCCTGTCGTTCCTAAAAGCCAAAGCTCAGCATGTTTTTCATAATCACTTTAATAAAAGACACATGAAAAAGTCAAAAACCTCTTTAGCATGTGTGAAATGAGATTAAGAAACAGTTACAAAAATACTAAAGAATCTGTTGGGTGAATCCACCATCAAGGAGAAAAAGGGGATCTGTGCCCTATTCCTAGGTGAGGTATCACTTTCCTACCAGGGCAGGAGTGAAGGTTGCCTTCCAGAAAGATTAGTTATAAGGGGGAAGCAAAGAATGCCAAGAAAAATAATACAGCTTGGTTTAATTAACTTGGTTGAATGCATGTTTTCCTTCTGTCACGGCAGCTAACTAAAGGTTTCTGGCCTGAGTCACTCTATCCCTCCACCCTTTGCTCTTCTCCACTCAGTCCTGACCTCCTATGGTGCTCTTAGGGAAAAAACAAAACCAAAAGCCCTTAAATGAGTTGTCCTAGTATCTTGGCACCTCACTCCTGTGCTCTTGCCTGGAAAATCCCATGGATGGAGGAGCCTGGTGGGCTGCAGTCCATGGGGTCGCGAAGAGTCGGGCACGACTGACTTCACTTTCACTTTTCACTTTCATGCATTGGAAAAGGAAATGGCAACCCACTCCAGTGTTCTTGCCTGGAGAATCCCAGCGAGAGAGGAGCCTGGTGGGCTGCCATCTATGGGGTCACACAGAGTCGGACATGACTGAAGCGAGTTAGCAGCAGCAGCAACAGCATATCTCAATGACTTTGTCTGCTCTGGGCTACGTTCTGTCTTGGTTGGGTCTCTGCGCCTCTGAAAAGACCAGTCTGAAACTTTCTTACGTAGTATCGGCGGGGCTTCCCAGGTGGCCCAGTGGTAGAGGAATCTGCCGACCAGCGCAGGAGACACCAGAGATGCAGCTTTAATCCCTGGAGTGAAAGATCCCCTGGAGGAGGAAATGGCAACCCACTCCGGTATTCTTGCCAGGAAAATCCCATGGACAGAGGAGCCTGGCGGGCCACAGTCCGTAGGGTCGCAAAGAGTTGGACGCGACCGGGCGCAGCAAAGCAGTGGGGCTATAAACTGGTGCAAACTTTATAGATGGAAATGTTGTCAAATATGTTCAGATAAAGTGTAATCTAGCCTTTGACCCCAAATTCCCATTTTACAAATTTATTGTACAGACGCATGTACACGGGTATATAAAGATGCATGTACATGAGATGCATTGCAAACTTATTTGCAAAAACCCAACTTTCCTTTGAGAGATGGCTCAATCAAAAAAGTATGCTACAACAGAGAACTGGATTAATAATTACATTAATTGGAAAGACTAAGATGGTTCTATATGGGTCGACATGGAAAGATTCAACAGGATCTTAAGTGAAAAGCTAAATCACAATAAAATATGGATAGTAAAGGTTATCTTTATAAAACACAGGCTATGCATAGTACCATGACCTGAAAGACTGTATATACCCAAATGGTGATGGTGCCGGGAGTTGGGGAAGGGCACGGTAGCTTTCTATCCTCCCCACGTGTGATAATGAAGTATTGTTAACTCTCTCTGTTACCTGGATGGTTCATCACGAAGCTTCCGTTAGGTTCCGCCCAGCTGCTTCCCCTGGCCCTTGTAACCAAGGCCAGCAAGCCCTGCTGTCTCTTTCACCTGCCTCATCACATCGCTTTTCTGATGGACACACACATGCTCCAATGGGGAGAAAGAAAGACTAAGGAGAAGGTACGCAATTTGGATGAGTAATTTATAGTTTTACCTGTAAAATGTTTTACCTATAAAATATTTATATTTTAACATATATTTTGTCTATGAAATGTTTTCATTGTTTTTAGGAGACGTATTGCCGTCAAGATTAACCGATACGAAGATGATACCAGCTGTCTGCTCTGGGCTTCCCGGGTGGCTCAGCGGGTAAGGAATTTGCCTGCGATGCAGAAGACACAGGAGAGCTGGGTTAGATCCCTGGGTTGGGAAGGCCCCCCAAGGAAGGGACTGGCAACCCGCTCCAGTATTCTTGCCGGGAGAATCCTGTGGACAGAGGAGCCTGCTACAGTCCCTGGGGTCGCAAAGGGCCGGACACAGCCGAAGGGTCTGAGCGCAGCAGAGCACACCTGCTTCACTCATCATAGGAGCAGATCCCAGGGCACAGCCGCCCCGAGCCTTGGTTCTTTGAGGCCTTTTGAGGGGAGAGCAGCCTAAGATTCCACAAAGCTGCTTCGCTGTGATGTGGACCTAGATGTGTCAAGAAGGTGCTTTCAAAGAGCCATAGACATGAAGAGTCACGTCCAGCTCGTGGAGCAATGACGCAAAGGCAGGAGAACTGAATGCAAGCTTTTCCGCGGGGAGAGCCGGGAAGTCCCACCGGCAGGGGCTCCTGAGGTCCTCACAGTTCCCCCAGCTGCTGACACTGAGCCCACTCGCAGGAGGTAGGGGTGGGGTGGGGGTGGGGGGCGGCCCTGCAGGGGGTGGGGAGGGCGCTCAGTAGTCAGAGTGCTGCGTGAGCACGCCAGGAGAGAAGGTGTGTTCAGGGGGCTCCTCCAGGCAGCTCCCCATCCAAGACCTTCACCAATGCACGTGCCACCTTCCTGCAGGGACAGGAGCTCCAGTTCCCTCGGCTCCACCTCCTGCAAGCGTTCCCTGTAGACACCACCCACCTGACCGCGGGCGCCTGAGCTCATGTCCTCTCCTGGTGCTAAGACCTCAGGGTTCCCTTTCCCCTGTGGGCTCTGTGTGTGGGCACAGAGACACCGGAGGGGTGAGGATTACTTCAAATTCTCTTCCCAATCCCTTCTTTTCTCTGTGAATTTCAGAGCCCACCTTTCCTGACAGCCTTCTGCAGGCCTATCACCTGATACCCTCCTTGATTCTTGCTTTTCCAGTGTGGTCTGAGGTTGTGGTTCCTTAAACGCCTTGGTTTTCAGTTCATCAATCACATTGATTACATCAGCATTTCTCTGGGCAAGATATGTTCTCTTCAGTTTTCCAGTTTCGTTGAAGAGAAGGCTTAAAATACAAAAAGTTTAGGCCAATTTTTGTATTTCTACACTAGCTTTGGAGCTTCCCAGGTGGTACTAGTGGTAAGGAACCCACCTGCAATGCAGGAGACATAAAGATGTGGGTTCGATCCCTGGGTCGGGAGGATCCCCTGGAGGAGGAACTGGCAACCCACTCCAGTATTCTCGCCTGGAGAATCCCATGGACGGAGGAGCCTGGCAGGTAAGAATCCATAGGTTCACAAAGAGTTTGACTGCCTGAAGCAACTCAGCAATGCACACACACTAGTTTTAAACCCTAACTCTTAACACTAACTTTCATGCAAAACTTGCTCCTCCTTCTTTCTTGGGGCTTCCTGCAATGAGATACCACTTTGTTCTGCAAAGACGGCTTTTCTGGGGCTAAGAATGATAGAAGTCCCAGGGAAAGTGTTAGTTGCTCAGTCGTGTCTGACTCTTTGTGGCCCTATGGGCTGAAGACTGCTAGGCTCATCTGTCTGTAGAATTCTCCAGGCAAGAATACTGGGATGGGTTGCCATTCCCTTCTTCAGGGGATCTTCCTGTCTCAGGGATCGAACCCGGGTCTCCCACACTGCAGGCAGATTCTTTACTGTTTGAGCCACCGGGGAAGTCTGAAGTCCCAGATATATACTGTTAATTTAAAAACAGAGTTGGAGAACAGTATTTTAAGAAGGATCCATTTTCTCAGTCAGTCTGAAAGCCTGTCGTCTGGGTGCACAGTCCTGGGTATCCCCTTCATGCTGACTCTGCTGTCTGGCTGGATGACTTGCTGTAATGTAAGGCTAAGGATGACCTCAGAGATGGCCTGGAAAGTGGCTCTTTGTCCAGACATGATCAAGCGGTGGCCAACTCAGGACATTCCCTTCCCCTGGGGTGGGTTAAGTACGGGTAGAGAGGGATTTGGGAAAGAGGGCTTTCCCATGTTTCCTCTGGTCGCTGGGACAAACTACCACTCAGTGGGTTCAAACAATCAGAACTCATTCTCTCGCAGTTCTAGAGGCCTTGCAGTTCTGAAATCAAGGTATCAGCAGGGCCGTCTCCCCTCCAAAGCCACCGGGCGGGGGGGGGGGGGATTCTCTTTTGCTTCCTCCAGCTTCTGGTGGCCGCCCTAGCGTTACTGGCTTATGACTACATCACTCCAATCTGCTACCATCTCTGGGACCTTCTCCTTAATTAGGTCCATGTCAAGTTCCCTCTCTTATAAGGGTCCATGTGATTGCATTTAGGGTCCACTCAGAAAACCCAAGATAAGCTCCTCTTCACAAGGTCACTAGCTTAATCACATCTTTTTCCATATAAGGTAATATTCACAGGTCCTGGGGACTAGGGTGTGGACATATCTTTTGGGGCCACCATTCACCCCACTACATCCACCCATATATCCATGGAGCTGGGATGAATGTCAGATGTTAGATATCAAAGGGATGTCAAAAGCACAACCCATACAAATGGTTCCCCCAATAAACAAGTTCAGCAGTGAGTCATACTCAGGCGAAGGATGATTCTCTTTGCCAAGTGCTGAGCTGTTTGGATTCAACTCTCCCACGCCTCTCGGACCATTGTGTGTATACCTGCTTGGCTATTTCAAAATCTGCGGGCTTCCTTGTGCAGGAATTCCTTGTGCCAAAGGAAGAAGCTGTATTTGGGAGTATGTGTGGATGTGAGGGCTCTGCCATGTGATAGGGAAGACCTGGGCTCCAGTCCTGGTCCCTCCAGTTAGCAGCTGTCTCCTCGGATAAGACACCTAGCTTTTTAAAAGAAGAACAAAAATAATCCCTATGTTTTGATTCTGCAAGAATTAAATGATGAAGCGTGCATGTATTAAAGCTAAATTCTTACCAGGTGCGGGGGAATGAGCAGCCCAGCCCTAGGAGAGGAGGGTGGTGGGCCAGCCGGCCACCCTGGCATCTGCGGTCCGTGGAGCAATCTGAGTCGAGTCCTCGCTGTCCAGTCTGTCTCCCAGTGGGTGCAGATTCAGTGGAGTCTTCCCTGGAGACTCAGGGGGCACCTCCTACACTTCTCCTTCCAGCCTGAGAATGTGGCAGTGATTATTGTTGTTGTTGAGTCCCTAAGTTGTGTCGGACTCTTTGCGACCCCATGGACTGTAGCCCCCAGGCTCCTCTGTCCACGGGATTTCCCAGGCAAGAATCCTGGAGTGGCAATGATCGTAGGTCTATGCATATATGCAGAGAGAGAAACTCTCTTCTGACAGAAGAAGTTGCCTCATGACGCAAGATGATTTCTCCCTCTGTTTCCTGGGCCTCTAATACATAAGGATACGAAGAGGCACAATAGGGAAACGGCGCTGCTGGGGACTACTATTCCCTCTCTGCACCAAGGTCTGGAGGGGGCATGCGCCCAGCAGGAATGGCCCCCCCGGGCCGAGACGGAGCGCTTAGAGGTGTCCAGTCCCTCCAGCGCATTTCTGGTGCCCCAGCCCTCTCCTCCTGGGGGGCCTGGCTGCTGTATTTGCTGCCATCACCGTCATCACCTGATGATAACAGCCTTGTTAACAGACCCCTGCCTCCCTGTGACTGCGACCTTTGGGGGTCTCCATCCTGCCTCCCCTCCCACCCCGAGGCCGTCTGCAAACACTCACAGGCCCATCCACCCAGGCCCCCGCAGGCTGCCGGCCGCAGCTAAAAGGAAGGGAATCCAAACTGTGAGCTGCTGTCAGTAGGCAAAGCCTTCAGAGACTTTTGCTGAATCCAGCCAGGATCTGCGGCTTATTCATGAACTCATATGGCTTTTTGGCTCCTCTGGCTTTGGCCAGGTTGCTGACATGGTTTAGATTATCCAGTTTTGTTTCTCCTTCTTCTCTGCTTCTTGGGAAGATAAAGCCTCAGGCATGCGGCCCTCGCCTGTTCATAACAGTGATGGTTTCTGGGCGGCTGGCCCCCTCCTTTCGCCCCAGACCACCATTCACTTCAGTTACCATTTTAACCCAGGCCTCAGAAACTTCAGAAGCATTTAACCCTTGGTGGAGGTGGTTTAGTTGCTAAGTCGTGTCTGACTCATGCAACCCTATGGACTGTAGCCTGCCAGGCTCCTCTGTCCATGGGATTCTCCAGGGAAGTACACTGGAGGTGGTTGCCATTTCCTTCTCCAGGGGATCTTCCAGACCCAGAAACTGAACCCGGGTCTCCTGCATTGCAAGTAGATTCTTTACTGACAGAGCTATGAGGGAAGCCCTATTTGACCCTTAGGAACCCTTAGAACACAGAAAACAAGTGATTAAGAGGGAGAAGCTACAAGGCAAAGTGTGTGTGTGTGTTTTTAATCTATATAACCATACAATAAGAAATTTTATCAAAAATTAAAATTTATAATTAAAAAAAATCCCAGACTGCATATATATGCTTCTACTGGGTGATCTCTAACGGTCCAAGCAATTTCAGGAAACTTCCAATAGCTTTAAGAGCTGACATGGTGGCAAGCGTTGAAGACCGTGTCATCCAAAGCCAGGAGTCACTTTACAGCAGGGAAATGGAACGAAGCGTTGGGCGCAGTTGGCTTTGTCTTGCCGAGAGTCCCTGAAGGTCTTTCCTGTGGGCTGCTGTCTGAACTCCACCTTGGTCCTAACCCTGCCCCATCTGGAAAAGCTGCTGGGTCAACACGCCCCCACATCAGCATGGTTCAGACTGGGGCTGATTAACACATTGTAACTTTCAAATTGAAGACAGGAATTTGCCATCCGCATCCCAGTTCTATACAATTACTCCATAGATTGCTCACCAGGGAATATCAAAAGGGAAAAAAGCAAGCATCAACCTCCCACATCACAGCCAGGATTGTCACTTCTTAAAAGAAAACTCTCACTTGCCTTACCTAAGCCAGTAAAGTCATTCCGCGTGAGTTCACTCAGGATGTTAAAAGCATTGGCCGGTGTTCGTCTCTGCGTTGGGTGTATCAACATGGCCCCACTTGCCCTCTCTGTGAGTCTGCAGTGGTTTGAAATATGTCCACAAATTCTTGGGCACTCCCTTCAAACTGCGGACCCCTCCCTTGAGTCTGTGGATTCGGTAACTGGCTCCTGGCAAGCAGAAAGAAGGCAGAAGTAATGGGATGCCATTTCCGAGAATGAGCGTATTCGTTTTTTATTGTCACATAACAAATGACCATGAATGTAATGAACATTTATTATCTCACAGTTCTAGAGATCAGAAGTCCAGGCACAGGGTGAGGGAGTCTTCTCCTCAGGGTCTCACAAGTCTGAAATCAGATGTGGCTGGG
Organism: Ovis canadensis; assembly: GCF_042477335.2. Taxonomy (NCBI): domain Eukaryota; kingdom Metazoa; phylum Chordata; class Mammalia; order Artiodactyla; family Bovidae; genus Ovis; species Ovis canadensis. The sequence continues at coordinate 62,264,640 of NC_091269.1, forward strand.
ACTGAGATCCCATCTGAGGCTCGGGGTCTCCTTCCGAGCTCATACAGCTAGCAGAATTCAGTTCTTTGCAGTTGGAGCGACGGAGGCCCCTGTAATCTTGCTGACTGTCGGCTGGGGCCACTCTCAGTTCCTGGAGGCTGCCCTTGGGGGCTTGACACATGGGATCCCTCCACAATGCAGCAGTTCACCCCTTCAAAGGCCTGGCTGTACATCCGCTCCGTTTCAAGGGACTACATCACTAGGTCAAGCCAACCCAGGACAATCTGTCTTAACTTGGAGTCAAGTTAGGAATCTTAATCACAATAGCCCTGCTACCATATAATATAACATCATGGGAGTGAGACCTCATCATATTTTAAGTCCTGCTCCCACTCAAAAGGTGGGTGTTACACATGCGCACCAGGGGCAGAATCTAGGGGGCCATCACAGAATTCTGCCTGACACTCTTGAGTCGTAAAAAGCCTTCTGAATTCCCGCTTGTCTCTTTTCCTCTCTCTGGGACCTCCCACTTTGGAGAAAGCCAGCTGCCATACAGTAAGGACACTCAGGCAACCTTCTGGAGAAGTCACCAGGTAGAAATGATGCCTCCTCTTAGCAGTCAGCAAGGAACCAAGGCCTGCGTTCTATAGCCGTGAGGGGTGGGGCAGGGTCATCTTGGAAATAGATCCACCAGCCCCAGTCCAGCCTTCAGATGACCGCAGTCCTGACCAACATCCTAACTCCAACCTCTCAGCAGACCCTGAGCCCAAACCACCCAAATGAGCTGCCTCCAGATTCCTGACCCTCAAAACCTGTGTTATACAGTTTTTCTCTTTGAAGATGCTCTATTTTGAGGCAACTTGTTATAGAGCTATAAATAACTAATAAGCAGCCTTTATTCACTAGGAGAACAATTGAAAACAGTGGGAAAATGTTGTGTTGAAAAACAAGAAAAAGAAAAAATCCTAACAAAACTGCTTTCTATTCTGAAAGACAGAGCTCTCACCTGGCCTTTGTCACTCCAGCCAGAGGCTGGCAGTCACACTGTGCTCCCCACCAGCAGCCTCCCCTCTTTCTGCAGAGGGGTGGAAAGCCGCATGGCCAGACCGCAGGTCCCACTTCCCAGGGTCCTGTGTGTCCAGGTTTCTCCCCAGCATCCTCCGTGGCTTGAATTAGTGCTTTGCTTCCCTCTGAGCGTCAGGCTTGCTGCCCTAAGGGCCCTTCCTCTGGAATCCTGCTTTCCTCTCGCTGGTCTGTTCCCTCCTTGTGCCTTCCAGCCTAGGAGGAGCTGGGGCTGGATGAAAGCAAAGCTCCTCTGAAGAGGGCGCATCTGGGGCTACCCAGCCCCTGGCTTAAAGCCACGCTTGATTTAAGCCATTTCACGGTGGAGAGCCAGGCTCTTAATTCTGGGTTGTTTTCCTCCCAGGCTGTGAACTTAGATGACAAATCACAGCATCCTTTCTCCTGACTGCCTGGCTGCCCTCACGAACTGCAGCACTCCTGGTCATGATGGAGAGCCCCAAGGGTCCACAGGGGCAGACTTCCAGCCTGCATTTCATGCTCTGATGAATGAAAAGGGCACCGTGGGCTTCAGTCCCTTTCCTCTTTTCCATCATGGGAATCTCAGTCTGGACAGAGGTAGGGCAGAAGGTGAGTCCTGAATGCCCCATCCTCCGTGGTAAACAAGGAGAGAAGAGGCTGTCTGCCTGGGCCATGGCAGATGGGAGCAAAGTGCCAGCTCCAGGTGAAACAAAGGCAGGGCCACAGCTATTATTATTTCAGGTCAGTTCACCTTGAGCTCAAGGAACAGCCAGTCGCCAGAAGGCTCGGCGTGACACAGTGCAGACCCCTCCCCCGCCCCTGCTGGCAGTGAGTAATTGGCACTAAGCACGGGATGTGTCTGGATTTAATCTAACCAGAACTCAATTACTTGACTCGTCTGATGGAAACTCGCCCAGGCTCCAGTGTTTAAGTGAAGAGAGGGCTCTGAAATCTGGTCCCTGCAGCCCCAGTCTTTTTCTTCATCTTCGTAGGTAGGCAGAGGGACGCACATATTCTGAGCCCTGCCGCCAGGTCCCTGGGCACGGCCCTGACCACTGCCCCATCTGACTGAAGGACAGAATCGGGTGCTGAGAGGAGGCGTGTGTGCGTGCTGCATCCCCGTCGCTCAGGTGACAAGGTGGAGGCTCTGAGTCTAAGTCACAAGCCCAAGGGGCTCAGCAGTGGTAGCTGAGAGGAGACAGAGACCCCGGGTGTCCCTTCCTACATCACTGCAGTGGAGCAGGGCTCAGCTCCCAGCACCCAGAGAGGGGGCTCCTAGCCAGCAGGGGCCCACTGGGAGAGACCTGAGCCCTTGCTCTGAGTCACCCCACTGCGCCCCACTCTCTGCATTGGATTTTCTGAGCCAGTCTGCCTCTTTCAGCTGGAGTCACAGCATCGTCTTAGAACTCTCTTCCCCCCACACAGATACCTGGGTAGGACACAAGAGGCCCAAATCCCAGCCCCACTGGCCTCTCTCCTCCCCTCCAGGGTCTGCACGGCAATGGGCCCACTTCTAGCCCCAGCCTTGGAGACATCTCTGCTCCCTCCAGCCTGCCTCTGAACTGGGCAGCTCTGGCTATGGAAGCCTCTTCCTGAGCATGTTCAGGTGTTGTTGGGTGCTTCCGAGTTGGCAGTCTCTTCCTCTTGAGCTTCACTCTGCGTCCCACAGGATATGGAGGGTGAGCAAGCGGTGGGGCAGCAGGGTGAGCAGGTCCTCCTACTCCATCTCAGAGAAGCACGCGTGTCCGCTGTACTGTGGCCATGGGCCTCACCTGCGTCTCAGCCTGGTCCCCGCTGGCCTGGGGCAAGTGGGAGAGTCCAGGGGAGAGTTCTCAAGCGGGAGGTGAGAACCTTCCAACTAGAACCTGCTTCTGTTTGTTTCTGGACCAAGTAGGCACACCTAGGGAGCAATCAGGGTGCTAACTTGGAATCCTGCGCTGAATCCCCTCCAATGTCACGCCTCTCCTGCCCAGGACTGCCCTGGGGACCTCTGCCCTGAATTGGAAAGAATTAAAAGGACATGCAATTGGAGGGCAATAAAATTCTCGGTCTCATTTATTTTTCTCTTGTAATTCTGACTCACAGGCAATGATGTTGTCAGTGGGATAAAGAAAAAGTGTATATCTTAACATAATTTTATATAAAAGTCAAGGCAATCGGTAACCATGAAAAGGCCATAACACCTCTGGTTAACATAATTTGAACCAGAGCTCAATTCCCTGGGTTTGAAACCTGTTTCAAGTATCAATTATCTGTGTAATTTGGGGGTAATTGCTTGACTTCTCTCTGCCTCAGTTTCCTCATCTGCAAAATGGGGATGGTGTCAGCACTGGCCTGGTGAGTCAGCACTTGCCTGATTGATTGAATGAATATATGGAAATAGCTTAGAATAAAGGCTGCCTCCCACTGCAATCTCAGTGTGTGTAAATAAACGAGGATGGATGTTAAATGGGAGCTGAGGAGGGGTGAGGAGTCAAAGACCGAGGGCAAGTTTTGAGATAATGGACAAGGAGATGGTGCCCACATTCAGGATGTTCCTTTGGGAAAAGGAAGGAGGAAAGCCTGGCCTGATGCCAGTGCTCCGGAGAAGACCGGGAGGAAGGCCAGGGCCTCCGGAGCATGCAGCCAAAGACGCTTCCTGGGTCCAGCATGAAGGCCGGCAGCTGCTCAGACCACTCTGTCATCGTGATGAGGTCAGGGGGGGAACAGCGCACAGGCCTGAGCCACAGAAGGGAGCCCAGGACTTGGGGAGAGGACCCACTGACAGGGAGGCCGAGTGTTCTTGAGCCCCAGGGCCAAGTTACAAACATTGTAGGGGCCTGATGGTTTAGGCCGGGGTGGGATGCGTAAAACATTCTCTGTAGAAACAGTAAAATTTAAGAATGTTTTTTCTAGGGGAGATGATAGCTTTGCATTTGGACTTGAGTTTCCCTGCCTAGATGCGTAGGTGGTATCTCTGTTCTGAATTTTCTCTTCTTGGGATAGAGTTGCCTAATGTTGACTCAGGAGCTGGGCTCACAGCCGACCTCTTTATACCCCATGGCTCCTTTAAAACAGGCTGATTCATGGCCCCCCGCCAGCTCCCCCAGCCAGCAGCTCTGGAGGAGGGAGTGAAGCATCTGTGACTGTAGCAAGCCCCCGCGTGAACAGTGTGTGGTTCGTCGGCCTCCATGAGCATCACAGTCCAGGCCTGAGGGTAGTAGTGAAAGCTGGCAATAAAGGCATGAGCAGGAAGAGCGGGACTCAAAGGCCAAGATGCACAAAACTCTTCTCTCTTAGGCCTCAAATAAAACTGTTCAAGGCAAGGAGACCATGCTTTCTCTTTATTTAGAACTTTCTAGAACAGTGCTTGCTGTTCAAAGGAACTGCAGTGATGGAATGTTCTAAACCTGCAGTTCCCAATACGGAAGCCACTAGGCATATGTGGCTACTCGTGCTCAGCTGTGAAGTCCTGTCCGACTCTTTGTGACCCCATGGACTGTAGCCTGCCAGGTCCCTCTGTCCATGGGATTCTCCAGGCGAGAATACTGGAGTGGGTTGCCATGCCCTCCTCCAGGGGATCTTCCTGACCCAGGGATTGAAGCTGCGCTTCCTGCAGCTCCTGCGTTGGCAGGTGGGACTCTACCACTGAGCCACCCACGTGGCTATGGAACATTTGGAACTTGACTAGTGTGATGAAATTGTTACTTTTATGTTTTTGACTCCCTCAAATTAAAATATCTGTAGTCACATGTGACTGGTGGCTGCCGGGTTAGATGGTGGAATTCTGGAGGGACATGCACTGCAGAGAGACTGGATGTGGAGTCAGCACTGACTAACCCGGCTCCACGTCCACCTGCAGACACGCAAGTACACGCACATCTAACCAAGTTAATCACATACCAAGAGCTGACAAGTGAAAACTCTCTGCTGGGAAACTGGATCAGTGGAAAGGAGAGCACCATCCAGGCACCTGTGTGGAATACTGTGCCTGGCACGGTGACAGCTATTTCTCAAAAAATAACAAGAAGAGACCTGTGTCTCCCTCCAGCCTCCTGGTGTTCCTCTATGTCACTAAACTACAGCAAGACAGCTCTGCTCTGCCCTCATCCCAGAGTCAGCTCAGTAGCAAAGTAAGCTGCAGGTCAAGTGTTAGAAAGTCATAGATATGCCTGGTGACTGGAATACAATACTAGAAGATTCTGAGAGGCCATGAGCTAGCTTGAGGGTGTGACTAAAATGAAACTGAGCCCAGGGAATTGTCAGGGCACTCAGGGAGGAAATGAGAGAGAGTTGTCACAGCTCAGTGACCTAGCAGATGGAATCTTCTTCACCCACAGCCACTTTGGGCCCCAGATGACTGTGATTCTTGTTCCAAAAAGTGAGTTTTCAAGGATTTGTAAAGGCACCACCAGGAAGCTGATGTTGTGATAGTTTGAGGCAGGAATGGGCATCTTTAAATCAAGTGTCTTGGACTGGATTAAACACCATGTGAGTGAGTATTTGGGGACTCCATAAGGGCCTTATCCAGGCGAAGAATGACTCTTTTAAGTCTGCCATGAGTTGTGTGTTAAAATGTGTGTGTGTGTTAGTTGCTTCATTCATGTCTGACTCTTTGCAACCCCATGGACTGTGGCCTGCCAGGCTCCTCTGTCAATTCTCCAGGCAAGAATAGTGGAGTGGGTAGCCATTTCCTTCTCCAGGGGGCTTTCCTGACCTGGGGGTTGAACCCATGTCTCCTTTTGGGTGGATTCTTTACTATCTGAGCCACAAGGTAAATATGAAAAGTAACTTACATCTGAGTCGTGGACTGTGGCAGCAGTGATGCATCTTGGCATTATCCCTGGGGTTTAGAGATGAAACCTTTTAAGGCAGCTAAGGCATTCGTGAAAACCAAGTGTCTGACACCTTTGCAGCACCTGAGAAGCCAGAGGCGGAGGTTTCTGGCATGTTTCCTTACAGGAGCAGTGCCAAGGCTGGGATATGCTAATGAGGTCATATCTGGATGAAACAGTGGTCTGTGAGTCAGAAGAGGCCAGCCGAGCATTGGTATCTGAACATCACAAAGATGGGGCTCTGGGAACAGTTTTCCCAAACTCACACTGAAGAGTTCCGGGGGAACGTTCTATCACCCGGGCCTACTGCTCCACACCTCCTCCTTTGAGGTCTCTGGCCTCACTTTGATGGGGAAGCCTTGGGTCGATGGAAAATGCTCATACTTGAAGCCATCTGCCACCAGGAACAGATGAGTGCTGCTGGTCCTTGTCGCCTGTGAGGGGCTGATCCACAGTGATCTGCGACTTTGGCAGTGAGTACTCCAAGAGTCCTCATGATGCCCAGAGAGGGTCCAAGGCTCAAAGGCTGTCTGCTGAGACAGGCTGGCCCCCTGAGCTATCTGGCCAGCAGAGTGAGTGCCCACGGAGCCCTGGGCTCTGTGCAGAGAGGCAGGCTTCTCTCCGTTCCAGAGGCTTGGGCACAGTCTAGGAGTTATATGACTTTTCCACAAGCAAAGGACAGAATGTAGCACAGCAAAGATTCTAACATGGGAATCTGCATCTCCTCTGTACCCTCTTTGCTGGTCAACGCTGAGGGCTGGGCAGGCTTCTCCCACCCAGACACTCCCTCTCTGGGGCAGGAGAGGAAATGTCCTTTGCTGGCATGTTTGTATCACTGCAGTCACACCTGGTACCTCCCACATCTCACATCTGCAATACACACAGCTTCTTAAGATGAGACTGGTTCTAGAAGGTACCACAAGGGAAGCTTGTGGTGACAAAAGAGCTCTGTGCTTTGGCTGTGGTGTAGCCACATGATTCCAAATGTGAAGAATCACAGCAACAAACACAGAGAGGCGCACACGCAAGTGAGTGTGTTTGGAGCTGGTGACACCTAGTGAGGCCATGACTGGGTTGCTGTCCATGCTCTGGTTGTGATATTTACTATAATTATGCACGACGCCACCAGCAGGGGAAACTGGGGCATCTCTGTATTATTTCAACCGCATGTGAACCTAACAGTTATCTTGAAATAAAAATTAACAATACACCTCGAAAAAAAATCTCACGGTGTGGAATGTGTTTAAGCAACTTTGAGAAACAGGCAGCTGAAGTCCCAGATGGAATCCTCTCTCATTGTTTCTGTCCCCTGTAGGTCTCAGGATTCTCACGCATCTTCCTGTCCTTCCTTTCAGCACAGGAATGAGAGAGGCCACTGTGGACAGTGAGCACCTGTGGCCTCCAGGTGAGCTCTGGGACCAGCAGGAGGGGTTGGGGGTGCGAATCTGGAGGGGGAGCTCGCAGGATGCCTAGGAATGTGCAGTTGGTGCCACTCACAGCAGGGCAGGCGGCCTGGCTTCTGTGTCCTGCAGGGAAACAAAGTGGCCCAGAGCTATTCCCATCTGTCCCCAGAACATCACCAGGGCCGACTGCCCCTCAGGATGGGGGAGAGGAAGACCTAAAGCAGGGACAAGGGAATATTATACTTATTAAAATTAAAAGATGCTTGAAAGGAAAGCTTTGACACACCTAGACAGTGTATTAAAAAGCAGAGATATCACTTTGCCGACAAAGATCTGTGTAGTCAAAGCTATGGTGTTGCCAGTAGTCATGTACAGATGTGAGAGCTAGACTGTAAAGAAGGCTGAACACTGAAGAACTGATGCTTTTGAATTGTGGTGGGAAAGATTCTTGAGAGTTCTTTGGACAGCAAGGAGATCAAACCAGTCAATCCTAAAGGAAATCAATCCTGAATATTCATTGGAAGGACTGATGCTGAAGCTGAAGCTGAAGCTCCAATACTTTGGCCACTTGATGCAAAGAGCTGATTCACTGGCAAAGGCTGAAGGCAAAAGGAGAAGAGGGCAGCAGAGGATGAGATGGTTAGATAGCATCACCCACTCAGTGGACATGAATTTGAGAAAATGCAGGGAGATAGTGAAGGACAGGGAAGCCTGGCGTGCTACAGTCCGTGCCGTTGCAAAGAATCAGACACGACTTCGTGGCTGAACAACAACCACATACTCAGTAAAACAACTCCCCCCAAAAGTAGATCATGAAAGAGTATCTCTAATTGATGTGATTTTTTGGCTCTATTATAGAAACACAAATTTGTTTCTCCTATTTTAAGACAAGAATGATCTTGTTAATTTTTACTAGTGTGCATTATAATTTTAGGAGCATCCCACTACTGAATACTTTTGGGAGATACTGACAGAGTTAGCCAGTGGCACCTTCCGAAGAGGCTCTGTGCTTGTCAATTATGTCTCCATAAAACTAAAACAATACAAGAATCCTCCAAGTTTTCCTGAGGCTACTTGCCCATCCCCAGGTCTCAGAGCTCTCTGCACGTGCTCTTGGGTAGCAGGGCATGACTTGCAATATTGCTGAGCTGGCTCGTGAATGGAAGCAAACCTTAGTTTTCACAGCTCAGTCTTGGGAGGGGAAGAGAGATAATGTTTTAAAAACTGGGTGGTGTCTGGTTTAAGGTTCAGAAATCCTCCTGTTTGAAGCATTGCCTTCCCTTGTGGAAGCTCTGTGTACTCGTGTGTGTGTGTGTTTACACGTTTTGTTTTGTTTGACATTATGACATTTCCTCTGTTTACCCTGCAAGAAAAGCAGAAATCAGCAAGATCAGATACTATTTCTCTTCTTTAAGTGTTAGCTAGGTTTGATTCCTTCCCTGAGGCCATGTCCTTCTTCCTCGCTTGGAGGAAACACCTCAGATCAAATGTTCCTTGGTTGATGGAAGATATAAATGGAATGCAAACAAGAACAGGAATCTTGGTTCGAATGCATTAACTTATTTGCATAACCACTATCGATTAAAAACTTAAAATATTTCCCAGATGTTCTTACGTGATCATATTACAAGACAGCAGTTTAAAATCGCCCCAAGGTCAGCATCCTAAGCAAAAGCAACTGGTCTAAGAAATATGAAGTAACACATACTGGAAACAGGTACCACAGGAGGGTTATGGAGCGGCCTGGAGCACACACAGGCTGATGGGCGATTAGAAGAAAATTGCCTGAGGGGAACTTGAGGGCTATTAGGTTGCAGTTCATGTTCATCAAATTTAAACACCTGGTTTGATAAAGTGTGTGGTTTCTTAAGCCTTGATATTTGCTCCAAGCAAGTGTTTCTGCATAATTTGGGTCATGTTTTTCTCACAGCTGCCTGGTCCATCAATGCCCTGTGAGCATTACTTGTGGTGCCCACTTATCGTGGTGGGGACCTAAAAGCGGGCCCTGAGACTCCACAGTGAGGACCCTGAACAGACAACCAGTAAAAAGGTCTGATGGCTGCCAGGGGTTGCGGGCGGGGAGAATACACAGGCAGGACAGAGAGGATTTGGGGCCTGAAACCGCCGTGTGATGCTGTGATGATGCATAAGTGCCATTATGTGTTTTTCTGAACCCCCAAAATATATAACACCAAGAGGGAAGTTTATTTAAACTATGGGCTTGAGCTGATCACTACGTATCAATGTAGGTTCATCAGTCATAACGCATGTACCACTCTGGCGAGGATGCTGACAATGGGGGAGGCTCTGCATGAGTTGGGGGTGTGTAGACGGGAAATCTGTGTACATTTCTCTCAGTTTTGCTCTGAACTGCTCTAAAAACATGAAAATCTTTTGTAAAATGTCCTGAACTCCTAGGGTTTGCAGTGTTGGCTGTGGGAGGACCATGAAGTTGACATGTCCTTGAGCCGCCGCAAGGCCTCGGGCGCCATCCGCTAAAAGGCCCTACTTTGGAAGTTTGAGCAGTCAGTGCCCTATTATCGCCAGTTCTGGCCTTTCTCTTAAGTCCCCAGGCAATCTGAATCCCCATCAGGGATCTATTTGTTATACACAGTCTTCTCTTCTTGTTCTGGTCCATGCCAAACTTTCTATCTTGGCTTACATTATCCCAGCAACCTAAACATTAAACTTGCCCTTCTGCCTACTCAGAGTGTTTTCTGTTTCCAGAATGTTTCCAACTCTTCAATAACTTCTGTAATTTTGTCCTCAGAAGGGTCCCTCTTAACACTCTCCAAAGGATCCTTTCCCCACATCCCACCTCCAGCCACTCTATACAACATTAAACTATTTTATTGTCTTTAGATAAGTTATCTCCTTCAAACATATGATGCTATTTTCTTATTTACTATCTTCCCTGTTCCTCCCTTTTAAATGTAACTTCTTCCAGAGGAAGGAGTTTTGTCCATGTTGTTTCTGCTACATTCTGGTATCTAGACTAGTCCTTGGCATGAAGCATTTGCTGACTGGTTGGATAAATAAGAAGATAGATGAATGAATGGCATCAAGGGAAGTGTATCCTGGGCTCCAAATGACTGTCTTATCAAGACTTTTCATTTAAAATATAGAATTATTAATAAACACATTATAACATCATGTTGCATTGATCGCTGAGGAAGGCTTTCTTATCTCTCTTTGCTATTCTCTGGAACTCTTCATTCAGATACTTATATCTTTCCTTTTCTCCTTTGCTTTTCACTTCTCTTCTTTTCACAAAGGCTTCCCTGGTGGCTCAGATGGTAAAGCGTCTGCCTGCAATGCGGGAGACTGGGGTTCGATTCCTGGGTTGGGACAATGCCCTGGAGAAGGAAATGGCAATCCACTCCAGCACCCTTGCCTGGAAAATCCCATGGACGGAGGAGCCTGATAGGCTAGTCCATGGGGTTGCAAAGAGTTGGACATGACTAAGTGACTTCACTTTCTTTCACTTTCTCTTCTTTTCACAGCTATTTGTAAGGCCTACTCAGACAGCCATTTTGCTTTTTTTGCTTTTCTTTTACATGGGGATGGTCTTGATCCCTGTCTCCTGTACAATTATGAGCCTCTGTCCATAGTTCATCAGGCACTCTATCTATCAGATCTAGTCCCTTAAATCTATTTCTCACTTCCACTGTATAATCATAAGGGATTTGATTTAGGTCATACCTTAATAGTCTAGTGATTTTCCCTACTTTTTTAAATTTAAGTCTGAATTTGGCAATAAGGAGTTCATGATCTGAGCCACAGTCAGCTCTCGGTCTTGTTTTTGTTGACTGTATAGAGCTTCTCCATCTTTGGCCACAAAGAATATAATCTGTCTGATTTGTTGACCATCTGGTGATGTCCACATGTAGAGTCTTTTCTTGTGTTGTTGGAAGAGGGTGTTTGCTATGACCAGTGTGTTCTCTTGGTAAAACTCTATTAGCCTTTGACCTGCTTCATTCCATATTCCAAGGCCAAATTTGCCTGTTACTCCAGGTATTTCTTGACTAAATCACTGCAGATGGTGATTGCAGCCATGAAATTAAAAGATGCTTGCTCCTTGGAAGAAAAGTTATGATCAACCTAGATAGCATATTAAAAAGCAGAGATATTACTTTGCCAACAAAGGTCCGTCTAGTCAAGGCTATGGTTTTTCCAGTGGTCATGTATGGATGTGAGAGTTGGACTGTGAAGAAAGCTGAGCACCAAAGAATTGATGCTTTTGAACTGTGGTGTTAGAGAAGACTCTTGAGAGTCCCTTGGACTGCAAGGGGATCCAACCAGTCCATCCTAAAAGAGACCAGTCCTGGGTGTTCATTGGAAGGACTGATGCTGAGGCTGAAACTCCAATACTTCGGCCACCTCATGCGAAGAGTTGACTCACTGGAAAAGACTGATGCTGGGAAGGATTGGGGACAGGAGGAGAAGGGGACAACAGAGGATGAGATGGCTGGATGGCATCACTGACTCAATGCACATGAGTTTGTGTGAACTCCGGGAGTTGGTGATGGACAGGGAGGCCTAGTGTGCTGCAATTCATGGGGTCGCAAAGAGTTGGACACGACTGAGGGACTGAACTAACTGAACTGAACATCATATTGAGTTTAAAACAATGCATTGCCTTTGGTTAGACACTATTGTAGTTTGGATTGTACTATTGTAGCTCTACAGACTTTTAATGCCTATTCAGTCATTAGCTGTATCTATCATCTATTAATGTCTATCTATATCTATCCATCTATCTTCATATCTATAGAATATATATGCTCCTCTGTAATTTGCTCTGAAATGATATACTTTCATATAAAACATAGTTATGCAATCTATAAGAAAGTTGAAGATTACACAGACTTACAGCCATGAGCCCTAAATTTAAGAATCTCTGAACCAACAAAATCTCCCACAGACTAAGTACCACAGAAACAACAGCATGGCTATGGGCCCAGCGTGCCCGCCCCAGCAAGTGTGGTCCTGGCCATTCTCCAAGTAGTTGCCAGACTACGGCACACTGGAAGCTTTGCACAACCTGTGTTTTCTCACAGTAGAATCTGCACTGCAAGAGTCTAAGTGTGCCTGAAATGTAGCCGACCCACTGCTAACAAACCAACAAACAAAAAAGAAAAAAGAAGAAGAAAGCTCAAAAATCTAATCAGTGGAGAATAGCAATGATTCATAACCTACATAATTTTAGTTCTCAGTGATTCTACTGCAAGTGTGAATTGGACATTGTGATCCTATTCATCAAAAATAAGTAGAAGGACCTTGGGGACATTGTGCTAAGTTAAATAAGCCCGGTCACAAAAAATTAACAACACTACGTGATGTCAGTTATCTAGCGCATCCAGACTCACAGAGATAGAAGGCAGAGTGGCGGCTTCTGGGGGCTGAGGGAGGGGTCGGTACTTGCTGTTTCCTGGGTGTGCAGCTTCAGTTTTGCAAGATGAAACAAGTTTTGGAGACGGTATGCTCCAGAATGTAAATGTGCTTAACTCTACTGAACTGTATGCTTTCCAGTGTATGAGAGAGTAAATTTTATGTTACGTATGGTTTACCACCATGAAGAAAAAGTTTTAATTAACACAAAGAGAATAACTGAAAGAGAAATAAATATTCCTTGCATGTTATGCTTCTCCGTATTTTCACTTGCCCATAGTTAGGATTACCATTTATCCCAGTTTTCTGAGGACAGTCCGGGTTCAGTCCTGTCCTTGTGCAATTAATTATTCATAGGTCTCCCTTTCTCCCTTGAAAGTGTTGTGGGTGAAAATTATTGCGCTTCTCTTATGCAGTATGCCTTTGGCAGCAGAGGACAGCCAGGGAGCTGGAAACTAGAAAGCCAGCACCTCCCTTTATCCATTTATTCCATTGCTCACTTTCATCAGAAAGACCTCTGCACCTTCCACCTGTTATCACACTGGACCCTACATTCGTGTTCAGGTAACTTCATTCCCAGATAGGCTGTAGGCTCCTCGAGGACAGGACATATACCTAATTCACCCAGTGTCTCTTATCCCAGCCCAGTGCCGGGCACACATCGGGTTCCTAGCTGATGCTGGCCGAATTGCAAGATGTCCTGGTTCCAGCTGAAAGACAGCCGTGAGGAGCGTTGGCCTTCATTAGTGCTGAACCTCCAAACGAGCCTTTGTTCTGCGCTTGTTGGGGTGGTCCTGAAGGGTCTCCTTGGCTAGGTAGACAAGGGGAGGGCAAGAGCCTCAGCAGAAGTTTCTTTCTCACACGCTTCCCACTTTCAAGTGCCTTGATAGGGTGCTGTGCTTCCGGATCGTGCTGGCTTGCTTTCTCTCTTTCTTCAAAAAAACCCCAAAACTAGGAAGCATCTCCACTTGTCCTGAGACAGATGCTCACAGAACGCCAGTGCGTGCTCCATAAAGCTTGCACGTGTCCCTTCACTGTAAGCATTTATCTGTAAAGCCAAGCTTTGAAATTCTGCAGTGGCTCAGCGAGTCAGGCTAACTCTCTCAGCTCAGCGGCGAGCTTCGTAAAGCGGCTCTTGGTTTCTTCTTTCAAAGGCAGCGCCGTCCTCAAGGTGCGTCTCAGCCAGCCACATCACCTCCTCGAATGCCACGCGTCCGTCTCCGAGCGTGGGGTTGAGTTACACTCCTTGTTTGAGTTTTTTTTTTTTTTTTTTTTTTGGCTCTTCTCCAATCTCTAATGATCCGTGGCCATTTAGGGACTCAGGATTAGTGCCTCTATCTTCCAAGCTGCTGAAGATCTCCGATTCCAAGAAAGAATACGGTTTCACCTGCTTCACTCCTGTAGTTTCCTCCTCCTCCTCCTCAGGACACTGGATTTGAGGGCCTATGACCCAGGGCCGTGGGAGGAGAGCTCTGGACAAGAGAGCTGAGTAAATGGTAATGAACCAGCAGGTTCAGGCTGCAATGCCTTTTAGGGATTTAAGACTTGTTTTCATAAAATCAGCCCAACATCTGGATGGCATTTGGCTTAAGAACCACCAAGAGCTTCCCACTTATCCCTGATCAATTTTTCCCGGTGTGCATCATTTTTTATTAGTCTTTTCCAAACAACTTTGATTTCATTATCCTCTTTAGCGTAATTTTTTTCTGTTTTATTACTTTCTGTTCTTCTCTTATTATTTCCTTCCTTCTACAAATGTTCCCAACTTACTACGAGACTTAGCTCCTTAAACCACGACTTTCTGGGACGTGTTTTTTCCCTTTCTTGGTGACTGCCATATTCATTAGTGTCTTTATTTATTTATTTTTGACACAATACATGGTCGTGTCTTGTGTACAATTGGCTGATGACTTAAAGATGAGATAATTAACCCCTGGTCTCAAGAGGGTTCTATTTAAGGATGGAGATAAGAAAGTACATGTTAAGTGACAAATTAATATCACCGTAGCACCAACCATGAGGTTTCAGCGTAATGCTTATCAGTGACAGTTGTGAGGAGGAGTGAGGGGACTAAGCTCAGACCCTGCAGGACAGGGTGGACAGGGAGTAGCTCAGAGGAGGCCCACCAGGGACAGTTTCATGATTTAGGGAAAGGGCACTCCCAAGGCACAGAGGCTGTGAGGTAAAAGGCCAGAGAAAGCAGCCAGGAGCATGGTGCATAGGACCCAGGGCATATTGACTCCCTGGAGCATTGTCTGTGCAGCAAGGAAACCTGGGATTGTCTCAGCAGCAACACTGTGGTCATCTAAGAGGACTTAGATGCTCTTAGTGGAGAGACAGTAGAAGCAGGGGACTGCACGAGGGAGGAACGGCTGGCAATGGCAAGATGGAAGAACTTTCCACCTGAGCTCCCGGGTGCGGGGGAGCTGGGGTGAGCAGGCGTCATTTGTGAAGCTCCTCCAAGTCAGACACAGAGAGGCCCACGTGTCAAAGAACACGTTGTCAACAAAGCCATGAGCCCCACTTTAGACGCGACGGAGGTGAGGCTTTGCCGGAGCTGTGGGCTCAAACCGGGCTGCACTGTTGCCTCTCGGCAGCCAGTGCTTGTTCTGGCAGCTGCCACCTCCTTCTGGGGTCTTTCGGCAGTAGCAGACAGGTATAATTGGGGCCTGTGTGGGTGGTGGGCTTGGCCTTCCTCCTCCCAGGTGCTTCTGATCCTGGCACTACCCTAAGCAGGTGGGTATGGTCCCCACGAAAGCAGATCCCAGGAGGAAAGTTCAAGGGTCACATCACTATGCTCAGCCTCCCCCTTTCCGAGAAAAACTTCTCACATGCCAGGCACAGGAGGGGACACACAGGGCAGTACCTTTCCTTGGGTTTCAGGGCACTGCCACCCTGCAGCCTCAGAACAGACCTTTAACGGCAGCACATTTAAAATGCTGAGTCCTAGCAGGGGCTCGACCTGGGCAGGTGCATGTTACCTGTGGAGAGCACAGTGCCCTCTTGTGCTGATGGGGGGTTGGCCAGGCTTCGACGTCCTGAGAAAAAAGAGCCCTTTCCTAGTGAGTCCTTAGGTGCAGCCCATCCCGCAGCACCACCCTTCACAGCCAACCTCCAACCCTCATGCAGGGTAGGCAAAGAGCTTCCACTTCCAAGCTGGAGAACTTCCAGAAGATTCCTAGTCCCAAGGAAATGATATAGCTGTTTCCAGAATGTAAACGCTCAGGAAACTCATCCACAGAAAAGGCACCTGCCTGACCCTCCCACAAACACCACATCTGACCTCTAATTTCCCGTCCACAAGCTCTGAGGTTTTCCCACACATCGCCGCCTCCTCCAGGATTCACTCCATTCCCCAGAGCTCATCTCCACCAAAATCAGAGTTTCTCTCAAGCCGACACAGGCATTTTGCCAGGAATTCACTCATTTGCCAGGAATTCATCTACTCCCAAAGGACATGTTCCATTTGCACTGAACACCACAGAGGGAGCTGACACCCGAAACAATTGACTCAGCTCCTGCCTCATACATGAAGCTGACCCCATGCACCTTCCAGGACACTGCCCTCCCTCTGCTCAGCAGCAGATCCGCCCCAGCCGGGGGCCAAGCTTGTGGACCTTTGTCTCAGGGAGTCTCTCCAGGGCCCCATCTCTGCTTAGGAAGCGCTATGCAGTCTTGGATCATTTAGCCTCCAAGAGTATCTTTCAGGTAAAATTGTCATGTCTTCTAGTAAGTGCCTGGGATTTAAGGTGCCTTTGAAGGCCCTCCTGATTTGGGGTGCTAGAGACTCATCAGATGTAAGCTGATATGTTCCACTGTTTATGTTATATAGGCTGCTCCTCATTATTACTGAGTTCCGTTTGACCATTGTAATATTTACTTTGCCTTAGAAATTAAATCTGCTTAGTCCTGTTGGTAAGTACTATGGGGAAGAAAGAGGACTGCAGGTCCTTAGCCGGCACATATTGCGCCCATTGGCCTTTATGATCGAAATGTGGTTTGGGTGGGTCTCAACAAGGCAGGCTGTGCAGCCTGGAGAAAGCTGAGGGCCCGCAGGCACGTCTGTGTTGGGCCCGCAGGCGCGTCTGTGTTGGGCCCGCAGGCGAGTCTGTGTTGAACCCGCAGGCACGTCTGTGTTGAACCGTGGAGCTTGGGCTCGTGGAGATCTTCTCTGACAACCAATCTTAAGCAGTCCCTTCACCTCGACCACTTTAGGTCATGTCATCTACTTTCTTTAGAGAAATTATCACGAACTGAGATTGTTTTATTTGCCCACGAGTTTGCAGTCTCTCTCAATTACAAGACGGGCTACCCGAGGCGAATCACCAGAGCAATAATATAACAGTGTGCCTGGGGCAGAGGGGCCTTGAGGCACCTTTATTGAAATGAATAGACCCACCTTCACCCTCAGTGTCTTCGTTTGTCACTTTGGACCCAGGGTGCTGCTCTCGAGGGGCGCCTGCACATTTTTGAAACATAGTGCTGTGAAGAGGAGAGATGAGCTCAGTCTAGAGTCAGCCGCATATGGATTTTAAGATGGCTTCTGAGCAGTGGGAGAAAATTTCCCTCTTCAAAACAATACTGAGTGACTAAAACTCTTCTCAGCTGAGGGTTCTAGGTACAAAGCCTTCCCTGTTCTGGTGTAGTTTAGAAGTTACAGATGTCTATTTGTTACCAGCTGCACCTTGGTACCTCATCACTCTGAAAGAGGTAGGCAAACCCACACACAATGCTGGCATCCTGTGGAGCTGTGGGCCACCAGAACCAGTGATGCCAGCTGGCCCGACTCCAGCACCGTCACTCTTGTGACCTGGGGGACATTATCTAAGCTCTGTAGAAATGAATCTCTCATCTGAAACTCTGAGGAATATTAGCCTACTTCATAAGATCGTTTAAATGGCTGAATAAGGCAAGCCGTGCAAAACGCCGAGCATGCAGTGAGCGCTCAGTAAGGACCAGCTCTCCCTCTTTCTTCTCCTTCTTCCCCTTTCTCTCTGCTTTTTCTCCCCCCTCCTTTCTCGTCCATCCTCCTGTTCCTCCCCCTTCTTAATGATAGTCTGAATAATTAATACACATCCTCCTACAATATAGGAAAGCCACAGTGTATGAGCCAAGAAGTGGTGTGCATAGGAGATGAGATAGTTTTTATATTAGTTCATCCATTTGAGCCACCTGGTACTCATAGGCCAGGCTTCCTTCCTAAAATGTGGGTACCAGGACTAAAGCATCTGCTGTGTGCTGAGTTGCTTCAGTTGTGTCCAGCTCTTTGCAACCCCATGGACTATAGTCCATCAGACTCCTCTGTCCACGAGATTCTCCAGGCAAGAATACTGGAGTGGGTGGCTGTGCCCTCCTCTAGGGATCTTTCTGATCCAAGGGTCAATATCCAGAACAGGAGAGACAACAGCATCACCCACTAGCCCAGGACCTACACCAGTTTTCCTGTAGAGTAACCCCAAATAGCATGCATGGGGGCATGTCTCAAGATCACTGGTTGACTCATACTGAGCCTCTTGAAAACCTATGTAATAATATGAATTATTCTAAAATACAGAATAGAGATCAAGGCTGCAGAGGTCATGTTGCGCTAGCAAACCACCTCCATGACAAGGGGAAGGTCAAAAGCAGTTCCTATGGCAAATATTTGCCTGGTTTGTGCTCTTACCTCAAATCTTGCTTTGTTTATCTGGAGATCACGGAGCCTTTCAAGTTCCCATTTGACAAGCGGCTGGAGGCCTGGGCGGGCGACCACACAGCTTGGCAGATGTTAGGAAACTGGTCTGAGACACATTAGTTAGAGTGTCTGAGTAGATTCCCCAGAGCCAGGGTCTGGGAGGGAAGCAGCAAACTGCTTTTGAGACAGCTTGCCTTCTCTGCCCAGTCCCCAGTGCACAGCCCGCCATTGCCCACTGTGGCTGCCGTCTCCATGTGAGGCTCAAGTCATTGACCAGCTGTAGGACAGCAAGGCCTAGAACTATTTTGCTGGTAAGTGGGCACAGTTTCATAGTCAGCATCAATATTTTGTTCTGAAAATGCTATATTGCTCTATTTGTTCCCAGCAATATTTTGCAATATTTCTGGCTGGGATGAGAATGTAGCATTGGCCACATTTGCTGTGTGTTTTAATTCAAGGTCTGAGTGTTACCTCCGTACTGTAGGAGAGGATGCCCATAGCCTGTAGAACTACTGTAAATCTGAAAAGTGCCACAGTTTTGTCTGGTGGAGGTGAGATCTCATGACAGTTGAACTCTTCCCAGAGCACCTTTCTAAGGGACATGGGGAATATGAAGAGAAGGAGGGAAGGGAAAGGTGCTGGTTTCTCAGTCATGTCTGACTCTTTGCAGCCCCATAGACTCTAGCCCACCAGGCTCCTCTGGCCATGGAATTGTCCAGGCGAGAATACTGAAGTGGGTTGCCATTTCCTTCTCCAGGGGATCTTCCAGACGCAGGGATTGAACCTGGGTCTCAATCCTGCCTGCATTGCAGGCAGATTCTTTACCGTTAGAGCTGCCACAATCTGACTCTTCACAGAGAAGTGTTTCTAAGGAATATGGGGAATATGAAGAGAAGGAGGGAAGTAGCAACTCGACCCTGACCAACGTGAAGTTCAGTTTCCTTGTTTGTAATCTGGAGATAGTGACATAGATGAGATAGAAAGGATTCCAAGGGAGCTTACCAGCCCAGTAGAACCCAGGACTACCAGCGAAGATAAGAACAGTGAGTTAGGCTTCCGGGCAAGAATAGCCCCGAGGGAACAGGTGTCTGGATGGAGCGCCCTCTAGCGATATGCCTGCGGGTGGTGCTGGGTCTCCAGCTGGGATGACAGAGTCCGGCCCTTCCTTGACTGCAGGTGTTGTAGTGACAAAGCAGAGTCAAAGCCAAGTGAGACCAGGCCGAACTTAGACCAGCACCAAACCCAGAGCCTGGAAGAAGAGCTGCTCCCAGTCTGGCCCTCTGCCGCACGCACACATAAGGGCCCCTTGTGGGTCTCAAGCCTCTCCACCCTCAACAAAGAAGAGTAAGGCCCCACGGGAGTGAGAGCTCTCCCCCAGCAGTTGCTGGAGTGACGAGTGATAAGGGATAAGCCTCCAGCAGCTGCAGTTACAGTTTGGAATTAATTTTCTTTTCTTTTTTTAAAAATCCATTTAAATCTGTGTAGGGGTAACCATCATGGAAGTCAAATAAGCCATCGCTGGCTAATATTGCTCATTAAATCCTTTGCATTTATTTCTGTGTTTTTATGTATCTTTACGCCACCGTTCAGAAAAATGAGACTGAGGCTGTTAGGCTGTCAAAATAAATTTGGTTCAGTTTGTAATGTGCTCACAAATTTTTTGGACTTTAATATTTTCTAATTTCAATCAGAACTTGCCACAACACAAATGAAGTCTGGGCATTTGTGTCTTTTGTGATGAAAATGCTATGATTGGCATGTAATCGTAGTTAGCATCATTTCTTCCCTCTTTTTAATCAATGTTCACTCTTCGGTGAGCCCCAGCCAGGCATGACTGTGTAGTATTTTAGACACTTGAGATTTTATTAATAGATGTGTTTTTGCTGAAAATGTCCTAATCGTTTTGACTTACTCCCCCTCCTTCCGCGTGTCCCTTAGTATCATCCTCGGAAATAAATTACGCACAGAAACAGCGGGAGTTTGGTTTTCTTTATTCACACCTTTGGCCTCCCTGGGGGCTCAGAGGGTAAGGAGTCTGCCTGCAACGCGGGAGACCCGGGTTTGATCCCTGGGTTGGGAAGGTCCCCTGGAGAAGGAAATGGCGACCTGCTGCAGTATTCTTGCCTGGAAATTCCCATGGACGGAGGAGCCTGGCGGGCTACAAATTCATGGGGTTGCAAAGAGTCGGACACGACTGAGTGACTTCACTTCTTCACTTTGTTTCCAGACCTCCAGGAAAGGAATATGTTCCAGGAAAAGTATATATAACACTTCGGCGCTAGGCATTGTAAGAAACACTTTTAGGTATTAAACTCTTCGAATTTTCATAACATTGAAGTAGGTTCTTTTATCTTTCCAATTTTACAGATGATAAAACAGACAATGAAGTTAAGTAACTTGTCCAAGTTTGCAAATTCTAAATGACTGTAACAAGCCCCAGGGCCAGAGTCAAGTTCCTGAATACTTACACCATTGCAAATTAGGGAAATTTTTAGCCACTCTTTCTTCAAATATTTTTTCTGGCCCTTTTTCTCTTACTGGGACCCTCATAATGGAAATGTTATTATGCTTGATGTTGTTCCAGAAGTTCCTCACGGCATCTCCACTCTTAAAGAGTCTTCTTTCATTTGCTCCTGTCTGGGTGAGTTCTCTTGTTCAGTCTTCCAGCTCTCTGATTAATTCTGCTGCCTCCTCCAGCCTGCTGTTGAACCTCTCTAGTGTATTTTGCATTTCAGTTGTAACTTCTTTTGGGTACTCTAAAAAATATTTTCCATTATTCTCTTGTGTTCAGTGAGTATTTGCAACCATTACTTTGAACTCTTTATCAGGCAGATTCTTTTTTTAAATTTTTTAATATAAATTTATTTATTTTAATTGGAGGCTAATTACTTTACAATATTGTATTGGTTTTGCCATACATTGACGTGAATCCGCCACAGGTGTACACCTGTTCCCCATCCTGAACCCCCTTCCCACTTCCCTCCCCATCCCACCCCTCTGAGTCATCCCAGTGCTCCAGCCCCGAGCACCCTGTCTCACGCATCGGACCTGGACTGGCAATCTGTTTCACGTATGATAATATGTATGTTTCAATGCCATTCTCCCACACGCAGATTCGAATCTCTGTTTCATTTTTTTTTTAAGCTTTGTCTTGTCATATCTATTGGAACATAATTTTCTGTTCCTCATTTTGCCTAATTTTCTGTATTTTTTTCTTAGATATTAAGTAAATCAGCTATCTCTCCCAATCTTGAAAGTGTTATCATATTTAGGAGATGTTCTGTGCAGCTCAGAGGCACTGTCCCACCTGGGCACGAAGTCAGGCGCTCCTGTGTGGGCTGAGCGGGCTGTGTGGACTCTCCTGTTGTGACGTGGCTGCGGCTTTCGGCTGCAGCATGCTAGTGGCTGGGGTTATCTCTCCGCCAGTGGTGAGCCACGCCCAGCCAAGCTGCAAGGACAAGCTGCGCTCTTAGCAGTGCATACCTTCTGACACTAACAAGTTAGAAAGGAGTTTAAAAAATGGCACCTGCCAGCAGGGTATTAGCAAAGTAATGACTCTCACCAGAGTCTCAGTCCCCAGAGGGAATCCCCAATTGTCCCTGCCTCGACTGCAGCTGTGTCAAGATTAGTAAGGGGTCCCCTTCACCCATGGTCTGGTCCTTTTTATTCCAGTGTTTTTTGTACTGGTTTTCAGGTTGATGAGTTGGTATGTGGGTCCTCTAAGAGTGGCCATGCCTGGTGATTTTTTCCCTCTGACTCCTTCCAAGATTTTTTCTTTATCCTTGATTTTTTGTAGTTTGAAAATGGTGTCCCTTGGTGGAATTTTCGTTTGCTCATTTGTTTGCTTGTTTCCTTCATCACTTATCCTGCTCGGTGTTTTCTGAGGTTCCTGAAGCTGTGGTTTGGTGTCTGACATTAATTTGGGGGAAATCTCATTCGTTATTGTTTCCAGCATGCTCTCTATTCCTTCATCTCTTCCTTCTCCTCCGATATTCCCCTTACACATGTATTCTGCCTTTTGCAGTTGCTGTGCCGTTCTTGGATATGCTATTCTTTTTACTTTAGCTTTTATCCTCTTTGCATTTGGTTTCGAAAGGTTCTATTGATATTCCCTCTAGCACAGAGATTCTTTCTTCAGTCATGGCTGGTCTACTAATAATCCTGTCAAAGGCGATCTTCATTTGGGTTACAGTGATTTTGATCTCTAGCATTTCCTTTTGGTTCTTTCTTGGGATTTCCACCTTGCTGCTTGCATCTAGTCACGCTTGCTGTCTACTGAGCCATTAGAGTCCTCAGCATATTAATCTTGGTTGCTTTAAATTTCTGATCTGATCAGTGTCTCCACCAAGTCTGGCTCTCTTGCTGGGGAAGGGGAGGACTTCTATAGTCCTGGCACTGAGGTCTTTGTGTTTAGTGAGCCTGCGCCTCCGTGAACTTCACAAGGCTTCTCAGTTTTATATCTTGGTTGAGATAGGATGACTGGAGTGGGCTGGAGTTGGGTATTCACCTTCTCCAGGCCAGTTAATTCTTGATAATACCCCAGCAGGTTAAGCTCTGGTTAACTAATCTCCCTGGAGGTGAACGTGAAAGTCGCTCAGTCCTGTCCGACTCTTTGCAACTGTATAGTGCATGGAATTCTCCAGGCCAGAATTCTGGAGTGGGCAGCCTTTCCCTTCTCCAGGGGATCTTCCCAACCCAGGGGTCAGACCCAGGTCTCCTGCACTGCAGGCAGATTCTTTACCAGCTGAGGCACAAGAGAAGCCCAAGAATACTGGGGTGGGTAGCCTATCTCTTCTCCAGTGGGTCTTTCTGACCCAGGAATCGAACCAGGGTCTCCTGCATTGCAGGTGGATTCTTTACCAACTGAGCTATCAGGGAAGCTTCCTCCCTGGAGGTGATGCTTTATTAAAAGAACAAAGTGCTCTGGTAAATTCCCAAAATGGCTCATTTTCCCCTTTCCTCTGCCAGAAGCATGAGATTTTTCTCTGATTTACGGTGGGAACTTGGGCAAGCTCCTGGAGGTAAATCTCACAATGTTATGGGAGTCCTCCTATGTCTGGGTACTCCAGGAGTTTTTTTAGCTTGCAGGCTTGTCTGCACTGAGCCTGTAGCAATTCATCAACTGCAGTTAGATTTTCCTAGCCCACCGCTAGTTCCCAAGGCTGCTGCCTCTTGCGAGTCTCGGCTTTGGTCGCCTGTGCCTCTATATAAGGCTGCTTGTCTCTCTAGCCCTAGGAGCAGTGATTTGCCCCGTGTCCTTGACTCTTTTATGGATCAAGAAGAGTTGTTGATTTTTCAGTTTATTTAGCTTCCCCTCCCTTCCCATTATTGCTCTGGCAAATACTTCGAGGGAAACCCACCGAGTGTTGAGCTTATTCGATGTGGTTTACCTCTCTCAGGCATTTTTGCCACTTAATTCATAGCCATGCTGGTATCTATTCAATGTTCTCAATAACTGTTTATTTTGCATTATATCTGGATTTTAAAATTTTTCTTGGCAGAAGTGTTGGTCTACTTCAAGCTACTCTATTTTGGTCAGACCTCGAAACCCCTTCACATTTTTACTTTATGAGAGACAGGCTAACACATAGCCACAGCTCTAGAAATAGGGAGGTCTGTGACCCATTTTTGGCTCTGTTATTCACTAATTTTGAGAACTGGAACCTGTTTCTTAACCTCTTAGTGACCAAATTTACAAAGTCATGATTTTCTTTAACGGAGCTTACTTTTTAATGGAGAAAAATAATTAATAAGAATAAAATATAATTAATGGTGTAAAAAAGTATAATTATATATCATTCAGTTCAGTTCAGTCACCCAGTTGTGTCTGACTCTTTGCGACCCCATGAATTGCAGCACGCAGGGCCTCCCTGTTCACTCAGACTCACGTCCATCGAGTCAGTGATGCCATCCAGCCATCTCATCCTCTGTCGTCCCCTTCTCCTCCGGCCCCCAATCCCTCCCAGCATCAGAGTCTTTTCCAATGAGTCCACTCTTCGCATGAGGTGGCCAAAGTACTGGAGTTTCAGCTTTAGCATCATTCCTTCCAAAGAAATCCCAGGATTGATCTCCTTCAGAATGGACTGGTTAGATCTGCTTGCAGTCCAAGGGACTCTCAAGAGTCTCCTCCAACACCACAGTTCAAAAGCATCAATTCTTTGGCGCTCAGCCTTCTTCACAGTCCAACTCTCTCATCCATACATGACCACAGGAAAAACCATAGCCTTGACTAGACGGACCTTAGTTGGCAAAGTAATGTCTCTGCTTTTGAATATACTATCTAGGTGGCTCATAACTTTCTTCCAAGGAGTAAGCGTCTTTTAATTTCATGGCTGGAATCACCATCTGCAGTGATTTTGGAGCCCCCCCCCCCCAAATAAAGTCTGCCACTGTTTCCACTGTTTCCCCATCTATTTCCCGTGAAGTGATGGGACCGGATGCCATGATCTTAGTTTTCTGAATGTTGAGTTTTCAGCCAACTTTTTCACTCTCCTCTTTCACTTTCATCAAGAGGCTTTTTAGTTCTTCACTTTCTGCCATGAGGGTGGTGTCATCTGCATATCTGAGGTTATTGATATTTCTCCTGGCCCTATAAATATTATTTAATGATATGGGACTGGATAGCATCTTTTATGGAAACAGGATAAAGAAGCAAAGATATTCCAAAATAAAGTTCTGAGTAATTATATCAACATTTTAAAACTGGGTAGAGAAAGAAATTTGAGAATAAATAGTAGGTGAAAAATTGTGGGTATGTTTCATCACAAAAGATGGGCGAGGAATGTTGCGAGCATAAGAGGCAGACAGCGCTGTCGAACACTGCTGTGGTGTAAAGTAGGATGAGGGCAAAACCCCGGTCACTGTATTTGATATGTGAAGATTGTCGGAAACTTTACCAAGAGCTATTTCAATAGATTTTTGTAGACAAAACCAGAGAGAGGTGAGCTGGAAAATAAAGCAGAGGTTTAAACAAGATGGACAGCCTGTTTAGACAACTTTGTCAAGAAGTTTAGTTTGAAGAGAAGGCAGGTCGTGGAGTTATGCTTATAAAATCTCGGTAGAGGGCTTTTTAAGATCCACCCCTTTTCATCTCATGTAGAACTCAGCCTTGGTACTGGTTTGTCTCTCTCTCATCTTTCTCAACAAGCCCTTGTTTTTTTTTGCCCATTCACAAGGCTTTTCTTTCTCCTTTCCTTTGCTTCGTGGTACAACCAATAGTTAGCCTTTCGTTTCTAACTAAGGGTGAGTTCTCTTTCGTATTTTTAATTACTGTTTCAGATTATGGTTACATTAGATAAATTAGTTGGTAGTTAGTACCTTGTATTTATTTAAGCTTTTCAAAATAGCACAGTCATTTGTCCTAAAACTAACTATTAAATTGCAGAGTTCCTATAGCAGGTTTAAAAGATAGATTGCAGCCAAGTATAGGGTAGAGTAGAAAATTCACAGGATTCTGAGCCAGAAAACTCTGAGTTCATGTCCAACTGCTGTATGTCAGCTTCAGCAATTGATTAGTCTTAATTTTATAGATTTTATATATAGAGATATATATAGATTTATCCATATAGAGAGATTATAAGCAAACTCTCTCTCTCTCTATGTAAAATACATAATCTAAACGCATCCATAATCCTTCACTCTTTCTTTATGCACCTATATGTATACATGCGCATACCTATGTGGAAGTCTGCAGTCTATAACTTCTCCTCAGAGACCTCGTGGGATGCCTTGATGAGATGCTTGAATACTTGCCATACAGAAAGCAGTAGTCCCTGTTTCCTTTTCCCTCGGCTCTCCATTCTTTTAAATAACCAACAACACAGCTTTTAAGAAGGTGTATCCATCTTTTTCCTTTTCCAAGTTTCTCTTGTTATTGACATTATCCCTTGCTATTGTCTTTCCCATCTCCTAGGTATCATTCATTTTAGTAAAATCAATTTGAAAACTTTACTTTGCAACATCTTGGGTCACAGACTAGACTATTTTTGACACTCATTCTCTCCTTTCATTTCACAGGCTATTTATCGAGCCGTAGTTCCACAACCTGTTCCTTTACCAATACTGCTAAAATTATGTCAAGAAACATTTAATAGAACCAGCTTTCCTTCCCCACACTCACCTAATTCCTACTTCTCTCCCCTAATTTCCATCCAAACTCTGCCAAGTCTCTCTGTATTTTCATACTATGGTCTGAATCCCTTGCTGCTTGGTCTTCATTTTTCAGAATTAGAATAGTCTGCCTTCTCTCAAGTCCTGTCCTCAGGGCTGGCTACATAACTTGCGGGGCTGGGAAAAAATAAAAATAGGGGCCCCTTATTCAGAAAACAGGAAAAGGAGTACAGTTAAAAATGAAAAACTGTAAAATAGTTCATTACTTATAAAATGCAACAAGGCAGTAGTGACATTATTTAATTACAGTATGACATAGTATAACATAACCTAAAAAGAACAGGGACGCCTGCAGGCAAGGCCTCCGTGCTCTCCTGAAGCCTTCACCACTATCACCAGCATTGTTGCTTTTCATACAGCCATCACCACCAATCTGGGCCCAGGTCCCCAGAAATAGCAGCCCCTTTAGGGCCCCGAGTGTCTCGCATGCCCCAGGCACACGCACGTGCTGGGCAGCCAAGCCGAGGCTGGGCAGCTGTGTGTGCGCGTGGCACTGCTGGGCGCATTTACCCTGCTCCCGCACGCGCCCAGGGCACATCCGGCTTCACTACAAAGTGCGGTCCAAAGGTGAAACTCTTGGGAAGTTTGAGATGGCCACAGAAGAACATCAACCGAATGTGGGGCCCTGCTAAGAAGGAGGCCAGGTGATGCAACTGCGTGTATGTCCATGAAGTTGGCCCTGCCTGGGGCATCTGTTCCTCTGCTGTGGGCTCCCATGAGACTGGGGGAGAGTCTAGTGAAGACTGAACGGGAGGCTCGTCAGCTGGCTTAGGCCCACGGGAACGTCTCTCTAAAACATCAGCCTCCAGCGCGACGAAGGCGACCGATGATGGCTGGGTTCTTTCTGGTTCCCCCAGCTCTGTATTCTACAGGGAGTCCATCCAGTCAGGGGTTTCTAAAAAAAAAAAAAAAGAAAAAAAAAAAGGTGGAATCTCGCAGGACTCTGTCTGGGCTCAGGGGACCACCCTGTCACTGTGAATACCCAGGGCTCGGTGTGTTCTCCACAGTCCCTGTCTGACTGACTATATTGCCAAATCCTCTCGCCTGTGAGTAATCAGCTAAGAGATCTGGTTCTGCCCGGAATGCAGATTCCTGGAGCTAATAACCGTGTGCAACAGCTCCTAGATCCCAGTGGGAAGGGCAATTCCTTCGCACCCTGCCAGATGGGGCGCAGGAGGGTTCATCCTGCAAGCCCTCACTGAAGGGTGTGGAGAGAAGAGGACGTGCTTTGGAGTCGCACTAACTCAGGATCCACCACTTAGGAATCATGACTTTGGCCAAAACGTTCAACTTCTTTCAGCCATGTTTCTTTTCCATTTGCAAGATGTGAATGATAATGTTTTCCTTTTGGCACCATATAAAGGTTAACTGTAATGCATGCAGGGATTCCTAGCAGAGAGGCTGGCACGTGGATGGGAACTGATAAATGGCAGCTGCTATTTTTTCATTCAAAGAAGTAAACAAGTGATCACAGGAATGTGAAGAATCACATTGTCTCATCTTCACACTTTATTTTTTTCCCTCACACATGGATGCTGAGTTCCATAATCTCCATATTGTAACTACTAAAAATATTTTGTCTGTTTTCTTTTCTTTGTAAGAAGTGAAGAGAATTTAAGAGACAAGGGTTACGAATTTAATTAATAATTAAATTATTAAATTTAATTAAGAATTAAAGAGACAAGGGTTCAAAAAGAAAGGAGAGCTCTTCCACTGAAAACCATGTGAGAAATAGAGGCTGAGGAGAAACCCTCCTTGGAGCCCAGTGTGATAGTGATCATGAGTAATGGTCAGAAGTTCTCTTGCCAAATGAGAAGTTGTTGGGGCACGCTGAAATATCAGAGAAAAGTATGAAATGGAAACTAGAAAGGATTATTCATTGCCCTGTCCAGTGACCGTCTGGTTTACTGCTACCTTTGAGCTATTTTAGAACTGTGAAAAACTGCTAATAAGGCAAATGATTCTTGTGTATAGAAATACAGATTAACTGTGTTCAGTGGAATGCAGTTATTGCCCAATCAATATGCCCATTTTGTATATAAGTTAATTTATCATCTCTTTCCTGCTTATGAATGAGCAGTACTTGAAGCTCACCTTTGAACCAACTGAAAGAAACATCTCGCACACACTCGTTGCATTATTATTATTCAAACAGTACTGTAATTATAGAGGCTTCCCTGCTGGCTCAGATGGTAAAGAATCTGCCTGCAATGCAGGAGACCCCGGTTCAATTCCTGGGTCAGGAAGATCCCCTGGAGGAGGGCATGGCAACCCACCCCAGTATTCTTGCCTGGAGAATCCCTGTGGACAGAGGGCTACAGTCCATGAGATCACAGAGAGTAAGAACACTTGTCAAGTACTAAATAAAAATACAATCTTGACAAGTGTCCCTTTTATATCTGCATGAGAGACATGGTTATAGCCTCAATAAAATGATCTTTGTACAGTTTGGGACCTCGTTCACTGGGATGCCCAGTAGACTCATCGGACAGAGGCAGGTAAAATGCCTCTGGGTTGCCCCGGGTTTGAATCCCATTCCCATTCAGTGGCTAGAGAGCATCCTCAATGCTTCTTGGAGACATGGAAGGATTTCTTGCCCAAGCATGAACGCAGAATGTCCGCCTTCCCCTCCTCTGCCCTTCCTGTCCTCTGGTGCCCTACTCGTGGAAGAAGCGAGAGGAGAGAGAAAAGGACGCCGTGCATCTCTCAGTTCACCTGGACCTTTGATGTCCACAGGAGCTAACTGAGGTCACTGCACACACATTCACGAGGAGACCCATGATACTCACCAAAGGCTGTTGGCACATCACTGGGGTGAGGTAGATGGAAGGTAGGTTAGTGATACTGAAGAACGCTTTCTTTGGAGAAGGTGTAAACCAGGCCCCCAGAGCCAAACACACGCCCCCACTGACTCCTCTTGAGGATATACAGGGGGCGGACTGCTCTCCATCACCGTTAATACTGAGCTCAGAGGGGAGAACAGGGCTATGTCCCCAGCCTTCCTCAGCAAGAGAATGGGGTCACAGGGGTGGGTGGCTGCTGTTCCCCTACTAAGAGATCCAGGGCCAGGGACTACTCCCCACTGATGTACTCAGGACCTAGCTACCTCCAAACCTTCGTGTTGCACCTTTTTCGCCATATGAAGATTCTTGCCTCTTGCCTTCCCTGTAGAAAAAGTGGGAAATTTCTGGTCCTATTTGGTCTGTTTAACACAACCTCTCAGCTCCCAGGCTCACATACAACTATATAAAGTTCAAAACATGAGGGAACAGGGGTACAGACGGACTGAACCGGGCCCTAGGGTTTATTTCTCACTTGGACACACTGTTGAATATTTGTGTAGCAGTTTTCCTATCATTTCCCCTCAACAGAAGTTAGTGAAAGATCTTAGCTATTTCACAACTAGATTGCCTTAGAAGGTGGAGATGAAGGGGCCTTGGGTGGTGGGGGTGCTTATTAAGCGCATCTCACCTCCATCCAGCTGCCAGAGAACCCTCTGAAAGCCTAATCACACACCGAGTCCAGCTGGAAGCTGCCCTCTTCCTTCTCAGAGCCTGAGCCCCTGGCATGCTCTGAGCCTGGACCTCAATGTGGTGCAGACAGAGGACGCCTCTCTCCTTCATGTTCCTTTTGGAAGGAACAGATGCTCTTGCAAAGACCAAATCTTCTTGGTCATGAGAAGCAGAGCTCATTCTCCGCAGAAGTTATTAGTATAAGGCCTAATGGAGTTTCTGAGACTGGATGGACGCATTTCTTGGATTGAAATTTCCTGCACAGGAGAGGGCGGAGGGGGCTCTCTGGTAGCCCCTGAGGCACATGCCCAAGAGAGAGCCTGGGGCTGCCCCAGCATCTGTGCTGTCCCCCGGCAGGTCCTGGAGGGGCTCCAGATCCTTAGCGTGTGGGAGGAGTCCTCGACCGCAGCTGTTGATTCTGGGGTCTCACAGTTTCCCTGGCCCGGCTCTGCCGTTTATGACTCTTTCTACTCCACGCGCAACTCAGATGCAAGCACCGGAGCCTGCATGAATGTGGCACTTATCTTTTCTTGGTTCGGGGGTGAACCAGCTACAGGAGTTTTCATGTGGGAGACCCAGAAGTCGGGAACAGCTTCCCTGGTGGCTCAGAGGTTAAAGGGTCTGCCTCCAATGCGGGAGAACTGGGTTCGATCCCTGGGTCGGGAAGATCCCCTGAAGAAGGAAATGGCAACCCACTCCAGTATTCTTGCCTGGAGAATCCCATGGACGGAGGAGCCTGGCAGGCTACAGTCCACGGGGCCACAAAGAGCTGGACACGACTGAGCGACTTCACCTTCAAGTATCAAAAGACCCGGAAGTCACATGATTAACACCAGGCGTCGGGAAGGAAACCACAGAAAGGGAGAGAGAAGGCAGCAGCCGTGCTTATTCCACTGGAGCGCCCAGCCCCAGGCCCTGCACTCACCCCAGCCCTTTTCATCACAGCTCGCCCTGTGGGCATCCATTGCCAGAGCTGACCCAGAACCGCAAGGCTGGCACAGCAACACCCCCCAGTCAGTCACAAGCTCTAAGTTTTCCTCACTTCAGGGTGAGTCCAGTTAATCTGCACCATAAGCTAAGGGAATGGTGGTGATACCCTTGAATGGAGACTTGACGTCCTGCTGCGGAGGCTGCGATGGCCCCAGAGAACTCAGCGCACTGCTGGGGTCTCCTCAGTGGCTCTTCTGGGCAAGCTGCAGCCGCGCTTTCTCACTCACACTTAACTTCATTTTGTCAAGGTTAGTGTTCATTTCCTTATTAGTTTGTGTATTTACACTTAACATTGTATCCTGCCGTATATGTGCCTGGTGCCATTCTAAGCGGTTTGGAAAAGTTAACTCGGTAAACTTCCCTGTACCCACTTGACATAGGCGCTGTCCTTGTCCGTCCTTTAGGTCTGAGCAAACTGTAGCACCCACAGGTCGAAGGCCCTGCTGGACTGAGTACCCGGCACACAACTGGCTCCCACGGCCCGTGCTCTCCAGGGCCCTGCCAGCCCCTTGCTCTCTGCCCCCAGCCCCGCTCAGTGAGCCCTCGCTCATCCCTGCTCTCTGTATTCCCTCCACAAACCCTCCTTTCTCCGCCCAGAGTGCCACTAATTCCTTTGATTTATTGTGTGGATGACAGGCCCTGTGTTCAAACTGGGGACCCCACTTTGAGCTGTTCTGACAGTTGATGGCTGGTGAGCTCACTGTCCAGAGAAAAGACAGATAAGTACTCAGCTGTCACCATCCCCTGAGGTACATTCAGCCCGTAGGGAGCCCACGGCACCTCCATCAGAATTAGATCAAGGGGTCCTTTGCCATCGCTGCGATCTTTTTTTTTTGCTATTGAGTTGTATCAGTTCTTTATGTATTTTGGATATTCACCCCTTATCAGATATCTGGTTTGCAGACAGTCCTCCCTTTCTGGAAGGTGCCTTTCCGTTTCATCCATGGCCCCCTGTGCTGTGCAGAAGCCTTCTAGCCCCGTGTGGCCCCACTTGTTTATCATTTATTTTTCTTGAGCTGTAGGTGTCATATCAAAGAAACCATTGCTAAAACCCACGTCAGGGAGTTTTTCCCTTATGTTTTCTTCTGGGAGTTTTATGGTTTCAGGCCTGACATTTAACTTTTTAATTCATTTCGAGTTAATCTTTATGAGAAGATATTTTCCAAAGAAGATATTCAAATGGCCAACAGGTACATGAAAAGGTGCTTGACATTACTGATTATCAAGAAAAAACAAGTCTAAACCATAATAAGATATCACCTCACACCTGTTAGAAGGGTTTTTATCAAAACGATAAGAAAGAAATACTGGTGAGGATATGGAGAAGAGGGAATCCTGTGCACTGTCGGTGGAGTGAAAATTGGTGCAGCCCTTAGGAAAGCAGTATGGAGGCTCCTCAAAAGATTAAGAATAGAACCACCATCAGTTCAGTTCAGTTCAGTTCAGTTCAGTCACTCACTTGTGTCCGACTCTTTGCGACCCCATGAATCACAGCACGCCAGGCCTCCCTGTCCATTACCAACTCCCGGAGTTCACTCAGACTCATGTCCATCGAGTCCGTGATGCCGTCCAGCCATCTCATCCTCAGTCGTCCCCTTCTCCTCCTGCCCCCAATCCCTCCCAGCATCAGAGTCTTTTCCAATGAGTCAGCTCTTCGCATGAGGTAGCCAAAGTACTGGAGTTTCAGCTTTAGCATCAGTCCTTCCAAAGAAATCCCAGGGCTGATCTCCTTCAGAATGGACCGGTTGGACCACCATATGATCCAACAATTCCATTCTGGGTATATATCTGATGGAAATAAAATCAATATGTCAAAGAGATATCTGCAACCATACGTTCACGGCAGCATTATTTATAATAGCCAAGGCATGGAAACAATGTAAATATCCACTGTCAGATGAATGGATAAAGCCGTAAAAAGAAGGAGATCCTGCCACTTGCAACAACGCAGATGGGCCTCGAGGACGCTGTGTGAAGTGAAATAAGTCACAGACACAGACACGAATGCCACATGATCTCACTTGTATGTGGAGTTAAAAAAAAATTAAACTCATAGAAAAGAGATCTGGTTGGTGGTCACCAGAGCTGGGGGATGCGGTGTGGGAGAATCAGATGAAGATGGTCACAGGCACAAGCATTCAGTTATAAGACACGTAAATACTGGAGACATAACTTGAAACACGATGGCTGTAGCTAACACTGTTGCATGGTGTATCCGGGCCTTCCCTGGTGGCTCGGTGGTGAGAAATCTGCCTGCAGTGCAAGAGGTCTTGGGCTGGGAAGATCCCCTGAGAAGGAAATAGCAGCCCACTCTAATACTCTCGCCTGGGAAATGCCACGGACAGAGGCATGTGTCTATAGTCCATGGGGTCACGAAAGAGTCAGACACAACTTAGCGACTAAACAGCAACAATGGTGTATTTGAAAGTTGCTGAGAGAATAGATTCCAACAGGTCTCATTACAAGGGAAAAAATATATATACATATATACACACTTCCTGTAAATCTACGAGGTGATGGACATTAGCTAAATTATTGTGGCAGTCATTTTGCAGTATATATGTCATTATGTTACACACCTTAGACTCTTATACATATAAGACCGTGTGTCAATCACATCTCAGTAAAACTGAGAGGAGGGGTGAGAAGTCACCACCACCACCAAGATGCCCCTTGCTCCAGACACAGGCATCCGTGGAAACTGCCGTCCAGGGGAAAGAGCTGCGCCTTGCTCCGGACACGGGCATCCGTGGAAGCTGCCGTCCAGGGGAAAGAGCTGCCCCTTGCTCCGGACACGGGCATCCGTGGAAGCTGCCGTCCAGGGGAAAGAGCTGTGCCTTGTTCCGGACACGGGCATCCGTGGAAGCTGCCGTCCAGGGGAAAGAGCTGCCCCTTGCTCCGGACACGGGCATCTGTATCTGTGGAAACTGCCATCCAGGGGAAAGAGCTGTATTACAATAGGCATCTACGATGACTCTGAATGTGAGCGCTGTTCTGTGCTCAACCTCCACCCAGATGTGGTGATGCCAGGAAAAGATGTGGGGTCAGAGGGGCTCATCTACACCCAGAAAGGCCCGCAAGACTTTTCCCTGGAGGCTGAGATCCGAAGGTGGAGTGGGAGTGATCAAGGACATTTATGGGGAGAGAGGCCCCAGCAGAGGAAGAGCAGGTGAGGAGAGGGTCAGGGCTCTGCCCGGGGCAACTTAGCTATCCCCTCATCTTAACCACGACTGAGCACACGAGGGCTTGAAGAGACGATGGCCGATAAGCAGCCTTTCAATGTGAGTATGGCCAGGTGAAGACTCTTCATGACAGAGTCCATAGGGCTCAGGGCCCAGGTTCCAATCCCTGGGCCACTAAAGGAGGATGTTTCTGGAGCTGGGCCTGAAACTGGAAGAGAGGTCTATCTGTCTCCAAAATCATCAGGTTACTCTGCCTTCCAGTCGTTCAGGATGTGCTGGTTTCAAAAGTCAACACACTAGACTCTTTCAAGCTTTTAAAGCGATGTCAGCTACTTCCTGTCCCAAAGTGCTAACCACCACCGTCCTTCACCACACGCTTACCATTCCTAAACACTTGGCTAGAATGACCTAGAGAACCCCCAAAGAGCTGTACCCTGGAACCTACCACCCTGGGCACCCCAGGAGCATCCCCCAGCAGTCAGAGGAAAACCTCTCTCAGGCTGACGGGGGCTTGTGCTGGGGGCGCATGCAGCATTGCAGGGGAGAGGGGGGACGGCACAGCCCCTCCTGGGTAGCCACCTTCCTCTTTGGCCCCAGGACTCTGACTGGTCCTTTTAGGACCTGGGCATACAGTCTCGCGCGGCTCCCCTCTCCCCTCTGCTCACACCCCTTCTCTCTACGCTCACTTCATGCTAGTTCCTACGCCTGTGTGTCAGTCACTCAGGCGTGTCCGACTCTTTGCGACCCCATGGACTGTAGCCTGCCAGGCTTCTTGTGTCCATGGGATTCTCCAGGCAAGAATACTGGAGTGGGTTGCCGTGGGTTGCCATGCCCCTCTCCAGGGGATCTTCCCAACCCCAGGAATTGAACCCGGGTCTCATGCGTTGCAGGGGGACTCTCCATCATCTGAGTCACCAGGAAAGCCCTCGGCTCCCATGCCTTACAGAGCTCTGACGTTTTTCGCCTCCCATCACCGCTGACTCTTTCCTCTATCTCTCACAGGAGAGGGGAAGGTGGGTCAGCACACTCACCCCTCTCTTCACGGTGACGCTCTGCAGTGACGAGCGCGTGCGGGGAAGCGCTGGGAGGATTCTGACTCCAGCACAGATGACTATAGGGAAACACGAGAACCTGATTGTTCAAGCTCTTATTTCATATTGCCTGATTTTCAATTCAGAAACAAATCTAGAGCTATAAAAGGCACACAAGATTACCTGCTAGACTCCTCCCAACCCCCATGTTTACAGATGAAGAGATAAAATTGAGACCAGAGAAAGGACCCCATCCCCCCACACTGCTCCATTACAGTCTGAATTGTGTCCCTCCCTCCAAAACTCATGTTGAAATCCTAACCCCCAGTACTTCAGATTGTAAAGACAGAGTCATTACAGAGGCAGTTAAGTTAAAAAGAGTTCACGAGGGTGGACCCTAACCCAGTCCACCCGGTGCCCTCACGAGAAGGTGAAATTCGGACCCTGACGGCACAGGGGCAGAGCGTGTGAAGATGCGGGGAGAAAACGTCCTCCTACAAACCAAGGGGAGCGGCCTCGGAAGAGACTGAACTGCCACCGCCGTGATCTCAGACTTCCAGGAAAGTGAGAAAGTGAAGCTCTGCCGTC
This sequence comes from Ovis canadensis, assembly GCF_042477335.2. Taxonomy (NCBI): domain Eukaryota; kingdom Metazoa; phylum Chordata; class Mammalia; order Artiodactyla; family Bovidae; genus Ovis; species Ovis canadensis. The sequence continues at coordinate 62,300,414 of NC_091269.1, forward strand.
TACATCTCCCAGTCCCTGCCACGTTGCTGGGGCAGCCCCAGCTCACTAAGGCACGCCCCCATATTACTCAGCAGGGGGTGGCAGGTGGGGATGTCCCAGCTCTCTGCTCTGCCCGCTCAGAGGCTTCTCTGCCTACTCAGTCTCCTCACTCTGATGAGTTTCTCTCCTCTTCCAGGGGGAGCACCTGGCATTTAGATAGATAGATATAGATACAGATGTAGCTATATGTTTGGATACTGAAAGCTGAGTGTGTAGTTATTCAGGGAAAGAAAAGGTGATTAGAACCAGTTGGAAGAGACCCTACGAAAAATTTGGGAAGTGTCTGGAGATCAGGGTTACGCACCAGGCTAGAGAATCTGGTCTCCCAGGTAAGGATCTCCCACTTTATTGTATGAAAAAAGGACACCCTGAAAGACTTTAGACAGCCAGTGACATGGTCGGATTCTCAGACGGTTTGCTCTGGCAAGAGAGCGCACCTGGATTGTTGGATGGGGATCAACTCAGGAAACCACAGGGGGCCCGCACCAGTGGCTGCTGAGGAGAACGCTGGTGTTCTGCAGGCCTGGACATATGCCACAGGAAGGAGAGCAAGCTTTAATGACTGCCTGTGGCCCTTCCGCTTCTCTGATGCCCCCAGAACTCCAAGGGGAGAGGTCTGAGGCAGGGCCAGTGTGTTTTGCAGCCACTCAGGGCAGGAGGGGGAGCCCAACCTTGGGGCTATTTAATAATGCTCAAATCTAAAACACAAAGCTGCTTGCAAAGTTTTAAGAGCATATGACCCAACAACCCTACTTAAGGGTGTTTACCCAAAGAAAATGGAGACAGGGTATTGAAAGGATACTGCACTGCTGTGTCTATACACCAATATTTGCAATAGCCAGGATACAAACCCATCCACCGATGGATGAACAAAGAAGATGCGAGAACGTGTCTATGTGTAATCCCCGGAAGGCATCTTGCTAAGTGAGATGATCGTACAGAGAAGGACAAACACTGCATAATAATCACTTATATGTGTAATCTAAAAAAAGCTAAACTTACAGAAACGGAGAGTCTTAGAATGGTGCTTACCAAGAGCTTGAGGATGGGTATTGAGATGTTGTTGAAGGATACAAATACGCAACTAAAGACAATTACATCCTGGAGGATGGAATACACAGCATAGGGATTACAGACAACAAAATACTGTCCTATACGCTTTAAATATGAAACCAGTTCATAATTGTTCCCACCACAAAATACGAATTACAATTGTGTGACATGATTGAGGCATTATCTAATACTATGGTGATAATCATATTACAATGTATAAATGAATCAAATCAACACACTGTGGAACTTAAACCTACAATATAATATATCAATTAATCTCAATAAAAAGACAGAAGTTTGAAGAGCAGTTGAGCATTTAAAGCCATCCTGTACTAAACACACCGAGATGTTACAGAAACTATAAGGAAGCAGCAGCTTCCCTGTTGACAAGAGTCCAACAAATCAAATCCACGTTATTTACATTTGTTTGGCCCAGGGAACTTTTAGCTCCCAAGAGCTATCAAGATAGAGAAATAACTGTTAGTGACATGATTTCATCTGAACCATGTTCCAAATTCTCAAGCTAAGAGGTGACTATTTAAGAGCTTGAGAAGCTTGGAAGTAGATGGGAGAGGCAGCAGACAGAAGTGCCTTCGCAGCAAGATCACAAAAACCGGAGGGCTTTCCTGCTCTTCAATAATGTGATAACAGTCCTATAAATGTAATTCATAGCCAGACTCCTGGCAAAGCTGGGAAGCTGAGCCTGCGGGTTTTGCAGAAGAAGCCACAAGCTCCAGCCGGGAATTGAGTTTGTGTTTCATGGTTGAGGTTGCTGTTCTCAGATTTCAAAACTGTAATGTAGTAGGCACCAAGCCGGTCACAGACCCTGTGAATCAGGAAGGAATCTAGAGAATTTCCACATCCCCAAGTCCAGAAGTGTGCAGGCGCAGGGGATGCTCTGTGAGTTTTGTGTTCGCTGAAGTGACATTGTCATGGGGGGTGGCGGGACCTGGGGTATAGGACTGTAGGAAATGGAAGCTGGCAGGCCCTGCAGCTGGTGTCTGCTTTCATTCACGGGCAGAAATGGAACCAGGGAGTCACTCTGCAAATGAGATGAAGTGGAAAGAGCAAACCTCATCTTTTATTTTATTAAGGCAACGCTGTGATTCCAAATTAGTAAGGGGACTGAAGTTTGTGGCCGACATAGAGGATCGGATCTGGCCTGGGACTGAGGGAAGGAAAGCCTCCTCAGGTTGTAACATTTACTTAAGGCCTACAGATCTAGACGCACATAGGAGTTTGGGGGAGTGTTTGCCAGGCACAAGATCTGCACATGCAAAGTTCCTGAAGCAGAAAGGAGTTCGGCTGGTTCCAGAAGAGAGAAGCCTGTGGCGGCTAAAGCTTAGTGAGTGAGAGCCCCGAGGCAGAGACTGCAGCCGAGAATCGGTCTAGAGCCTCCCCATTCAGGGTTCTCTGCCGTGGGGTGGGCACATCACAGACAGTGGCAGAGATGGACTGTCTCTTCAGAGGCCACAGAATGTTGGGAAAGCCCTAGCAGGCTTAAGGACGGGGCCATTAGAAACGGAAGCTCTCTCCTCTTTAGGTCTCAGCTTCGCTCCCAGCAGCGATGTGCTGTACATCACTGGACTCCAGTGGACAGACTGGGTGGAAGACCTCCAGTGACCTACTCACCAGTGCAGCCCAGACCCACTCTAACCCTGGAGAGCATGGTTTCCTCCCATATTTTCCCTCCTTCCTTTCTTTCCTCCCTCAGTTTTTCTCTTCCTCTTGACCCTCTATCTCAATTTCTCCTTCTCTTTTAACGCCTATATTGGGATATTATTCACAAAACATAGACTGCGCATGCTGATCTATACCTACGCTCTTGGAGCCGTCACTGCAGCGAGTTTGATGGGCACGCGCGTCGCCCCCAGCAAAGTTTCCTCCGCCCGTTTGTAGCCCATCCCCCTACTCTGCCTCAAGCCCCAGCAACTCTCTCTCTCTTTGATGATTAGTTTGCCATTCCTGGGTTCTATAAGAATGGGGTGCTACGCTGTGCACTATTTCTGACCTGGCTTCTGCCACTCATGTAATCTTTTGAGATTCGCCCCTGTAGCCAGGAGCAGTAGCTCATACTCGTATTGCTGAGTGGATTTCTGTATGGATACGCTGCCACATGTGTGTCCATTGATGTGCTGATGGACACTAGGGTTGTCGTCAGGTTTTTCCCATTACAAATAAAGCTGTATGAGCATTCATGTGCCAGGTCTTTTCATGGACACAGGTTTTCATTTCTTCTGGGTGAATATCTAGGAATGAAATGGCTGGATCATTTGGTAGGTATATGTTTAATTTTTTTTTTTTAAGAAACTGACAAACTGTTTTCCAAAGTGGTTGAATCATTCCATGTCCTCCTTCCCGCTGCCTGCAGTGTCTGAAAGCTCCATTTTCTCAGCATCCTCACCAACATTTGGTATGGGCACTCTTCTTCAATGAGCCATTCTAATAGACCTGAAGGTCATCTCACTGTGGCTTTAACTTGCAGGTTTTGAATAGCAAATGGTGTTGAGCATCTTTTCTTGCCTTATCTGTTCCTGGGTGAAGCACCTCTTCAAATCTTTCACCTATTCTTTTACTGAGTTGTTTGCTTTCTCATGATTAACTTCTGAGAGTCCGTTATATAAGTCCTTCATCAGTTATCGGCTCCGCAATTATTTCCACCCAGTAGTGGTTTATCTTTTTTTTCCTCTCACAGCATTTTTCAAATAAGTGTTTGTAATATTTATGAAATCCAATCCATTAGCTTTTTTCAAAAAGTACCCTTTTGGTGTCAGAGCTAAGAAATATTTGCCTAACACAAGATCACAAAGATTTTCTTCTTATACAGACATTTTATCATTTAGACTTTACACTTAGATCTGTTTTAAATGAGTTTCTGTATATGCATCTAAATTCATTATTTTTACATATAGCAATCCAGTTGTCCCTGCAACAGTTGTTGAATGACCCTCTCTCTCCACTGAACTGCCGCTGCACTCTTGTGAAAACCTTAGCCGTCCCGCGTGGGCGCCAGTCCGTCTCCAGACTGGACTCTAGACTCTACGCTGACATACTTCCCCACCATTATGCCAATTCCACACTGTTCTGATCAGCATAACTTTCTAAGCCCTAAAATTAGCTTTCACTGGTCTTCTACTTTGCTCTTCTATTTCAAAGGCGTTTTGGCAATTCCTGCCCCACTATGTTTCCACGTGAATTATTATAACCAGCCTGTAAATTTCAGTTAAGACAGTCTGCTGGGATTTTGATCAGGATTACATTGAATTCATAGATACATTTTGGGAGAATTGACATCATAATAATACTGCATCTTCTGATCCACAAACAAGGTATAGCTCTCCACGTACTTAGGTCTACTTAAATTTCCCTCAGCAACATATTTTAGAAATTTTTTCATGGTATAGATTTTTCACACCCTTGTCAGATTTCTCACTGAGTAGTTGATATTTTTGACGTTATTATAAATATTGCTATTTTAAAACATTTTATTGTTCATTACTAGTATATAGAAGTACAGTTAGTTTTGATTTTTATATTATCTTATTCTATAAATGTGTTTAACTCAGTTATTAATGCTAGTAGCTTTTTCTGCTGATTCCATCAAATTTTCTACAAAGGCAGTGATGTCATCTGCAAAGGAAAACCATTTTGCTTCTTCCTTTCCAATCTGGATGCACTGCCTAGAAGTTTCATTACAATACTGAATAGAAGCTGTGAGACTGGACATCTGCATCTTTTTCTTGATCTCAGCAGAAAAGCATTCAGTTTTTCACCAATTGGTATGATATAATCTTAGGGCTTTTGTAAATGTTCTTTATTAGGTTGAAGAAGTTCCATTCTGTCCCTAGTTTGCTAAAAGTTTATCAGCAAAGGATGTTAGATTTTGTCAAAATGATATTATGCTTTTTTTCTTTCTAGTTTATTAGTATGGTAAGTTTTACTGATAGATTTTCAAATGCTAAATCAATCCTAAATTCCTGAGGGAAACCTCTTTTGACCATGACATGTCATCCTTTTGCATACTTTGTATATTTTGATTTTTCTAAAAATTTTAAGAACCCTTACATTGTTTCATAAAAGACATTGGAATGTAGTTTTTTATTTCTTATTTTGTCATGTCTCTGAATTGGTGTCAGGGCAACACTGGCCTCTGAGAGTAAGTTAGGAAGTGTCCCCTCCTCTTTAACTTTCTGGAAGTGTTCGTATCATTTTCTCTTTGGTAGATTTCACTAAGGGAGCTCTCTGAAATGGCGGAGTTTTATGGGAAGGTTTTTCATGACAAATTTAACTTTTAGAATAGATACAAGAGCCTTCAGATGATCCATTTCTTCGGGAGGGAGGCTTGGAAGTTGCTGCACTATGAGACTCTGTGACAACTCGGATCAGGGAAGAATGGGTGAATGAAAAAGGGAAGGGACAAGCAATTGACTTTGTGGAGAGACTGATTACGCACATATCTGGACAGAAGTGCGGAATCATTCTGGACTTGCCAGGTGGCGCTAGTAGTGAAGAACCCATCAGCAAGTGCAGGAGACGTTAAGAGATGTGGGTTTGTTCCTCGGGTGGGAAGATCCTCTGGAGAAGGAAATGGCAACGCACTCCAGTGTTTTGCCTGGAAAATCCCATGGACAGAGGAGCCTTGTGGGCTACAGAGCAAAGGGTCGCAAAGAGTCAGACACGACTGACGCAACTCAGCAAGCTGAATCTTGCTAATGCGGAAAAAGAAATCTGGCTGCTGCTGTTCCCTGCGCTAAAAGCTGGTCCCTCCTGGAGAAATCAGGGGGTCAGAGTTGGAAGTGTTTGGAGGTCCTTCACCACTGGACCCCGTCCCATTCCTTAGGAACCCTGCACCCAGCCTCAGACAGGATGCCCCTTAAGCTATTTGGAATATTCATCTGGTGCTCAGGCCATGATAACCAAAGGTCTCATGGGCACAGTGACCCCATCACCCTAGAGGTTGTGGAGTCTCTTAGAGTGTCAGGATTCTCTATCTTGTGCAGAAACCGTCTCTCTAGGGAGTAAATTAGCCTCCCCAACCTTGTCATCTGCCTGCTAAATTTTCCTTCCGCAATTAAGCCTCTGGTGATGGGTAATACAGATAGAGAGCTGCCCAAATAAGACAACCAATGCTGTATTTGTCTCTGGTCCTAAAGGTACCCTGCTTTTCTGGCATCAAGATGGAGTGGAGAGGACAGTATGGGTGAGGAGTGTCTGTGTGTGTGTGTGTGTGTGTGCGTGTGTCTGTGCACGTGTATCTGTGTGTGCATCTGCTGGTAAGTGTGTCGTGATGGTGGGGGAGGGGGTTCCTCTTCCAATCCAAGGAGCTAGCAGATAACCAACAGCTCAGCCTGGGTCTGGATGTGAAATTCTTGGGTCCAAGGTTCTTATGAAGGAGGGAGGCTTCCTGGCCAAGACTCCGTCTGAATACTAGATGAAGTCTGTTAACGCTGAGATGCACAATCGCCAAAATTGTCGTTGTTTAAGGAAACTACTTGGTAATGGATTTCTGAAATGGTTACAACCAGCTTTTTATTATTAAAGAGACCAAAGCCAACAGTTACCCTTTATAACGTGTATGGAGAAGGGAACACTTAAAAAACAGCTCCCCACTGAGACATTGCCTCAAAATAAGGTTCATTCTGTACCCCTACACACCTGGATGAGAGCTGAAGGAAAGGACGCCAACGAGGATGTGTCTATTTCTGTGCCGCTCTGCCCTGCCTACTGCAGGGAATAAATGGATTTCTGGGCTCTGGCATTCTCTTTAAAAGACAAAGCCACAGACCTGGAGCCAGGGTTTGAAATGGGAAACTCAACTCGCGTAATCCTTGGAAGAAACTATGGGATCATCAGCCGGGCTTGCAGACGCTTTCCCGTCTTGCAACATACAATCCTAGTTTGGCCAGAATTATTGTCCCCCATATTCTTTGAAAGTATCTCTTCCCATGGACAGAAAAGAAGACAGTCTGTGTGCTAAGGTTTCCCTCCATCTGTGTCACCAACAGTGGAACTGAATCCCAAACGTCCTGTCAGAGCTTGACGTGCAATTAGTTTAACATAAGGATCAAACCAACACTGAAAAACATACATGAGTGAGGGTTTCAAAGCCACAGAGTCTCTTATGTAAATATTTGAAAATGTTTTCTTTCCTTGTGCCTCCTTCCTATCCGTAAATAAATGGCATGACAAGTGAAGGGCTGAATTCAGTGGGGCTTTACAATGGATGGGCTCTGAGGGGCCTCTTTCTCCTGCCTCAAATGCCCTTCCCCCTCATGTCTGCACGAATCAAGGGTCTTACTCATCAGCGCATTTCCTCTCATGTTCAGCATCGTGCCTGACACACAGGAGGGGCTGAGCACAGGTAAGCGCAGCCTGACCTCAATTAATAAACACACTGATTGTTTTTTTCTCTTTTACCTTTTGAGACAACCAAGACCCAGAACATAGTGTCAGGTGACCTGGATTCATGATAAGTTCTAAACAGGCTAAAGGAGCCCTCTTACTGCCCCACCACAAGCGTTTGTTTGAGTGTGAGAACCATCCCTCTGGCACCACGTTTATTTGGGTCATCTTTCTATGCAATCGTTTCTTCTTCTGTCGAATGGAAAGGCCCCCTCTCCCTGTGAAACATGGAAAGAGCACAAAAATGTGACCGTGCTAGATTTATCTAGGATGAATGCTTTAGAGAGAAGGGTCCAAAGGAGAGGGCTCTGGCCCCTTTCATCGCATCTCAGGTGTCGTCCTGGAGCTGCACTCTGCCTCCTCCCTTTCCTGCCTCTTTATCAACCTTTCCTCTTCTTCCCTCCCTCCCGCCTTCATTCCTTCCTCCCCTTTTCCTTTCCTGGTTGCTTGCTACCCTGCAGGTTCGCCATTGTAGCACCTAGCTCTGTAACCCTGGTCTCTTGCATGACCCCCTAACAGAATCTCCTTTTCCCCTCACCCTATTACCTGACATTGAAAGTTTCCAGCTGGGCATATGAGTCCTTCTGCTACATTTCAACTCATCATCTTTTAGAGGTGAGTGGGATTGGGAGATTCAGGGTGTTTTCACATCAAAGCATATGAGGAAATCACATATAAAGTGTGGGTGTGGTGGTGGGAGGGGGGGTGTTGTAGGCCTGTCGAAGAAAGATGCCAAAGAGAGCTAGGTGGCAAACCACACCAACTCAAGGGCTCCCAGTTCCCCTGCTCCTTCCCTACCCTTCCTGGGCTCTGGCCATCCGAACTCTCCTTATTCCTGACTGTCCCCAGCACGTCAAGTCTTGATCTGTCTGCATTCCTGCCCATGAGATGTTCTCCCCACTTCCTAGAGTAAACCTTCCTTCGCTCACTCCTGATGGAGACCCCATCAGCAGTCAAGATGCGGTTCAGATTTCTTCCTCTGAACCACAGTCACATTCCTCAATCTCTTCTGTTCCAATTCAAGCGAGCACAGTGATGACTCATGCTGTGCGGTGCGGGAGTGGGCTCTCGTGCAGGAGGCGGATGAAACAGGGAGTGTGGGGCAGAGACGTGTGAAACCACGGAGCCAGGTGGTGTGGGATCAGAGGAAGGTGGTATTCACAGCCCTAAGCGCTGCATCACTCACCACTCACCCTCCCACCTACCATGAATTTGGAAGGGGCTGATTGAGACTGAGCAGTGAATTTACACAGGAATGAGTGTGGCGTCTGTCATAGCAGCTGAAACTATCCTGCTCCTAAGAACTGTATGGATTGCTTTTGCAGAACTCATATGAATGCCAGAACTCATATGAATGAACAGATCTGACTGTAGAGACCATGGGGACGCTGAATCGCAGGGCAGCTCTGAGCCAGGCTCTATGGCCAGGGCTTCAAGCTCTCCCAGGATTAGCTGATGACACGGGCAAGGTCTTCACCCTTCCTGTGCCTCAGTCGGTTTGTAGTGGGGATTAAGTGATTACGTAGATGCTCAGGGTAATTACTGCTGAAGAGGAGACACACTCCAAATATCAGTCACCTCTCTGTATTAGATCAGATCCAAAGCCATTGGCATCCAGCTGAGCCATGCTGACCCCTTCAAAGCCTGGTTGGAGCCCTTTCCTCTTGTTCTATGAAACTCGACCAAACGTAAGCAAAGTCACATGGAGCAACAGGGCCCCTGGAAATACTTTTGCTTTGACTTGCTGCAAAGCATTCTGTGGTGCCAGCCAAGTTCACAGAAACAATTGCTAGGGGAGCCTGTTTTCTTAACTTCAAAATAATAGTTCTGCATCATCCAGGGGAATGTTATTCACAGTTGAAAATTTAAGGTTTGTGAAACAATCTGCCTTAATGGAATTTGAAAATTCAGCAAGTTTTTAGCTTTGGGCCCAGTTTTTTAAGTTTAAAAATTTCCTTCAGCATCATACAAAGCGAATTCTTGTATCTAAATATTGCAAATAGCTCAGGGCAGTAAATAACTTTCCAATCATTAGATCTTTAAAATGTAGCTCCGAGCTTGGGAGAATCACACATATTCTCTGTGTCTTGATGTTGTCAACTCAAGTTGGGGAAACGAAACTCATATAAACATTTTTATAAATCCTAAAAGACATTGAAAAGTACATGCTATCCTTGTGTTAAGATAAAAGGCTGAAAAAAATGAGTGGATACTGCTTTGGGGGTGGCTGGATGTTCCCATGTGCTATGCACTTTATATATGCCCACGAGATTTTGGACTCTTCAAGAGCAGAAACCTTGAAGAAACAGAAATTTAGGCAGAAAGCCAGGTGGAGAATGGGAGAAGTGTTTAAAATGGGCTGAAGGAAAAGACACAATACAAGGATAAGGATGAAGAGTATCAAGTGGAGAATATTGAGATCAACACTGAGAAAGTCTCTTAGATCTGTTACATGTGACTTTGGCAACATTATATCGGCTTAAGGTAAATTGGCCTAAAGTAAATTGGCCCACATTCTGGTTGGGAAACAGGACTCTTTGGTCAAACAACATCTCCGTCAAAAAGAAAAAATCTAACTACTAGGTCATTTTGAACACATTTCACTAAGTAATTTCGTAAATCATAATTTTCAGAAACTTTTTCTAGTGTCTTTAAATGTGACTCAATATAAGCTTGTTGCTCTCCTGTAGAACTTAAAGCAGTGAAAAGACAGAGCAAGTGATGTCCAAAAGGAGATTATCTGGGAAGGTTTCTCAGAGATATGAGTGAGCTACGCAATTTGGTTTTCATGGAAAAGGCTTGTAGAAACACGCTCTGCAGTGGGCGAAGTGGTGCCCCCTGTGCTGGGAGATTGTTGTTAGTGGCATTCTTTTGCTTTTCTGTATTTTCTAAAGTTTTTAGTGAACTTGAACATTAGAAGTTCAAGTTCATCAAGAAGTGAACTTTTTAGTTTCCTTTCATAGTTAAAAAAAAGACTAAACATTTGAGAAAAAGATCTGGAACACTCAGAGATATTTAAAGAACATTTTCTTTAAAGAATATTTTCACTTCATTTGAAGTTAATGTTATATGGCTCTTAGGAGGAAATCCCAGAATTCAGAGCAAATAAAAAGAAAAAATAGCAAAGAAAAAATGGCCAGTGGATGAAGTCTGAAAAAGACACGAAGGCCTCTGGTGTGCTCATTTCTCCCTCCTCTCCTTCCTCCTCAGTCATTTGGTGAAAGTCGTTGTCACTGGTGAATATCCAAAGATCTGGGTTCGCGTTATAGGATTTATACACGTGCCTTTCCACCGTTCAAACCTGAGCGCTCCCAGAGGGGTTGCCTGCTTCCTCTCTGGGTGCCTGCACGGCAAAAAGATGAAGGAAGGAAACTTCACGACTTTTGTAGTATTTTGTTATTATCATCAAGTTTTTCCAGAAAGAGCAGGCAACTAGTACTTCCTCCCATAAGAACCATTCATAGGGAAGTACAGTAACAAGATTTGAGTCTACAAAAATTTCACCAAATGAAGACGTAGGTGGAAGAATTGGCTGTCGTGTATATTTGGTACATAACACATGGCATGTCTTCATGGCAAAGCTGCTACGCATGATGTATAAACAAAACAGAAACATCACATTCTCAATGTGTTTCTTGCTACAGCAGATTTTTTCCCCTCAGCAGAAATGTGGTAATTAGTCACTGATTTTGATTTGGATTAGCGCAGATTCAAGCTCTAAAGACAAATGAAGACATTTCTTCCACTGAATACATTCAAGAGTGGCGTCTTCTCCGTTAAACTCAGTTACTGCTTAATTCCACAAGACTCTGAACTCTTCAGTGGGGCAATGCCTTAATTATTGAATTACCAAAGTGCACACCATAGCTGAATGAAACGTGTGTCTGAACTTTTAGCTCCGATGGATTTGGCAATACTGGCATTTTCCTCTTTCTCAACTCTCCTAGCCTTTTGGCTAAGGCATCTGTGCCTGCATCTGCTCCTCATTAGAACGCTGTGTCTCATTTAGGTTGGAGTTCTCAGTGCCTTCGACAGAACTAAGAAAAAGAATTTTTTTTCTTGCACCATCAGGGTACTTTGCCAGAGCTGTTCAAGAAAGGCAAAACGGGTCAAGATCTCTGTAAAACTGATAAAATCCGCTTTATGGAGTCGGGGGCAGGGGCATGGGAGGGGGTGGAGCATGTGGAGTTTGACAAGGACTGAGTCAGATGGGCTTTTGGAAACAGGGCCAGCTGCACTCCGAGCGTCAGTAGCTTGCCATAGCACGGGAACCATCAGAGACAAATGGCTCTGAGAAATAATTCTGAAGCACAGAGATCAGTGTGAACATGGAAAGGAAACTCTCACCGGAAGCACTACTGTGGCCTCAGTCAAGTAGCAGCGATGCTATTTAGAAGGTTTGCAGCAACAGCTCTGAAACGGGATTGGGTCGGATCCGTCAGGCAGACTTGCAATTACCGAGATTCGTTAAAGTCTCCCTAGGTCTGTACCACCGGTTATCTGTGCACAAAACTGGGCCATAAAGATTGGATCTTACCACTTGGAGCTATGCAAGCGAGGCCCAGATCCCTGGACCTCAACGAGAACACAGGAATATAGTGAGAAAAAAGACTTGTTAGCATGTCAGGCGCCATAACAAAATACCACCGTCTCAGTGGCTTAAACAACAGAAATGTATTTCTTACATTTCTAGAAGCTTGAAGTCGAAGATCACAGTGCCGGCAGGACTGGTTTCTTCTGAAGCCTCTCTCCTTGGCTTGCAAGGGCTGTCTTCTCACGTGTGTTCATATGGTCGTCTGTCTGGGTGTGGATATTTCTGGTCTCTCTCTGTATCCTAATCTCCTCTTGTTATAGGCACACCAGTCATGTAGTAGAGCCCACCCTACTAATTATTTTAACTTAATTATCCCTTTAAAGGCCTCAAAGACAGTCATATTCTGGGGTCCTAGCACTTATGACTTCAACATATGAATTTGGAGGAGGGATGGCTCAACATATAACAATGAGTAAAAAGGAATTCGGCACCACTTAGTCTTTCTTGATGAAGAAAGGGCTAGGATTCCCAACTTTATCTTCCAATGTTGCTGCTAAGTCACTTCAGTCGTGTCCGACTCTGTGCAACCCCATAGACAGCAGCCCACCAGGCTCCTCCACCCATGGGATTTTCCAGGCAAGAGTACTGGAGTGGGGTGCCATTGCCTTCTCCGCTTCCACTGTTAGGTATCATATTTGAATATAACACTAGGAAGCCACTGAGATTAACATGGCCCCCAATTAAAACATCTTTGACTTTCACTTAAGGAGTAATAACTATAACTTTATTTTTGTCTTCATATCTCAGTGAAGCGGCTGGGACTTCCAGAAAAATGGTATATAATAATAGATATCCTTTCCTTGTATCTGATTTTCAAAGCAATGCTGCAAGCATTTTCTCATCATGATGAATGATGTCTTTTGGATTCCAGTAGATTTCTTTTGTCATTCTCCTTACTGTTTTGCCTACAGTTTTCATAAGAATGTATGTTGAAATTTATCCAATGATAAATTTTTCATTTTTTAAAATGAACCTGTATCATTTTCCCTTTGGCCAATTTAAGTAACCTCCTAATAGACGTATTTTCAACCTATCAGAAATACATTCCTAAGGAAAACTTAGACAGGGTCTTTCAATATACTGTTGAATTTTATTTGTGAGTCTTCGATTTAGAATCTTTATCTTCCTATCCGTAAATGAGCTCAACCTAGAGTTTTCATTTTTGGTTTAGTGTCTTCAAATTCGAACACCACTGCTATGCTAAGAGGGCTTCCCGGGCGTGCAGAGGGAGAGAGTCTGCCTGTCAATGCAAGAGACCAGGAGATGCGGTTTCAGTCCCTGGGCCGGGACAGTCTCCTGAAGAAGGAGATGGCAACGCACTCCAGGACGCTTGCCTCAAAAATTCCACGGACAGGGGAGCCTGGCGGGCTATCCATGGGGCTGCAAAGAGTTGGACAGGACTGAGCATTCGCGCCCGTTATACTAACATGAAAAGTAATTTGGAAAATTTTCCACATTTCGATATTCTCTGGGACAGTTCACCTAATGTAAAGATTGTCTGAATGTTGCAAGCTTTAAAAAAATATCAATGTTATCCCCACAGAAACATCCAGCCATGTTCCTTCCACGTTTATCTCTGTGACTATGACTTTGTTCAAGCTTTATGCTCCTTCGGTTCATCTTGGCCATTTCTTTTCCCTGGGAAATAGTGACTTTCATAGATATTTTTAAACACAATGTGATTTCACTCTTCATGCTGTCTTATAAAATTTGAAGTCCACACCTGGGAGCAGATACTTAGTTTTTCATATTTACACTCTCCCTGTTTTTTTTATCTTTCATTTTTACTTGACAAGTATGTCCATATAATTGTGGTTGATTTTTTTCACCTCTGAAGTGTCTGCTCTTGCATCTATCTAAGTACTTATAAAGCTCTGACATAGGAGTGATGGTGAGAGAATTGTCAACAGGAGTCTGGAGAGAAAGAAACAATGGGGCCACTTCTTCATGGCTTAAGGCTGTGAGCTCAATCTTGGAGGCTTCCTGGGGTGATGACATTGCCCATCTCCATAAATAACCTGTCACCCGTTGCTTATGTCTCACACAACCCTGAGTCTCAAAGAATCTGTTACTCTAAATCTGGGACACATTAAGATAAAGTCATAAATTAGTGCTAAAACCATGCCCATTCTAGACAGTTAATGACTTTTTAATTGTCCTCATCTGATGAAATTAAGAAGAGGAAATGGAAAACAACCCCTCCCCCAACACACACACTGAATGTTCTTCATGAATCAAAGGAAAGAAAGAGGGAAAAAATCATTGAGGTCAACCTTTGGGGAGTTTGCTTTCAATTTTTGGTGAAAAGAAAAGTGAAATGATAAACACGGAAGAAGAGCGCTATAATAATAGCTGCTGTACTGAGTGACTGTCGTCTAGTGTGCCAGCCAGACTTCCATGACGGGGAAAGACTTGAAAACGGAAAGACCCAGCTTTTCTTTGGGAAAGCACTCTGAAGTAGATGTCCTGGCAGTTCAGTTGCCCGGGGCTCATCTGCAACGCATCATCTCCCAGCAAATGCTACCCAGTGCCCCCCCAAGTGCCACGCATGCTGCCGGAAGCTGATGGTGTCGAGACGCACAGACCCAGGCTCCAGACGCTGACTCCTGTGCACGGCGCTGCACCAGCTTTGGGGAGCATGTCGCTTTCTCACCGTGTCCCCCTCTCCAGCATACGTCAGCTGGGGAGCATGTCGGTGTCTCACTGTGTCCCCCTCTCCAGCATACGTCAGCTGAGGAGCATGTCGCTTTCTCACCGTGTCCCCCACTCCAGCATACGTCGGCTGGACTCAGTGTCTCCAGTCCGCGTCTGTGTCAGCACCTGCCTGCTCCTCCTCCTGGGGACATGCCCCGTGTCCCATCCAGCTTTTCTGCCCTGTGCTCTTGACTCATCAGTCAAGTCTGCTCATCACCAAGCTACAAGGGGACTCTTGCCCACCCAGCCTCGATTCTCCTCCCTTCCTGCCGAGTGCTAGCGCGTGACACTCCCTCCAAACTTCAGTTCTCTCACCCCTCTCTGGACGTCTGGAGTACATCGCACGTGGTTTTGTGGTGCAGCAATGTTTCAATTGGCATATACCACGACAAAATGAATGGCTGCCTTCAGCTGGTAAAGTCCTGCCAGATAAGGCTCAGGGTGAAAAGCCCACCCAAACTGGAGCTTTGATGAGAACTGACTCTATTTCATGCAGACAGTGTGGTTTATGGACTCAGGGGTGTAGAGAATATAGATTTCTATTTTTTTCAAGTCCTTTTTTAAAAAAAAAAAATTTATTTTACACTGGGGTATAGATGAACAATGCTGTGACTGTTTCAAATGAACAACAAAGGGACTCAGCCATACACATACATCTATCAATTCTCTCCCAAACAGCCCTCCCATCCAGGCTGCCGCATAACATTGAGCAGAGTTCCCTGCGCCCTGGACAATAGGTCCTTGTTGGCTACCCACATTAAATGCAGCAGTGCATACACGCCTATCCCGAATTCCCTGTCTCTTCCCCCAGTCCTTCTCCCTGGCGACCGTAAGTTGGTTCTCCATGTCTGAGTCTGTTTCTGCCTTGCTCATTTGTCTCACTTCTGTTTAGATTCCATGTATAAGGGACATCATATGATATTTCAGAATAGAGACTCCTGTTGATGAAGAATCTGATCATGGGAGTGTGTGTAACAATGTCCAGCTACATAGGTTTGGGAGCTATTTCCCAGCTGGATTCAAGATTCCAAGTGCACTAGTAAAAACGTGAATATGTTCTCTGACACGCGTGGCGTCAGTGCTGGAACAATGACTCAGCTTCATCTCTGCAGGCCTGGCTCTTGGAGCAAATAGACATCTACAAATGGAATAAACTTATTTTGGTCTGTGATATCTCTGAAGCATTTTTGTCTTTAATCTCACAAATCTGGGAAAATGAGGTGACAATCTGTAAGATGAGATGGACCTCACCTAATGCAGTATCAAGATCAGAATGAGGAAAGTGATTATGATGGTGCACCATAAATTGTTTGTAAACTGCTGAGAACATGTGAGGAACATTTGTTACCTCCTTTGCAGGAAAACATCCCAACTATACAACTGCTCCTAACCCCAAACTAATATGGACACTGAGACAACTCTCTTTGTTGTATCTGAGCTATAAATCTCTGAACTTCAGGCCTAAGTGGAATTCCATCTCTCACATTTTTTAATGAAATCAAAATAAATACAATTACTGAACAGAAGCCAAAGATCACAGGAGGTTAGAAGTGGGGCGAGGATATGGCCAATACAGTTTGTTTGCATTCTGGCTCTGTTTTCTTGGTGAATATTTCATTAATGGGAGGGCTTACAAGGGGGCAAGGATGGCCCCTCCTTCCTTCTGATGGGTGTCTGCTGCTGATTAAATCTGAGCTGGGGTAGCCTTGTGGTGCCCGTGAAATTTGAGATCCTAATGAGGACATAGTCCTGTAAAATGGGAGAGATTGAAACCATAAGATATTAAAATCCTCCCAAGTAGGAGCTTTTCCAAAAGACTAGGCATTTGCTCTTGAAATCACGTTCAGGAATACACTAACATACTCTTATATTTCTGTATTCTGTCCTTGAATTCATCCTCTAAAGACCTTGAGACCCAATTTTTTTTTCTTTTTCACCCAAGTAAAAGTAAACGTGAGTAACTTATTCTTATGGAAGATCCATTATTTAATTAAAGGTGCGGCTTACAATTAATATGCTGGTTTGTGATTAAATCTGCTGTTTATTCCTCATAATAGACCCAGAGATACTTGGTGAATGCAATATTAATATAATTGCATTTTCTGCAGAATAATAACAGCTACTAAAATGTAAAGGAGTAAAATATCTGAGCAACACAGAAAAAACAAGTAATTATCCAAAGCCCATTTCAATAAATGTCAGTTTCTTAAAGAAACTGTCTTGTTAGACCATGAGTAATTTCTGCTGGTGCAAATCCCCATTTACCCTTATTAAGCCATATTGTATACTCACATAAATGATCTTGGTTTCTCCTCCCAGAGGTTTCTGTCAATATCTGTATTCAGCTGCAACGAGGTATAGTAAGTGCCCCGGATCAGAGAAATTCAAAGAAGGCTAACAAATCAGGGCCACGATTCACTAATGCAAGCACATTTTGTTTAACTTACATCATGGCTCTGAGATATTTCTGAACTCTTTCTCAAACTCATAATTTCTCTTCAGAGCAGAGAGTGGTGTTGCTCAAAAGAAACACACAGTGAGTTCAGCTAATATTTTTCTTCACCAGAATTGCAAACATCAAGCTGCTGTTATCTTGCAAATTACCATTACTTACCCCAAACGCAGACACTAATCAGTGGACAAGTGATAGATTTTGACCTACTGTTTCCAACGAGACCAGGGTGGTCTTTCAATCTCAAAGGAGGCATAGCCACTGCCTTCTGTTTGTCTATGCCTAACTTAAATTTACCTTTGGGAATATGTGTATGTGAGAGAGTCCTTCACATGCATGGACTGTTTATATTCGTGTGAGGCGGTAGGAAAGATTGCTATCCCAGGTCATCCTGTCCAGTGTGTCCAAATAGATGCAATAGAGTGAGGGAGATATTTTTTGTTGATTGCATTACTAAATCTTTTTCTTCTCTACTTCACTAAGTACAGCTTCAGACCAACTGTTGACTTAAGCGGGAGCGGAGCAGGCGTGTCCAGTGCCCTTAGGCATGTTTGTTCACTTCGGCCACTCTCCACAGTCACTGAAAGACGATGAGCCAAGGCCACCAGTAGTTGAGAATTGCTGTAGTGGGTTAGACTGACATTTATAGCACATCCATCTAATTCTGGACTGAGTCCCAAATCTTTCCATCCTTCTCAATGGGCTTTTGCTCACAAAGGGAAATGATAACGTAGAAATCTTTAGGAAACCAGCTTCTAAAGTGGTTCAAAATCCCACCTCCCACCTTTTTAAAATTAAAATACTTTAGAACCAACAGAGAGTTTAAATAACGTATATTGGGCTTCCGTGCAAGGAAGAATGAGTGAGTAAAAGATTTTACAAAGGAGAATGCCTGGCTGGCTACCTGTTAATACATACATTTTGAATTGGGTTCCTTCAGGCAACACATTCAGGTTAGATTCCCTTCTCTTAAAAATAACAGAATGACTCTCTTTGAAAAGTGAGGTAGTTATGTCACTAAATAACCACAATTGAGCAGTCGCACTTTCCGATGTCTTGTGTAACATTCCTGCTTCAGACACAGAGGCCAGATGGCCGCCTGTGAGTAATTACGGGAGTAGTTGATGGAAGTAGAGAGTTGGGGGTAGAAGAAAGCATTTAGAGCAGAGGTTATGAACTAGTTTTATTTGGCCCAACACGTATTCACTGGAAGGGCTGATGCTAAAGCTGAAGCTCCAATACTTTGGCCACTTGATGCAAAGAGACTCATTAGAATAGACCCTGATGCTGGGAAAGATTGAGGGAAAGAGAAGTGGGTGACAGAGGATAAGATGGTTGAATGGCATCACCGACTCAATGGACATGAGTCTGAGAAAACTCTGCGAGATAGTGAAGGACAGGGAAGCCTGGCATTCTGCAGTTCTTAGGGTCGCAAAGAGTCAGGCACAACTTAGCAACTGAACAACAAGTGCCTGGTGTTTAGAGAAATGTGGTTTTCCAATTAATTACTAATACTTGAACAAGAAGTTTCACATACAAATCCAAATGTCTGCCATCTCTTGGAAGAATCCCTTGCTTTCACTCTGGTGTGACACCAGTTAGAGACGGACCATCCCCCTTAACTAGCCTGAATCCACCGTCTTTCTATATGTAGGTACTGGAGACTTAAACTCATTCCTACGGATCTTTATAACCTACCCCTCTTATTCATCTGGTAGAGTTATGCTCGCGTTGAACATGTGCAATGAATGAGAGAATGCTCCAGGAGAGTATCAGAAACTTGAAAAGATATGCTCTCAGTCTAAAACCTCCCATGAGTATGAGACTCCCCCTCGAATTCTAATCCCATGTTCATTTCCAAGGCAAACCATTCGATATCATGGTAATCCAAGCCTATGCCCCAACCAGTAACGCTGAAGAAGCTGAAGTTGAATGGTTCTATGAAGATCTACAAGATTATTTAGAAATAACACCCCCCAAAAGATGTCCTTTTCATTATAAGGGACTGGAATGTAAAAGTAGGAAGCCAAGAAACACCTGGAGTAACAGGCAAATTTGGCCTTGGAGCACAGAATGAAGCAGGGCAAAGGCTAATAGAGATTTGCCAAGAGAATGCACTGGTCATAGCAAACACCCTCTTCCAACAACACAAGAAAAGACTCTGCACATGGACATCACCAGATCAGATGGTCAACACCAAAATCAGATTGACTAAATTCTTTGCAGCCAAAGATGGAGAAGCTTTAAACAGTCAGCAAAAACAAGATCAGGAGCTGACTGTGGCTCAGATCATGAACTCCTTATTGCCAAATTCAGAATGAAATTGGAGAAAGTGGAGACAACCACTAGACCATTCAGGTATGACCTAAATCAAATCCCTGATGATTATACAGTGGAAGTGAGAAATAGATTTAAGGGACTAGATCTGATAGATAGAGTGCCTGATGAACTACGGATGGAGGTTCATGACATTGTACAGGAGACAGGGATCAAGATGATCACCAAGAAAAAGAAATGCGAAAAAGCAAAATGGCTGTCTGAGGAGGCCTTACAAACAGCTGTAAAAGAAGAGAAGTGAAAGGCAAAGGAGAAAAGGAAAGATATAAGCATCTGAATGCAGAGTTCCAGAAAATAGCAAGGAAAGATAAAAAAGCCTTCCTCAGCGATCAATGCAAAGAAATAGAGGAAAAGAATAGAGTGGGAAAGACTAGAAATCTCTTCCAGGAAATTAGAGATACCAAGGGAATATTTCATGCAAAGATGGGCTCAATAAAGGACAGAAATGGTATGGACCTAACAGAAGCAGAAGATATTAGAAGAGGTAGCAACAATACACAGAAGAATTGTCCAAAAATTTCTTCACAACCCAGACAATCACGATAGTGTGATCACTCACCTAGAGCCAGACATCCTGGAATTTGAAGTCAAGTGGGCCTTAGGAAGCATTGCTACAAACAAAGCCAGTGGAGGTGATGGAATTCCAGTTGAGCTATTATTTCAAAACCTGAAAGATGATGCTGTGAAAGTGCTACACTCAATATGCCAGCAAATTTGGAAAACTCAGCAGTGGCCACAGGACTGGAAAAAGTCAGTTTTCATTCCAATCCCAAAGAAAGTCAATGCCAAATAATGCTCAAACTACTGCACAATTGCACTCATCTCACACACTAGCAAAGTAATGCTCAAAATTCTACAAGCCAGGCTTCAGCAATATGTGAACCATGAACTTCCAGATGTTCAAGCTGATTTTAGAAAAGGCAGAGGAACCAGAGAGCAAATTACTAACATCTGCTGGGTCATCGAAAAAGCAAGAGAGTTCTAGAAAAACATCTATTTCTGCTTTATTGACTATGCCAAAGCCTTTGAGAGTGTGGATCACAATAAACTGTGGAAAATTCTGAAAGAGATGGGAATACCAGACCACCTGACCTGCCTCTTGAGAAACCTGTATGCAGGTCAGGAAGCAACAGTTAGAACTGGACATGGAACAAGAGACTGGTTCCAAATAGGAAAAGGAGTATGTCAAGGCTGTATATTGTCACCCTGCTATTTAACTTCTATGCAGAGTACATCATGAGAAATGCTGGGCTGGAAGAAGCACAACCTGGAATCAAGATTACCAGAAGAAATATCAATAATCTCGGACATGCAGATAACACCACCCTTATGACAGAATGTGAAGAACCAGAGAGCCTCTTGATGAGAGTGAAAGAGGAGAGTGCAAAAGTTGGCCTAAAGCTCAACATTCAGAAAATGAAGATCATGGCGTCTGGTCCCATCACTTCATGGGAAATAGATGGGGAAACAGTGGAAAGAGTGTCAGACTTTATTTTGGGGGGCTCCAAAATCACTGCAGATGGTGATTTCAGCCATGAAATTAAAAGATGCTTACTCCTTGGAAGGAAAGTTATGACCAACCTAGATAGCATATTAAAAAGCAGAGATATCACTTTGCCAGCAAAGGTCCATCTAGTCAAGGCTATGGTTTTTTCAGTAGTCATGTATGGATGTGAGAGTTGGACTATAAAGAAAGCTGAGTGAAGAATTAATGCTTTTGAACTGTGGTGTTGGAGAAGACTCTTGAGAGTCCCTTGGACTGCAAGGAGATCCAACCAATCCATCCTATAGGAGATCAGTCCTGAGTGTTCATTGGTAGGACTGATGTTGAAGATGAAACTCCAATACTTTGGCCACCTGATGTGAAGAGCTGACTCACTTGAAAAGACCCTGATGCTGGGAGGGATTGAGGGCAGGAGGAGAAGGGGACGACAGAGGATGAGATGGCTGGATGGCATCACCGACTCAATGGATATGAGTTTGGGTAAACTCCGGGAGTTGGTGATGGACAGGGAGGCCTGGTGTGCTGCGTTTCATGGGTTCGCAAAGAGTCTGACACGACTAAGCGACTGAACTGAAATGTGCTTTGTATTTAAAGGATCGGCTCACATAAATGGGATTCCCAGGTGGCTCAGTGGTTGAGAGTAGGAGATACAAGAGGTGCATCCCTGGGACAGGAAGATCCCCTAGAGCAACTCACTCCAGTATTCTTGCTGGGAAAATCCCATGGACCAGAGAAGCTTGGCAGCCTACAGTTCATGAGATCACAAAGAGCTGGACATGACTGAGCAACTGAGTAGACACACTCACATTAATATCTGTCCCTCAAGATTCTGAACCACCCCAGGTAGGTACTGTTTACCAAATCCCACACAGAACGATGACCAAGTATCCAGGCTAATGACCGTGTGTTTGTCAATGATATCTTTATAAGATTTGTAACACTGATATTCCTCAGCTCTTAGCTTTAACTTTTAGAAGAAACTCATAGAAATTCATTCAGTCCTAATATTTGGGAAAGTCATAACAAGCTGAGAGTTGATTTGGAATTATTTAAGCTATTCCAAGACCTCCCCTGAGAAAGAACTAAACCTCAGAATAATAAAGGAGTTTGGAAACTGGTGATTCTAAATGTCCCTTTGTCCACAATCCATTTTATTTAGGGAATAAAATAACTAAATCTGGTTAAACTCGAAAATTACACCAGCACCAAAAATGAGTCAGTTTTCTCAGATAGTAATCTCACAAAATTAACTAATTTATAGATTTTTAGCCAAAGTTAGTTTGTAATTATTAAATGTTATGCAGTTAAATTCTGGCTAAAAATTTACCTTAATTTATTATGCTTAAAAAAAAAAACTTTGTCAGTATGTGAAAGAATGAAGAAATAATGGACTCTGCTTCATAATAAATGAGTTTGCCCTTGGGCACAACCCCTGCCCGCTCATGATCTCATTAATCATTAAGCATCGAGGCTTCACTGGGCAGACAGATGTGCAGCAACGAAATTTGATCCCCATTTCACAGATGGGGAGGTCAAGGCAGCAAGAGGTTAAGTGAATTTTGGAGACCACACAATAAGAGGGTGGGAGAGTGGGGCCTGGCCACTGCCCTGAGCTCCCCTGGTGGTCTCCAGGAGCCCGCTCATGAGGAAGTGCAGGGCTTGCAAGAAGGCCCAACAGGAGCACCCACGACTCAAGCGGCGTCACAGGAGGAGCCCCACAGGACTGCCTTTAAAACGCCTCTCCCAATTCATGGGCTATGACCTTGGCCAAGGTGCTTCTCTGAGTGGAAAGCGCTTCTCTGAGTGATTCCCTCGCTGTTAAAATAGTCACAGCGATTCTCACGATTGTGTCTGCAGTGAGCTCACTCAGAATTCATGTATGAAGAATCTCTAGAACATTATGAACATTCAGTAATGTCTCCCTTTGACCCTGCAACTTGCTCACATGTGGAAACCTGCTATTTTCTCCCATTTCTGGACTAAAAGCCCTGTGTCCACCATGCCGTTCATCATGAGGACTGGGAAGGGTGGAGAAGGCCAGCCTAGGCTGCCTACCATCCTGTAGGGAAGGGCCTTTGGGATATCAGCTGTATCTTATTATCTATGGCATTCACACTCCTTTTACAACACTGAGAAATCACTAAGATTATAGACGTCATCTTCTCCAACCTCTCGCCACAGATGCTTGTCACTTACAAGTATGCTTTAGCCCTCCCCACACTAATGAGAAGTCTTTACTTCCTTTTTAAAGAGGCCTCCCACCGTTTATGTAGCAGATAAATGGTGTAAACATTCTACCGCTACTTGTTTATGTAACATTACCTTGCAGGGGTAAACACGGGAACCAAACCAAACATGAATTTCCTTTCAAGATTATCCATAATGGTGAGTTAATAATTATGAATCAGCGATGCTTGGTGTTGCCTACTTAAAAGGGAGATATTGAAATAGTAGGAGATAGTAAATAGTGAATAGGCCGTGAAATGTATTATAAAATTTGTGCGGCTATAAGGCTGGAAGGCTTATATGCTCCGAACAGGCATCCCTGCTCCCTGGCCAGACGCATGGAAGTCATCCCTTATCCTCTTCCCTTTCCCTACGGAAACCACGTTCTGTGCGCCACCTGCCCTCCAGCCCTTCGCAGGGCTCTCTCCTTTCTTCACTCCCCTGGTTCCCACCCTCATCATCCCCCTCATGCCTGAACTGTGGTGACAGTCTGCTAGTTCATGCCCTGATTCTGTTTATATCCACTTCCCGTCCATCCCTTACACAGAACAGGGGTTCAAGTTTTGCCCTGTCTTTGCTGTGCTTAAAATCCTTAGTGACCCTCCTGGGCGTCTCGGGAAGAACGCACAGTTCTCTCGCAGCAAGTTCTGCCTCTCTCTGCAGCTCTCCCTCTTGCCACGACCGCCTTCCATCCTTCAATCCCACACTAACTGCCTCCTTTTCCCCTGAGCCTGCCGAGTTGGTCCCTGCTTCAGCATCCTATCACCTGGTTCTATTTGGATCGCACATTTCCCCATTGGGCTTCTCAGGAGGTGGTATTGCTAAAGAATCTGCCTGTGAATGTAAAAGAGACATGGGTTCAATTCCTGGGCTGGGAAGATCCGCTGGAGGAGGAAATGGCAACCCACTCCAGTGTTCTTGCCTGGAGAATCCCACGGACAGAGGAGCCTGTGAGCAAGAGCTGGGCACGACTGAAGTGACCGAGTGTGCATTCACGCCTCGCCCCTCAGGTCTCTAGAGCAGCCTCGTTGCTCAGCCCGTCTCTGACACACTTGCGGCACCCTCTTCTCCTGTGCCTGAGGCCCCTCCTCAGCAACTAGTCTATAAATGTCCTCCCCACATGCATAGTGGGCTGCAGTATTGAAACCCCATGGACTATAGCCCGGCAGGCTCCTCTGTCCATGGAATTCTCTAGGAAAGAATACTGAAGTGGGTAGCCATCCCCTTCTCCACGGGATTTTCCTGACCCAGGGATGGAACCCAGATGTCTCACCTGCAGGCAGATTCTTTACTGTCTGAACCAGCAGGGAAGCCCGTCTCTTTAGGCAGGCTTAGTGTTAGCCTCTTGCAGAGAGCTTGACAATCTCAAGTGCGTACATGCTATGTCCGTGTTTGCCCTGTCCTCTGATTCTTTCTCATAGTTGATAGCTGTCTCATGTAGTTTGCAATTCCTGTTTTAAAGTTTGTCTACTATGGGATTTACTGATACGTGAGCACTGGGCTCTCTGGACTGTGGAAAGCCCCTTACAGAGAGGCTGTGCCTTTGCTTCTGCAGGGGACCTGATTAGGTCCAGTTTCACACCCTTTCCTTAGGGCTTCTCACAGCATGTGGAAATAATGCCCTTGAACACCACACCACCCCGTGCGTGGCGTGGACTGGAGGTTTTGGTGCCGCAGAGGTTCCCTTTCTCCCTACTGATATCTGCTCAGAGCCCCAGGTGCTCACACAGTAGGTTCCATATTGCTTCCACGTTTTGAATGTCCCTTTATGGAAACACAACCTTTTCAGATTCCTAGCTCTGTGCCAACTTGGATGCAACTTCCAGCTTTCCGCAGATCCCCCACTCCCTCCCTCATCCTGGTTGGGTATCCAGTCCCCGTCCCCAGCCAGTGGACCTACACCCAGATTCCACTCCTTTGCTGGCCTTAAGCATCTGACCGCAAGCTACTTATTCTAGCCTCCAGTTTCTTTTTCATTTCTGACATGTGGGAATTTTCCCTTTTTTTCTATTAAGCTCAGCTATGTGTTTTAAAATACTTTATTCTGGTTACACGTATCCAGTATTTTTTTTTTTTTTTTTTTGCTTTTATAACTGGAAAGGTAGCGCACATTAACTCTGTCTTCCTGTTTTATGAACTAGAATCTTCCCTCTGGACTCTGCTGACCTTGAATTAGGGCATGCGGTTTATTGAGCATTCAGCAAATGCCTGCAACATAGAAGACACTTAGACTTTTTGGCTACTGAACAAATAAGACCTGAGACGAATCTCACCTTCTCCACCTAGAAACCAGACCTTAGAGAAGCCATGAAATCCCTCTAGGCTTCGTGTTCTTCATTGTCAAGCCACGTGAAAATCATTTCTCCCTTGTTGCCTCACAGAAAGAAAGTCAATGCAATACTACTATGAACAAACTTTAAAAAGCCATCAGCCCTAGCTAAGTGAAAGATGCTAAGGGAAATTAATACTCTATTGAGCGACCATCCATTCATTTCTTTCCAGCCAGTGCAGGGAGAACTAGGGAGGCCTGAGTCCCTCTGGCATCTGTTAGTTGGCGTCAGCTCTTAAAGTGACAGAAGCAAAGTAGGACAGATCCTTTGGATACTCACACATTTTGCCTCAAATACGAGCCCTTTTCCATAGTCTTGTATTTGAATATTACACTATTAAGGTTGAAGTTCTCTCTTGAACCTTGGTTCTGTCACGTATCCTGTCTTTGCCCAGTGTTGGGAGAATCGTGACTACCAACGGTTTTGGCCTCCCTGGCACGCATGCCACTGAGCTTAGGTCCCCATATGACTCTCACTATTTCCATTTATCTAGTGGTTTAGTTGGCAAACACTTATTGAATGCCAACTATGTAATGATAAACATGAAAGGCGTTATATTTTCCTTTCCCTTTGGGGCTTAAATGTTCAAATTAAGTGGGTAGAAGAGGAAGCTCAATCATTTGAAGCATTTGCTGTGAGTCTTTTTCCTAGCTTCTATCATTCTAGATCTAATCAAACACTTCTCACCACGTCAGTAGATCTCTGCTTCTAGCAGCGGGTCCATCTTGCCAGCCTCGTCTCCCGTTCCTCTCCCACGCATGCTGTAGTTACCTGTTAGAGCACTCTGCACACTAGATGCTGGACACACGCTATGGTTCCAGCACCCATGCCTCTGGGTGCTGCTCCTTCCTGCTGCAAACTCAGCTCCCCTCCTGAAGCCTCGTCTGGCCCCGAGGCTGAGCGCCTGAGCTGCACCGCAGTCTGAGCCCCACCGTCGGCTGAGCAAGCGTTCTTCTCTCACATCAACGGGCCAGGCTGCTTCCGCCCCCCTCACAGCCCTTAGCACGTTCTGGTGGGCTTTGCATTCGACTGTCCGCAGCTAGAAGGTGTCTGTGAAGCGCCTCTAAGTGGTTGTTTACTTACTGTGGCAGCTCCACAGTACCAGGCGCAATATCTCACCTCAAATTAGTGCTGGCAAACATGTACGGAAAGTGGTTTAATTTGAATGAGTTTTCAGTGCATGTCTAGAAGAGACACGCTTTATGTTCAAAGACTAAAAGAGGTCGAACACTAGAAGATATGAAGAGAGATGGCATGTAAACAGTCCCCAGAAGAGAGCTAGAGTGGCTGCATTAACAGAGAAAGCAGGCCTTCCTTAAGACAGAGATTGCTATAGAGACAAAGACGGACACTTCGTGGGGGTAAAATGCCATCCCATTAAGAAGATGTAAGCACAGGTGTGCCTAAAACAGAGCCCCAGCTACTCGAAACAAAGCTTAGAAATGTGACTGGAGAAACAGACAAGTCAGTAACAATTGAGATTCCAACAGCATACCTTCAACAATGAACAGAGCAAAAGACAGCAGGTCAAAGAGGAAGTAGGGGACCTGAGCAGCGCTGTGCGCCAGCTGGACCTGGTAGCTGGCCATAGACTCTGCCCAACAGCGGGAGATACAGACCCTCAGCGTTCTCCAGGATGGACGCTACGCTAGGCCATAAGACAGCCTCGTTAAGCGGTAAAGGATGAAACCGTGCAAAGTATGTTCCGTAGTCACCGTGGAATAAAATTAGAAATCAAAGCAGAAAGAAGCGGGGAATTCACAAAAATGTAGAAGTTAAACAGCACGCTCCTAAATAACAAATAGGCAAAGAAGGGCTTAGGAGGGAAGCTAGAAAAGGCCTTGAGATGGATGGACGTGAAGCACCACTTACCAAGTCTGTGGGATGGAGTCAGGGCAAGCCTCAGAGGGAAATGCCTGTGTCACAAAAGAAGGAATTTCAAATCAGTAACCGAAACTTCTACCTTAAGAAGTTAAAGAAAAAAGTAAACTAAACCCAAAGAAAGAAGAAGGGAGAGAAAAAATGACTAGAATGGAAATAAACGAAATAGAGAATAGAAAATCATTAAAGAAAATCAATGAAGTCAGACGCTCACTCTTTGAAAAGATCTCTCCTGGGTTTTTAGTCTGGCCACTCTGCAAATTTTAAACTAACCAGACTCCGTAATCACATAAGCAAATTCCTTATAATAAAATCTGTTTATACACACACACACACGTGCTCTGGAGAGCCACGGGTGCAAAAGGCAGAGAGTATCATGTAATGATTAACGCCGGCTCCGGAGCCAGACTGCTTACTCTCAGATCATGGCTGTTACAGACGGACTCTGTACGTCTCGGGACAAGTCAGGTCACTTCCCTTCACTTCAGTTTTCTCAATTGGAAGTTAGGAATGACGATAGTACTCTATTTTGTAGGGTTTCTGTAAAAAAGACATTAGTTAATGAACCAAAAGTTTATTATGGTACACTTGGCATATAGTTTGTATGCAAAAAATATTAGCTCTTATGATTTTGCTGGGATTTCCCCTAAAGTTTTATTTTAAAAGATTAGTCAGTACTAAAAATGTATGCAAACCGCTGGACTTGGTTCAGGCTACAGTTCTGCTCTGGTCTGCTTCCTTCCCTTGGTGTTATACGAACCAGGGCTGCCGGTGTCCAGTGGCCAAAACAGAAGGAAGACGTTCTGACCACTCAGAGTCACAGTTGTTTCACTTTTGTAAGTCAGTTCAGTCAGTGAATTTAAGCACACTGAACATATATAAAACATGATATATATGCATCTACATCATACATATATAGCACTTACATGCATAATAAGAAATTCAGAGGCAGTCTAATATAGAATATGTGCGTATTAGTCCAGGCTCTTCACTTGGTGATATTAAGAACAATGGCTTTCCATTTGACTCAACGCATTTGGCCTGCTAGGACAGAAACCACAGACTGTGTGGCTTAAATACCAATTTCTCAGGGTTCTGAAAACTTGGAAGTTCACGGTTAAGGAGCCTTCGGATCCCGTGTCTGGTCAGGCCACTTCCTGCTTTGAAGTTATCCATCTTCTCATTGTGTCTTCACATGGTGGATGGAGTGAGAGAGATCATCTTTCTCACGTCTCTTCTCAGAAAGGCACTAATCCTGTTCATGCGGGCTCCACCCTCATGGACTGATTGCTTTCCAGAAGGCCCCACTTCCAAATACCAACGCATTCATGATTGGCTTTCAGACACGAATTTGCAGTTCACAAACATTCATTCCTTAGCACCACTAACTGGAATCCCATAAGAGGAGGGGTCAAGTTATTACGATTAAACTAGCACTCCTTGAAGGCCAGTATGGGTGAGCAAGAGCCAGGCCCTACTTTCTGGTTGCTCACAACCTGAGGCCTAAGAAACTAGACATCTAAGTTGCTTTGCAGTTGACAGAGTGAGAGCAGGATACGTAAGGCATGTAGCTCTCTCTGTTCTAAATTAATGCCTGAATTAATAGATTCAGCAAGTGCTTCACTGTGTCCCATGCACGGGTTGTGTCTCAGGCTCTAAATGAGGAAGGCCTAAAATATTAGGGGAAACTGTAAGGGCTCTCTTTTGTATGCAACCAAGAGGTAAATTTCAATTGCTTGCCAACGACTCCATTTTAATTAATGTGCATATTCACGGCTGCCTGGGTCTCCGTTGCTGCCCGCAGGCTTCCTCTAGCTGCCGAGTGCAGGGCTGCTGTGTGGCTGCAGAGTGCAGGCTCCTCACTGTGGCGGCTTCTCTCGTTGCAGAGCCTGGGCTCTAGGGCGCATGGGACCCGTAGTTGCGGTGCAGGAGCTTAGCTGCCCTGTGCATGCAGAATCCCCCCGAACCAGGGATTGAACCTGGGGTCCCTGCATTGACAGGCAGATTCTTAACCACTGGACCACCAGGGAGGTCCCTAATTCTTGCCTCCAAACTCACTTCACCTCATTCTGTCTTGCAGGGTGTGGCTCCTTCAAGCCTTGGCGGCCCGTGTCACAGGGCCTGCCCTAAATTAATCCAGGCCATATTAATACTGCCCAGTGAGTCTCTCTAACCATGAAATGCTTATTTGAAAGAGGTCAGGTCCATATTTCCCTTGGGCTTTCTCCTTGAATACAACCCATTTATCCCCCAGACTGTGACCTTCATAAAGTCTGGGATGGAATTTCTTTAGACTTCCTTTACACACACTGGATGCATGATATTTGCTATGAATGTGGTTAATTGATGAGCACTTTGCATGGCACCCCACTCCAGCACTCTTGCCTGGAAAATCCCATGGACGGAGGAGCCTGGTGGGCTGCAGTCCATGGGGTCGCTGAGGGTCGGACACGACTGAGCGACTTCACTTTCACTTTCCACTTTCATGCACTGGAGAGGGCAATGGCCCCCACTCCAGTCCTCTTGCCTGGAAAATCCCATGGATGGAGGAGCCTGGTGGGCTGCAGTCCATGGGGTCGCTGAGGGTCGGACACAGCTGAGCGACTTCACTTTCACTTTTCACTTTCATGCATTGGAGAAGGAAATGGCAACCCACTCCAGTGTTCTTGCCTGGAGAATCCCTAGGACGGGGAGCCTGGTGGGCTGCCGTATAAGGGGTCGCACAGAGTCGGACACGACTGAAGTGACTTAGCAGGTTGCATGCCCTTAAGCAAAAGATTTAGTGTCTTCACCTGAGAAAGGGGGGATTTGAAATATAAATTATATAAGAGAATGGGTCACCTCATAAAATAGTTTATTTATAATCTCTGGTAATAAAAGTCACTCACTGTTTTGATGACACTTGTCATCTATATATGGTGAAAATTCCGTTCCCAGTTTTACTGAATGGGATTTGCCAAGATCACAGCAACATTTGCACCAGTTTCTGTTAATCAGGAATGCAGACTATAACATGGTTTTTGCGATGATAAATTCAAATTTTCTGTATACAGCTTTTATCTTCCCAGGATACTTCCCAAGGTGGTCAAAATGAAGTAGAGATCCTGAGAGACAGAATGATGCAGAGGATAATAGGCAAAGCAGAGATGTTTCCTTCTGGGAAAAATTTCCATTTGCGTTCAACAATGGGCTGGAAGAAAATCCTCATGGGAAGCCCCTGGATCAGACACTGGATATCATGGTCCAAGCAGACTTGCCAATCACAAGCCTGAGTATAGGAATTTATAGACAGAGATTTCTTCAAAGGCCCTGTGAAGAAAGTGGGGTTTACAAGGGAATAATATCTGAATTCTACCATTATACAAATTCACCCAAGCATTAGCATATATGCTTTTTCCTAAAGGGAAAAGGTACTTAAGAATCTAATAAGAACAAAGAACATATACATCTATCATAAGTTGCCTTCAAACTAGCTCAGATAACAGAATATTAAAGGGTGCATTTTGGTTAACACATAAAAAAATACTGATTCACCAAACCTGGAATCACCCCCATGATATGTTTCACTGGGTGAAACATCAACGTGCATGAGCATGCAGGCGAGCAGGTGTGACCAGACAAGGAAGCCTTTGGAAAAAGCTGTGGGCCACCTACGTCAGATGCAGGCCATGCTGTCCTCTGTCGTGGTTTTGTTTCTCCCTGAATTGAGTGAGTGGTATCGATGGTGCTTGATTCCCGCCCGTCACGTTTCTGCATTCGAGGAGACCATACCTAGATCAGGTACTACGAGGCATCATGATTTTGCCTGTGGGAAATCATTTTTTTTAAAAAGGAGATCCAAGAAAGGGAAGACCAGCCAAGAATGTTCTCAGTCTTCAAGTAATGAAATCATGGCTGTGGTTTGGCACCCGTCAAATTTTGCAAGACCCTCAGCCATTCTTATTTCAGAATTCCCCCTGCTCCGTGGTTTCCTTCCCTTTCAGTGTTCTAGTGTTCGTGTATTACGCTTTTTGAAATTTCCCTGCAAGTCTTGGATGCCCTATTTTATTTTTTCAATGTGTTTCATCTTTGTACTTCATTTAGGAAGTTCTGATTGATCTGTCTTCAATAGAGAAATTCGTCTTTCCTCAGCTGTATTCAGTCACTGATGAGCCCATAAAAAATATTCTTCATTTTCATTATAATACTTTAGATATCTAGCCCTTTCTTTTACTATCCTTAGAATTTCCATCTCTCTGTTTACATTTCCCATCTGTTCCTGCTTGTGGTTGACCTTTTCCATTCAGTTCAGTTCAGTTCAGTCGCTCAGTCATGTCCGACTCTTTGCGACACCATGAACTGCAACACGCCAGGCCTCCCTGTCCATCACCAACTCCCAGAGTCCACCCAAACCAATGTCCATTGAGTCGGTGATGCCATCCAGCCATCTCATCCTCTGTCATCCCCTTCTCCTCCTGCCCTCAATCTTTCCCAGAATCAGGGTCTTTTCAAATGAGTCAGCTCTTCACATCAGGTGGCCAAAGTATTGGAGTTTCATCTTCAGCATCAGTCCTTCCAATGAATATTCAGAGTTGATTTCCTTTAGGATTGACTGATTTTATCTCTTTGCTGTCCAAGGGACTCTCAAGAGTCTTCTCCAACACCACAGTTCAAAAGCATCCATTCTTCCGTGTTCAGCCAGGTCAGTTATCCTTTCGTTAAGTATAGTAGGTAGGACAGGGTGTAAGGCCCATGATGTTAACGTCCCACAAAAGTGGTTTTATTTTCTTTTAGAAACAGAAGACAATGAGTGTAATAATAAATATATACTAATGAACCTAGCCTGGATTTCACTCATCTTTCTACCAAGGCAGTTAGAAAATATTATATATATATATATATTGTATATACATATATTTAATTGGAGGGATTCACAAAGAGAAAGTGCTTAGGGTCAACCACAGTCAGAATGAGGTGGGAAATGGGGTAGAGACGACTATAGTGTAGACGTCAGCAAAGTTTTGGTTTTCATGTTGGATAGCTCATGGTGCCCTTATTACATTATCAAAAATACATTAACTATGTGAGTCTATGAACAAAAGTAGGCCATGCATTGATCAATAATGATAGCCTCATGAACCAAAAACTATATGTGCACTTGAGGTGAGAGAGACAGAGAAGGGGAGAGAGAGAAGGGGAGAGAGAAGGGGAGGGAGAGAGAAGGGGAGGGAGAAGGGGAGGGAGAGAAGGGGAGGGAGAGAGAAGGGGAGAGAGAGAAGGGGAGAGAGAGAGAGAAAGGGAGAGAGAAGGGGAGAGAGAGAAGGGGAGAGAGAGAAGGGGAGAGAGAAGGGGAGGGAGAGAGACTCAGATGCTGGGGACACTGACCGAGTGGGAGGATGGGCTGTGCTGCGCTAAGTCGCGTCAGCTGCGTCTGACTCTGTGCACCCCTGCGGCCTGTAGCCCACCAGGTTCCTCTGTCCCTGGGACTCTCTGGGCAGGAATCCTGGTGGCTGCCGCGCCCTTCTCCGGGGCATCTTCCCGGCCCGAGGACTGAGCCTGCATCTCTGAAGTCTCTTGCCCTGACCCGCAGGCTCTTCACCACTAGCACCACCTGGGGAGTCCCCAGACAAAGGCTACATTATGTGAATGAAGGAGGCGTTCTAATTTTCTCCCTGTCTGCTGTGGCCGAGTCCACCCTACCCTAAAACGCTAAGAAGGCTGTTCTCAAGCCCACTCTGAGCCCATTCTGGGGCAACCCTAACATTGGGAACCTCTTGCTTCATTTGTCTGTATCTGGCTTCTCGGCCTGTCCTCTGTCAGAAAGATCCAATTGAAAAAGAACATTGTTCTCCGAAGACCGCCACACCAGTTACCTTGAGGGTTGTGATAATCTACACTGCAGAGGGGCCATGGGGTGAGCCGAGAGGGGTCTTGGCGCATCCCAGTGGGTACTGCACGGATACTCCGTGGAAGGAGGGGAGACGTTTAGACCGGGATTCGCAGCGCGAGGTCTGGCGCCTGCGCGTCCGAGTCCGACTCCTGGCTCCGCCGCTTACAGCTGTGTGGTCACAGCAGCAGGTCGTTTGCCCTTGGGTTCCTTAGTCCCCTTGTCTAGCAGATGGTGATAACAGCAACCCAGAGTATTCTGCAAGAGTCACAAAGGCCTTAGGTTAACATGCATAGCACCCTCAGAACAGCACTGGTGCAAAGTAAGCGTGGCATGGGCCTCTGCGATTCGAATTGCCTGTTTTCCCTTCTCCCACCTGTTTACGCTTCAGCAAGCAGTGGGTGCCGGGTTCTGTGAATCTTTGTTGCTCTGTCAGAGCTCATCCACTGTTTTCTCAGATGTGGCTGTAATTGTATCCCCCGCACGATTTGGGCAAGAAAGGTCTTTGGGAGGGAGGGAAGCTTTGTTCTCTTTCGCGGCGTGCTGTGCAGCCTCTTCTGAATGCTCAGTGAAAACTAGGTTCTATCCAGCTATCTCACAGTGTCTCCGCTGAGCTGCCTGTAGGGGTAGCAAATGTTGATTCCTCACAGAGTGATGCCTGAGGTGCCTCAGAACACACCCAGCCCATTTGGATCAGACCTTGAGGAAAGCAGTTTCCAAATGTGAAACCAGTCGGACCTCACTGCTACTATCACTATACATTTCAGATAATCAGAAAGCATTCAACAATTTCAAGCATCCCCAAAGGTCTGATAAGCCTCTGCCACAGGCTAAGGAGAATTAAGGCTGAGATCCCTCCAGAGACAACTGGCTTGAACTCAAATAGCTCAGAGTGTTTTTTTAAAACATCTTGTTCTTGACAAAGACCAGGATTTTGCCAACACATTCTTCCCCTTTAAAATCCCTAGGTCCATTCTTTGTGGTTCTGGTTCCTTCTTCCTTGGCTCCATCTGAGGTTATACAAGGGCCATGAGATTATTTTATGTCCGTGAACCTTTGACTCATTCTGAACCCATGTCATCATGATTCTCCCAAGTGGGTTTCACAGTGTGGCCCAGCCCCTCTCACCCACCCCCAGTGCATGCTTGCCCAAGGTCAGCCAGATGCCCACACCTTGTGGTTTTGCAGTTCAAGGTGTCATGACCTCCCACAAGTGCCCCACCATGCTCTCTGCCTAGAGTTCCGTGAAAAACTCTGGGTCTTTGGCAAATACAAAACCACAAACAGAACTGAAGTTCATGGACACAATCAGCTCAAAGGGGATTTCCTCAATGTGCATTCTTTTCTGAGAACCTCACTGATTGTTCTCCTGAGGCCATTGTGGAAAAAAATTCTGAACTCATCCCTTTTGGGTAGCCCACGGATTTCATTAAGAAGAAATTAGCAATAAACAAGCTGAGATGAGGTTGACATCTGAGGACAACCTCAGATGTCCTGCAACTGAAAGCCTTCTAGCACAGCTTTGTAGTTGCTAAAGAGCATATTTTAGAGGGAACAATGATAGCCAAGTCTCCTGACTTTCAGAGTCTACAGGGAGATACAAAGACCAGGAGAACTGGGAGCTCTGTGCTGGGTGACTGAGACTTACAATCAGTGTGCTTATGTTTAATCACAATTATAATTAAAGTGACACATGGACATGATCAAGAATCAAGGCTCCCACCCCCGCAAATGACTTGCAATGAAAATACATGTATATATTTTGCCTCTGTCCTACTCCCCAAGGACAAATTTGGGCTTAAATAAATCCAGTTTGGAGTTATTCCCCTCTCTTCTGTTTTCTGGATGAAATTTTGTAGAATCAATATTATCTCTTCTTTAAATATATTTCAGAATTTTCCTGTTTGTACCTGGACATTTCTTTTTGAGAAGAATTTGAGCTACAAAGTCAATTTGTTTTATAGAGGTTATCTATTCAATTTAGAATGGATTTCAGTAATTTGTGATTTTTAAGGAACTGACCCATCTTTGGTTGCTTTTAATTGAGGTACAGTTGATTTACAATATTCTATGTTTCAGGTGTACAACATAGGGAGCCACAATTTTTAAAAATTATACTCCATTTATATTTATAAAGTGTTGAACATGTTCCCTGTGCTGTACAACACATCCTTGCAGTTTATTTATTTCATATGCAGTAGCTTTTACCTCCTTATCCCCCTCACTATGTTCTGCCCCTTCTCACTTCCCTCTCCCCACTGTTAATAATTCATTTTTTTACATTGTCAAAATTATGAGCACAAAGTAATTCATATTACTCTCATTAATTTTTCATTTCTGCAGTATCTGTAGCGAGACCACCTTCTTTTATTCCTGATATTAACAACCTGTGTTTTCTCTCCTCTCATCTTTGTCAGTCTTTCTAGAGGTTTATTTTTCTTTTTTTAAAGAACAAGCTTTTGGTTTTATTGATTTCCTCCACTGTTTTTCTGTTTTAAAGTTCACTGACTTCCGGCCGCACCTCTCTTATTTTCTTCCATTTGCTTGCTTTGAAATGATTTTGCTCCATAATGCTTTTCCCTAGAGCATTAACATGGAAGCTTAGATTATTTATTTGAAATTTTCTTGTTTTGCGACATAAACACTTAATTCTATAAATTTCCCTGATGGCACTCCTTTGCTCCTTTACCTGCTACAAATATGTTTCTATTTTTGTTCAGTTCAAGTATTTTCTACTTTCTTCTGACATCTCTGTTCTGCTGCTTATGTGAACAACTCTGTAAATAGAAGTTGGATCCACTTAGCTGATAGTGTCATCCTTTCTTCTATATCCTTACTGACTTTCTTCCTGTTAGTTCTGTCCATTACGAAGTGTACTGAGCGTTGTTCCTAAGGGACAGAGTGGCGGAGTCTCCAGCTGAGATTATGGGTTTGTTTATTAATCCTTTCAGATCTGCCAGCTTTCTGGTTATGCACTTTGAAGCTCTTATTTTAGGTTCTACACATTTATGATTGTTATCTCTTTGGGGGAGTAATTTCCTCTTTTATCATTACATACTGTTCCTCCTTGTGCCTGGAATATTTCTTTGGTCTGAAGTTAATTTTTTTTTTTTTAATATAACCATTCCCGCATTAGTGCTTGCATGGAATATGTTCTCCCATCCTTTACTTTTTAACCTACCTGTACCCTTACCATTTGGGACGATCCCCTGGAGACGGGAATGGCAGCCCACTCCAGTGTTCTTGCCTGGAGAATCCCAGGGATGGAGGAGCCTGGACAGTTACAGTCCGTGGGGTCGCAGAGAGTCGGGCACGGCTGAGCTAGCCGACGCAGGCTTCCACTTCAGCATCACCGCTATAGACGACTCGTAGCTGGATTACGCACTGGTTTATGCATTCCAGCAGCGTCTGCTTCTAAATGGGTGTGTTTAGACAATTTGTGCTCAATGTAATTACTGGTATGTTTATATTTAGTTTCACATTTTGTATTTTATCTCTGTTATTATCTGTTTTCTATTTTGTTGTTTCCTCTTTTTGCCTCCTTTTGTTATATCTGAACATTTTTTTAGTATTCTATTTCCTTTTATCTTTTGTGTCTTGACTATATCTCTCTGTATAGTTTGTTTGATTTGTCTGTTTGTTTTAGTGGTTGCTCTGAGGATTATAATAAACATATTAAACTTAAAAATATAGAGGGGATGCTCTATATCTTCAAGAGGAAGACATAGACCTCATCAACATACAGGTCCCTTCACCTCTCCCTTCTATGTGGTAGTTCTGTGAAGTATTACATCCATGCACAGTGAAACTCACTGCTAATGATATAATATTTGCTTTCAGTCATTTGACATATTTTAAAGAACCGAAATGGAAAAAAGTAGTCTATCATATCTACCCAGATATATACTATCTCTGTTGCTCTTCCTTCATCCTTGATGTTCCAAGTTCCCTTCTTATATAATTTCACTTCTATTGAAAGAATTTACTATAGCAGTTCTTTAACAGCAAGTCTGCTAGCAACAAATTCTCTTAATTTTCCTTCATCTGTGAACATCTTTATTGTACCTTTATTCATGAAAGATGTTTTCACTGAACATAGTATTACAGACTGACAGTTCTTTGCTTTTAGCCCTTTACAAATGTTATGTGACTTCCTTAAAGCTTCCATGGTTTGTGATTAGAAATCTACCCTCATTCAGATCATTATGTCTTTTTCTCCTGCTATTCTCAAGTTTTTTTGTCTTTAATGTTCATTAATTTTGTTATGTTGGGTTTAGCTTGGGTTTCTGTGGGTTTACCCTGATTGTGATTTGCTGACCTTTTATTAAATTTTTATGGGATTTGGAAAATATTTAGCCTTTATTTCTTAAAGCTTCTCCCCTGTTCGTTCACATCCCAGACCACAGCAGCTCAAAGGCACCTAAAACACACCACGGACCTGAAACTGTCATCTGGAGAAATCCTGACCACAGAAGCCCATGTCACTTTCTCCCTTCCCCTGTTGTCTTGCATCTTGACCCTGCATGGGGAGCAGCTGCAGGAGTTCTGTGTCAGAGCAGGGTGAATGGAGCCCGAATTTCTGGCTGTATTATGATCAGGAGGAGAGCCCTGGGAAGTTAGGAGTAGCGCAGGGATGGTCACTGTAGCTTTCTTTTTTATATTTTGATATTTTATGCTGACTCGGTTTCATGGTGGGAAACTGTCTTGGCACTCCTCATGCTCAACGAAGTGAGCAAATTTCTTTCTTCCTGCTTCCTTCTCAAACATGAGCAATATTATTCCTTTTTGGTGCCAGTCCACATTCAAAATCTTTCTTAACGCTTTCCCATCCTCACATATATTCAAGATTCCAGTCCTATTTGACCTTGTATCTTATGTGCAAGAATACTAGAGTGGGGAGCCATTCCCTTCTCCGGGGACCTCCTGGCCCAGGGACAGAACCTGGGTCTCCTGTGTTGCAGGCAGATGCTTTACCAGCTGGGCCACCAGAGAAGCCCATTACATGTGCCCCATCACTTCTGTGTGACATTGTCCTGGAGGCTGTAGGCAAGGCAGTCAGACAAGTAAAAGAGACAAACGGCATTCGTACTGGTAGGGATGAAAC
This sequence comes from Ovis canadensis, assembly GCF_042477335.2. NCBI lineage: Eukaryota > Metazoa > Chordata > Mammalia > Artiodactyla > Bovidae > Ovis > Ovis canadensis. The sequence continues at coordinate 62,338,896 of NC_091269.1, forward strand.
CACCTTTCATAAATAACACGTACAATAATAAGAGATAGTAAAACTGTCTCTATTTGCAGATGACATCTGTATACAGAAAATCCTAAAGAATGCACTGAAAACAATCAGAGCTAATAAGACACTGCAGCAAGTTTGCATTCTACAACACAACACAGAAATTGTGTGTCTATACACTTGCAATGAACAACCAGAAACTTATATTTAAAATTACCTACATTGTTGTATTTTATTTCATTATTTAAAGTTGCAAACTTATAATCTGAAAACTACAAACATTGCCGAAAGAGATTAAAGGCGACCTAAATGAGATTCAGTTCAGTCCCTCTCAAAATTCCAGTTGGCTGTTTCTCAGAAATTGACGAGCTTATTCTAAAATGTCACAATGCAGGAAACCCAGCACAGCCAAAACATCCTTGAAAAAGGAGAACAGAGTTGAAGGACTCACAATTCCCAATTTCACAACTTACTACAAAGTTATAGTAATCAAGACAGTATGGTACTAGCATAAAGATATACACAGAGGTCAGAGAGAAAGAACTGAGAGCCAAGAAATAAACTTTCACTTCGATGGCCAACCAGTTTTAGCAAGGGTGCTAATACAGTTCAATCGGGAGACAGTAATCTTCCCAGGAAACACGTATGGACACGGGGGTGGTGGGGAAGGAGAGGCTGGGACAAATGGAGAGAGTAGCATGGACTCATGCACTCTGCTATGTGTGAGACAGCCAGCCAGTGGGAACCTGCTACAGACTCGGGGAACTCAGACTGGGGCTCTGCGACAGCCTAGAAGGGCAGGTGCGGTGGGGGTGGGAGGGTCGTTGTAGAGGAGTTCTTTTGTTAAAAAAATTGTGCTTGACAACAGGATACTCAATGCAAAAGAAGAACTTTGGACCCCTACCTCACACTGTATGCAAAAATTAACTTATAATGGAATAAACAGCCAAATATAAGACCCAATCCTATAAAACCTTAGAGCAAAGCATAAGTACAAATGTTTGTGACCTTTATCAGGCAAAGGCTCATTAGATAAAGGTCCTAAAGCAAGTGTGACAGAAGAAAAATAGGTAAACTGGACTCTGATGAAACTAAACCCAGTTGGTTTCAGAGCGTCGCTAGAAGGGAAAATGCAGTCCACGGAACAGAAGGAAATATTTGCAAACCACATATCTGATGGGTGATTCCTATCTAGAGTATGTAGAGAACTCTTAAAAGTGAACAATGAAAAGACAAGCCAACCGTAAAGTGAGCAAAGGATCTGAATAAACGTTTCTTTAAGGGAGATCTAGAAATGGTCAATAACCTTACGAAAGCATGTGAAACATATTAGCTATCAGGAAAATGCAAGTCAAAATCCCAGTGAGAGACCACTTTACCTTTATTAGGATAGCTGTAGCCAAAAAGTCAGAGAATAATAAAAGTCAGACAAGGACGTGAAGAGTTTGAAACTTCCGTACGTCGCTGGTAGGGATGAATGGAACATGTTACAACCACTTTGCAAAGCAGTCTGGCAGCGCCTCAGATGGCTGAACACAGGCACCATCTGACTCAGAAGTTTCATTCCGAAGGTTATACCCAGAAGGAATGAAAGCATATGTCCACACACAGACTCGGCTGTCCACAGCAGCATTATTCGTAGAAGCCAGAAAGCAGAGTCAGCCAAACACCCACCGGTTTATAAATGAACATACATCATACGCTCTATCCTTAATGGGACACGACTTGACAATAAAAAGTGATGAAGTATTGATACCTGCTATAATGTGCACGATTTTAAAACATGAGAGCCACAAAATACCGCATATTGTATAATTCCACTTAAATGAGATTTCCAGAGCTCAGACACACACACACACAAGTAATTGAGTGGAGGGAAGAAGGAAGGCAATGGGAGGTGACCGTTAATAGGTGTGGTTTCTCTTACTGTGGAAAAGGAAACGTTCTAAATTTGATTGTGGTGCTAAGTGCATAATTCTGTGAATACACTAAAACCCATTGAACTATACACTTTAAATGGGTGAGTTTTCTGATGTGCAAGCTATAGCTGAATAAAACTGATATATATATATTTTTCAACTGATTAAAAAAACAAGTGCCCTTAATACAACTGTGCTTTAGGGACTATATTTACAATTAAAGGACATACTAGCTCTCATTTAGCAAAAATGATGGCATACATCTATTTTTTCCCATCAGATTCACTGAATTCAGTTCAAGATTCACTGCTTCAGAGCAACTGTTCTCAAACTCTAGCGTACACCAAGGGCTTCTTATTTTCTTTTTCAATTTAAATTTTATTTTTTTACTTTACAACACTGTATTGGTTTTGCCATACACTGACATGAATCAGCCACGGGTGTACATGAGTTCCCAACCCTGAACCCCCCTCCCACCACCCTCCCCATATCATCTCTCTGGGTCATCCCCGTGCCCCAGCCCCAAGCATCCTGTATCCTGTATCGAACCTAGACTAGTGATTCGTTTCTTACATGATAGTATACATGTTTCAATGCCGTTCTCCCAAATCATCCCACCCTCTCCCTCTCCCTCAGAGTCCAAAAGTATACTCTTCACATCTGTGTCTCTTTTGCTGTCTCACATACAGGGTCATTGTTACCATCTTTCTAAATTCCATATATACGTGTTAGTATACTGTATTGGTGTTTTTCTTTCTGGCTTACTTCACTCTGTATAATAGGCTCCAGTTTCATCAACCTCATTAGAACTGATTCAAATGTATTCTTTTTAATGGCTGAGAAATACTCCATTGTGTATATGTACCACAGCTTTCTTATCCATTCATCTGCTAATGGACATCTAGGTTGCTTCCACGTCCTGGCTATTATAAACAGTGCTGTGATGAACACTGGGCTACACGTGTCTCTTTCAATTCTGGTTTCCTTGGGGTGTATGCCCAGCAGTGGGATTGCTGGGTCATAAGGCAGTTCTATTTGCAATTTTTCAAGGAATCTCCACACTGTTCTCCATAGTGGCTGTACTAGTTTGCATTCCCACCAACAGTGTAAGAGGGTTTCAAGGGCTTCTTATAATGCAGATGTCTGGGCCCCATACCGAGAATTTCTAATTCAGTATGCCTGGGATGGAACACAGTGATCTGTATTTCCGACAAGTTCTAGGTGATCCTGGTGCTGCTGGTTAACGATCCACACTTCAAAAACCAACCCTTTAAAGGAAAGGTGAGGAGGAAACATATTTAACCTTCATTTGCTATGGAAAGCTTTTCAAAGGAGACCATCCCATTTTGAAATACTGGCTTTGCCTGGCTTTCATCTCTCAAAAACCACCCCCCTACCACTTTTTTTTTTTCCTGTTTGTCTATTTTATTTAAAGGATCATGAACACAGACTGCCAGAATGGATGAAATTAGCCCATTAGCCTCTCTGTGAAGTCAGTGAAAATTAACAACATCCCTTAACATTGAGAAGTATACCGGTACTATGGAATTTCCATAGTTTAGTTCACACAGTTAGATATGAACTTTCATATTCAGCCAAGATTTAAAGGATTCTTAGGCTTCATTTATCCTGCTTTGATCAAGGAAATCACACAGAAACACACACACACATGCACAAACACGCAGCTTATCATTCCGAATGACTTCTGCCAAAGAGCTCCTCATCAGTTACCAGGTGCAGCCTGCTGTCTGGATCTCCCTAGCCTCTGCACAATTCCCCACCCCAATCCACACACACCGAAGCAGGAGCGATACGAGAAAGGAGCTGGCCGAGAGGGTTTGCGTCGTCCAACCCCAGCATGATAAACAGAACAAACACAAGCGGACGCTTCTCTTTGCCCTTTTCTGGGTCTGTTCTCATCTCCAGCGACCTTAACCATCTCCCCCAGTGGAGGCAATCTTTCTCTTTTTCTCTTGCTCCTTCATCTTCCCTTCTGGTTTTGTCTCTGTAGGAACATCAGATTCCTCTCTCTCTCGTTTATTAAGCAGAGTTTTGTGATTTTTTCCCTTCCTTATGGAAACTAGGCATCAGCCCAAGACCCAGGTCCTAGAAACTTGGTTTTATCCCCTCAATAGGCTTATAAAACAAATTTCCCAAAAAGGCCAAGCCCCTACTGAGTAACGAATTCTTGTAATATGCCCTGAGAAGAGAAAACATTTCTTCACTTTATGACATGTGAGTCTCAGAAGAGACATTTGTTTTCAAGTTCCAGTTTTCCTGTAGTCCTCAGTGTTCTATCAGAAGTGAAAGCCCAGTGCAGCAAATTCCACAGGAGTGTGGAGTGTGTTAGAAGCGCTGTTTCCTCTAAAGGGCGTGTGGCGTTCCCTGTGGTCTGTCCTCCCTCTACTCACTGGGAAGAGCACATTGCCCTCTGTGGACTAAGCAGAGTCCCAGGCCAGCCCCTCCTTTCCCAGCTTCTCCAGTGAGACATCTGTGGGAGCAGTCAGCCCTTTAACTGAGATGGACAAATTGCAGGCTTGCACAACTTCAGCCAACTTCCATCCTCAACAATTCGAAAGGTTCCACCCTAAGGTTACTCGCTGCCAGTAGGCTGAGGGCACAAAGCACCTGTATCTCAGGGAGCTCAGCAAGTAGCTGCAGGAAAACCACGGAGGCCTGGGGAGAGCTGTGGCGGTGGGCACACCCTGTGCCTCACTGCCCATCTCGCAAGCCTCGTCCCTACAGCACTCTGTCCTGTCCAACTGGCTTCCCTGTGGCCTTCTCTGGTGTGACTCTGACCTCCTGCCCCCACCCCCAATCCCTGTGGCTTCAGCTCAGGGAACGGGGCGTGTGTCCTCAGTCTTTTCTGATTTCTTCCACTAACTCCCTGGTTCTTCATCCCATGTGAGGACTAACGTCCTGTTCCACTCTTACAGGGCTAAATGGCTGGGATGAGGCCTTGACTGGGAGGTCTTTCTATCCCCAGATGTTAACAAATGGTGTAAGCTTTACAGGGGAGAACAAGGGTGTTCAAGCCCATGTTCACGGCAGTCCTGGTCCTTGACTCGAGACCACCACTGTCATTCATTGTCACCTGTTTGTATGCTACAATTACCAAATAATTATTACTGTTATTACCTTACACAATTGTATTTTATATAAATTGAAAATAAGAAAGATTAAAGACTCCATCCTACCTCTGCTTATTCCCTCCGCAACACTCTTCTTTATGTAACCCAGTTTCCTCCCTGCGTCATAGTTCCTTTTATCTGGAGAATGAACATTATTTATAGGACAGATCTGCCGGTGATGAGTTTCTCAGATTTTTGTTTTTCTGAGAAAGTTTTTATTTCTCCTTCTCTTTTGGAGCATGATTTTTCAAGATATGGATGGTAAGAGACAGCTTTTTCACTAGTGGAGTGTCCGTTAACAGACTGTCTGGGGAAAGAGAATGGATTAGAGCTGGGGAAATAGCAGGAATTCGTGTTTAGATTAATATAAATATAGATCATTATACATAAGCATGTGTGGAACATATATATATATACACACATATGTACAGGCATACATAGGTATGGGTCAGTATATACACAGATATTTCTGTATTCCCTCAGAGGACCTGGAAACAAGGGCATTTGGAATATGTCAATGAGGTCGTCCCATGGAGTATAAACAAATATATTTTATTATTTCTAATAACTATATAAGTATATAACACAAACTTGCCTAAATGTACCTTGTTTCTGCTATTTTCAATTAAATATTATTTGGAACACTTTTTGTTATTCAACATAGTTTTATAATTTTAGAGGTTAGACAAAACTTCATTGCACTGAAGTACCATAATTTATTAACCTCTAGTGTTGGGCATTTAGGTTATTTCCAATTTCCCTTGGATTTAAGTGCAAATTTGTGAAGCACTGGGTTTGTAGCATTGTGCACCATCTAAAACTGGCAACAAAATGAAGCCCAAATTTTCACGTTAAGAATGAAAGGACATACTAACATCTCTCAGTGGTGAAGTTTCCATATATGGCTCTTTGTCAGACCCAGAAGCTCAAGTCACAGCAAAGAGCTAGCGTGTGACGCTTTTCCCATCTGCCTCTTTATCACCTCTATATTCAATTTATCTAAATTTTTATTCCACGCATACTGTGTTCTATGCACTCTTCTGGGCTCCAATGATATGGGTAGAATGCCGCCTCTGACCTTGTGGGACATAATATAGTAAGGGATACAGACAGCATAGCAGTAAACGAGAATACGTGAGGCAGCGTGGGTGCGGAAGGAGGCTTCAGCTGTATTTAAGCTAGTTACTACGTATCTACTCTGAGAAAGTTGCTTAACCTCTCTGTAATTTGGTAAATAGAGAACAGTTAACGTGTAAAATACTTTAAAAAGCCCTTGGTGGACGTTAAGGACGCAACACATTTTAGCTATTATTGCTGTTTGTGTTAATTGTGCATTGCTACATAGCAAATTAACCCAAAGTTTAACAGAGAAAATCCACAAGCATTTGTCGTCTCACATAGATTCTGATCCGGGATCTAGAAGCAGTTTAGCTGGGTGGTTCTGACTGAGGGTCGCGCATGAGGCTGCAGTTATTTGACAGCTTGCCTGGAGCTGGAGGGTTCTTGGCAGGAGGCCTCAGTTCCTCATCGTCTGGATTTCTCTACAGGGCTGCTTGACAGTCCTAACACGATGACTGTCAGCTTTCCCTGGAGCAAGTGATCCCAGAGAGAGGAAAAGGACGCTATGCCTTTCATGACCCAGTCTAGAAGTCCTACACACCACCAACTCTACCCAAACCTGTTTCTCAAAGGTGAGTCATGAAGCCTGCTTTCACTGAAGGAGACTAGAAATAGAGTCCACTTTTTGAACAGCGTCAAAGTGTTTGTGGAAACACCACTCAGATGCAGAAGGACCAGCTGGTGCCGGACAGGCAGAAAGGGTCCTCTCTCTCACCTCTGCTGACTCTCTCAGTACGATGGTGTAGTCGGCTCAGCCACTCCATAATGTTCACTTACTGAGACGGGTTTTGTAAACCTTTTACTATTGTACAAATCCAGGTCATCTTCATCACCATTTACACATAGTAACTCTTTTGGTCTGATTTTGTGTTACATCAAAACAATGGCTCTTTCAAATCTAAGCAAGCTTCAATTTCTTTCAATACATATCTCCTAAATTTCTTTATTTTAGTCAAGAAGCATCTGTAACGTCCTGAGAGATGCAGAGCCAGTAAAAATCCACAGCAGCGGACAAAAGGCAACTTCCAAATACACTGGGACAGGTCAGGCTACACCCAGAAAACGCATAGTTCTCTCCACAGCTGCCTGCAGGTTCCCCCCAGCCTTTGGTTTGTTAAGAGACTTATTCTCTTCAATGTTATTAATCTTCTCTTGAGAAGATGTTGACCAGTATTACTGGATTACTCCTTATTGCCAAATTCAGACTTAAGTTGAAGAAAATAGGGAAAACCGCTAGACCACTCAGGTATGATCTAAATCAAATCCCTTACGATTATATAGTGGAAGTGACAAATAGATTCAAGGGATTAGATCTGATAGACAGAGTGCCTGAAGAACTATGGATGGAGGTTCGTGACATTATACAGGAGGCAGGGATCAAGACCATCCCCAAGGGAAAGAAATGTAAAAAGGCAAAGTGGCTGTCTGAGGAGGCCTTACAAACAGCTGTGAAAAGAAGAGAAGTGAAAGGCAAAGGAGAAAAGGAAAGATATACCCATTTGAATGCAGAGTTCCAAAGAATAGCAAGGAGAGATAAGAAAGCTTTCCTCAGCCATCAATGCAAAGAAATAGAGGAAAACAATAGAATGGGAAAGACTTTAGAGATCTCATCAAGAAAATTAGAGATACCAAGGGAACATTTCATGCAAAGATGGGCTCGATAAAGGACAGAAATGGTATGGACCTAACAGAAGCAGAACATATTAAGAAGAGGTGGCAAGAATACACAGAAGAACTGTACAAAAAATATCTTCACAACCAAGATAATCACGATGGTGTGATCACTCACGTAGAGCCAGACATCCTGGAATGCGAAGCCAAGTGGGCCTTAGGAAGCATCACTATGAAAAAAGCTAGTGGAGGTGATGGAATTCCAGTTGAGCTATTTCAAATCTTAAAAGATGATGCTATGAAAGTGCTGCACTCAATATGCCAGGAAATTTGGAAAACTCAGCAGTGGCCACAGGACTGGAAAAGGTGAGTTTTCATTCCAATCACAAAGAAAGGCAATGCCAAAGAATGCTGAAACTACTGCACAATTGTACTCATCTCACATGCTAGCAAATTAATGCTCAAAATTGTCCAAGACAGTCTTCAACAGTATGTGAACCATGAACTTCCAGATGTTCAAGCTGATTTTAGAAAAGGCAGAGGAATCATAGATCAAATTGCCAACATCCATTGGATTATCAAGAAAGCAAGAGAGTTCCCGAAAAATATCTACTTCTGCTTCACTAACTATGCCAAAGCTTTTGACTGTGTGGATCACAGCATTCTGTGGAAAAAGAGATGGGGATACCAGAGTACCTGACCTGCCTCTTGAGGAATCTGGAGACAACAGTTGAACTGGACATGGAACAACAGACTGGTTCCAAATAGGAAAAGGAGTACATCAAGGCTGTATATTGTCACCCTGCTTATTTAACTTCTATGCAGAGTACA